>NC_090933.1:353529069-353855569 GCF_040938575.1 Ambystoma mexicanum
ACCGGTACTTGTTTCTCACACTGACAAGCCTCTGCATACATCTCTGAATATGAGTCGATGTCGCTGCCTGCACTGCTGTACTCAGTAGTGCGGTTGCCATCTTTAAATGTCCTACACACAGGCGATTCGGCAAAACAACTCGACTGCATGATGTACTTCAAGTTTTGATACCTTGTACAAACTCCTTCATCCTCCTCGTCTCAGTACTTAGGTAATTATTGGACTTGGAGTCCATGGGTGCCATTGAACACAAAGTGTTCATATAGTTTTTCCCTGTGGTTTTACATGAAGGTACGTCAGAAAAAAGGGTTGTATTGGAGCTTTGTGTATTTAGGTCATAGTTGGGGGTTTGACCAAAAAACATCTAAAAGGGGTTTCATCAGTTCCTTTACAAGGGGGAACAAGCAACCTACAATAGGCCATTAAGGTCTTGGTTATTAGAAGGTCTTCCCCTTTCCTGGGAAAGGGGAAGATACCATGTCTCATTCAATGAAGTCCTGACATCTCACTGGTAGTTGTCTTCTCCCATGCGATCGTCACTCATATAGCCGCCCCCAGGGTCAGGATCAGGTAGCGGCTGCTGTCCCCTGGCCACATGAGAGGAATCTGTGAGGACTCAAATGGATTCATCACATTATCTTTAATAGGACCTAGGGCAAACTGATACAGGCTGAATTGCTCAATTCTCTACAAGACATGAGAAGAATTCAGTTCTATAACATATTGCACATAGTCGACCAAAAGACATATGACTCGATTATCAACTTTCAGGCTGTCCTAATAATTGTCTTCATTTGGGGCTCTGGTTGCTGTGCTGTCTGGCATAAAAGCTGGCGGGATGGGCTCAGGAACGGGCATAGTGGGGATGGAAAGTTTGTTGGGGTCTGTTGGGAAATTAATTTTTCCAGTGACCCTCCTGTTTTCAACAATTACAAGTGGTGCTGAAAGTTCTGTGTTGATCCCCTACTTCTCTCTGTGCCCGCCCCCTCCTACCTCTCATCTGAAAGCCTCTCCCTCTTCCGTCTCACATGAACCCTTGGAAAGTCTTTTGTTAAGTTTCTGTGGTCCTGTGGTGTCCACTGTGCATGCACAGTAACTGCGTTGTTCCCTTCTTCCAAGTTACTCGGAACCTGCCTCAAAGGGGTTTGAATAAAGGGTTGCCATCTCCTGTAGTTTCTGTTCCCCAGTGTACTGAAAAGTGGAAAGGCATTCAAAGCTGGAGGTGAATCTCCCAACTTTCCGCCAAAAATCGGGATTGGGAGGAGCGGTAATGCGGCGGTAATAGCGTTACAGCTGAATGTTTACCACTCCGGCCAACCCGTGATGAGGCCTTTGTCTGGTTTATGGGCTGAATGGTCAGTTACAATTAGGTTACAGCTTAGAAATTACGAACCTGGCCCCTATTACCCACCTCAGTATGTATCTGTTCTTGCTACAATGCAAAAATATGGCCCTCTGTGTAAGGCCAAAGGAGGGACACCACTAATGGTCGGTCTCCCTTAATTATCCTGATACAGATTTGCAGTGGGCTTCTACCCATAAGATGACGGGCCATGGGGTTCAGAGGAAGTTAGTTGCAAGGCTGTTGATATCCTCCAGGGCTGCGTGCAGTTCCAGGTAATGGCACCAGAATTTTGAGGAAAAACAAAGTCTGCATAATATATTGGGAAATTGTAGCAGTGGGCAGTCAGTTTATTACGTAGCAATGCCATACAATAACCTAAAACATGTCCCCTTCTAAACTAAAAGCACCAACAACCCCAATGAATACATCTGGGTCTTTTATATAATTTTCAGTGCTGACAATGGGCCACTTATCCACACTATCACATTTGACCTTGAAAAAGATGCAACTCCTGGGAAGATGCATTCTCTCTCTTCGGGGACTGAACTCCCGCTGCTCTATGGTTAGTGTTTCTTACATTTGCTGCTTCTTATAATCACATGACGTAGTACTTTGGCAAACATCCCTTCTCATAGTTAACCTTGATGGTTACCTGCTGCCTTTGCCAATGCCTGGCATCCTGTGTAGTGATGTCAGTGTGGAATGTTGTAATGGAATTTCTGCGAGAGAGCTGAGTGAATTTTCTATTGGTGACATTTAGATCTGTATCTTGGCTGGGAGTGGATGGGCCATTCAGACCCAGGGAAGGGCGCTCAGCCAATCAGGTGGCTGGAACAATGGGCGAGAATATACAATCCCCACCTGCTGTTCCAGCAACCCGAGGTCCTTCCTCGGGTGGCGTTTTTTTCCCTCCTTTTTTTAATAGCGGGAAGGTAACAGGGAGCCTCTCCTTGTTGACTTCCCACCTCATCCACGTACCTGCGGGACCGGACCATTGCGCTCTGGTTCCGGTGCTCCTCCCGTCTGGCTGCCATAGACATGGAAAAGGGACTTAGTCTCTTTTCCATATGGTGAAGGGCATCTTTTCTTTTCTTCATTTTTCATTGAGAGATCAGCTATGACTGCGCTAGCAGCACGGATCTCCCAATGCACAATTCTGAAAGCCATTAGCACCCGGGATGAAGCTTGGAGTGTAAATGGCTTTTATGCCCTGCCTGAACGTTGGACATGGCCTATAACATCCCACAGCCCGAGCTGAGGCCCTCGCTTTGCTCGGCCCTGCCTTAGGTCGGACTGACGGGCTGTTAAAGGCCATGTCCGCACTCCTGGCAGAGCATGAAAGCCATAGTGATTGTCTCCCTATGGACGTACGTGGTGTGCTTGCCTTTTATGTATCTGGTGTACAAGCGGACACAAAGCATACTCTTACGTTGACCCAAGGATCATGTGCCTTCTATATCTCCTGACCTTTACATAAGGGAAAACCCCTTTTGTTGGGTAAATCGGGTAAGGACTAACATTTTTTACATTTATATGCCCACAAGCTTCCATTTAGTTTTCTTGCAGTTATTCTCTATACATATATTGCAATAAATGATTAATAGTTCTTAAAGTGCGATATCAGAACCAACTGTATTATTTATTGGTATATTTTTTCTTTTTTCTGTATTGATCTGCCATTCCTTTGAGTTGTAATTTTATTTCTTTTCAACCATTCTCTATATTGTATGCACACTGATTTAATTTCTACAGATATGCATGGTTTGATGTCTATTTTTACGAACAGACACACATTTTTTCAACATAAAACATTGTAAAATCAACAGTCTAAGCACAATATTGAAAACATTCCTAGCTATCACTTTATATTGTGATTACTCTAAACACCTCAGTGACAATTTATACAAAGTTGTTTGCACAACAAATATCTCTGAATGTCTAGATGTTGTTACATCGCGTTTTTCTATAACAGGGTCTACGTCACAGAGAATAAGGTAATAACATTTCTCTTGTATTTTCTTGGAGAACTAACAGGGGGATCAAATTGACCCTTTCTGTTAGTTTGACCTTTAGCCGGAGTGATGATTGGACCACCTTCTTCAGGACCTGTCGTTATTAATAAACACTGAAAAATAGAAAAATAAAACGATATTAGCTAAGCTTGTATTGATAAACAACTCCTTGTGTATTGTTTACTTGATTTGTGATTGCCATCCAAGCTTAAGTGTGCACAGCACTTGCCTCACAGCCTATGGGGCGGCTCCCTGTTCCTCTTGTTCCACTCATACTTCTCTTTCCCTTGTTGTTCAATGCCCGTACCACTGTGGAGTACTGCGGGAAGCGTGTGGTGAGAGATTATGTGCGTATAAAATTACAAGTCCGGGGCAGCTTATCAACCTTTCCCTAGCTTGTTGTGTCAATCATATATACATTGAGAATTCAAGCTCAATTCTGAAATTACTTACTTAGTGATATTGGCTCTTGCCATGTCGATTTTGGAGTCGGGAGTTTGGTCTGCCCATATATCCTATTATGTCGCTACTCTGGTAGTGTTTCTTGGTGCCATCATGGCAGTCTTTAAGACATATAAGGTATCTGTTAGTGCGGCGGTCCTGGCCGTTGCTGGATTCTGTTCTCCAAATATGTCCTGGTAAAAGACAGGAAATGCATGGAGGTGCTCTATTTTCTGTGTATCCATCGGGTGGCAGTGGTGTTTTGCTGGGCTTGGTGCTTACGTACCCTTGCTGGGATGATCCAGCATCCCTGTAATGTACATAGATTTACTATGTCTCTCATTTATCATGTTCGTGTTCCTGTCTAGGCTATGTTGAATGACCAATTCAACATAGCCTGCTATGTTTAATTTCTGTATGCATTTTTCCTGCTACAGAGGACTGTTGTTGTTATATTTGTATCATAGCCCCCTTCGTAGCTATTTCTTGCTTCGGCACTGTCCATTACTTTGTATCCTTTGTTGTAATTACGCTTGTATTCAGGCCCCCTTCCCTAGCGATTTCTTACCTAGTCGCCCGTCCATTATTTTTAGCCTGCTCGCTGTCTTCTCTTGTGATCCAATTGCTGGCTTTGCAGTCTTCTAGCTCAGGAGGCACCTAGGGGAGTGAGAAGAGTGGCCCGGTCATTCTTGCTCGTATTGTCTGTGATTGAAAACGCTGCTACTAGTGCTCCCCCATTATTGCAAGCATTTTTGTCTAATCACTGTGTGTCGGCGTGTGAAGAACACACTTCCGATGTCTGTCTCGTAGGACTGAAACTGCGATGTGACTTGCTGTGTCGATTCATTGCTCAGGCCAAACTGACATTGCCTTACACGTCTAAAGTGCTCTACGCTGAGTACCGTTGTTGTGGTAACCGCATTGGTGCCTTTCAACTTTTCGCAGCGCCTGGTCCTGGATACGACTGTGTGCTCCTCCCTAGTTCTTCCTCTCTCATGATCCTTTTTCTGCAAGTGTGGTTGCTGGTGCTCTAATGCCTCTATACGGTCATTTCAATCAAGTACTGAGGTGGGATCAACTACAGTATTTATTCGAACCTGGAGTCACTCCTTTTGATGTTTTTATAAATGTAAATATCTTATATTGTTTAAAATTTTAGAATCGGATTGTTGATGATCTTTCCTCTTTGCCTCTTTTCCTTATGTAAAACGAGCACTCTGGAAGTTTATGTATCTTTATTCACAACTTTGCCCTAACCTCAGTGGGAATGTGCGTATGAGTGGATGCTAATCTTGCCATGCTTGGGGTCTAGTCTTTCTGGTACACTGTTCAATTTAGGTTCTGTCCCTTTAGGTATGTTCTCCTGTATTTACTGGTGAGCCTATATATGATCCCGGATTGTAGCGTGATTCCTTCTCAGAGACATGTGATATGTGTTGTTCTGAATTGCTCACTCGTGTCTTCATAGTCATAGTTGTCTCCTACTTTGCATGTCAGTTCTATGCCTGTATTAATTGGGGATCCTGGCCTTTCCTAGGTGGCGGGTTGTACCCCAGAGTCTAGTTTGTGGCCAGGATATCGGAACTAGGGAAATAGTATTTCCTTGTTTAATCCAGTGGTGTGGGTCGCTAGCTTGTGAATCCACAATGTTTTCTTGTGTAGAAGAGCTACGGTTGCGTTGGATGAATATTTTACTGTGTCTAAAATCCACCACATTATGACATCCACCATGTGGGAATGTAAGACATAGTGTTCCCCACAGACCAAAACTAGAGACTAGAGGGTGTTTAATGACCAATTGGAACAATCTCCCTATCTTATAACCAATACTCATTATAAAATGTTCCACCAGTCTTGTGTTGTGCATCCTTATCAGGTGTGACTTATCATATACATCATTCTCATTGTTTAGTTTGCAACCTCATACTTTTGAGAACCTTTTGCAAGGAATGTTTTTTTAAAACAAACATTCAATTCTTTCTGACCCAACTCGGGAAACTTTACAATTCAATCATTTTAAATAATCATGTTATTAAATACAAAAACATCTATAAAAATACTTGTACACAAAAATTCATTTTGTCTCGTGGATTTAACTTTAGTGCCTAGTAATGATTTCTCTCTAGAATATCATCATCCTTAAGTTAAAATTTGAACTCTTCTCATTTGTCTAACGTTGCAATCAATTTCTCGCATCCATTCAACAATTAGCCCAACATGTTTCATTCCTCTTTCACTCTGTCTAAGAACAATTTCCCTGGAATTTTATCAGGGAAACTCGTATTAACACATCGACACTTGTTTATAAGTGAAACATTTCAATTTCTTGCATTAGTAAATTATTTACACCATGCTTCCGGTTCTTGGTCACAAAGAAGATGTATATCCTCAGTGGCACTCTTCCATTGTATCTGGGGGACTCTGTCGTCCGTCACTCCCTACAATGGGTCAACAACACAAAGAAACGGATTGAATTCACTGTTCTTAGAACTGTATCTTAATTTCAGTATTTTAGTGCACACATTTAGTTTGTGCACCTCAGAATTCCATTTCCTAACGAATGTGGCATTTCCGAATCTACAACTCTGCTCTTCTCACCTGTTATAGGTGTCCACTCTAAGCAGCACTCCTGTGTATTTCACTACACTGCTAGGGTTTTCTACGACCCAAGCTTCCTTTCACCGGGCATCCACCTCTTCCTGCTTACAATCCCCTGGTCTGCAAGGCATTATTAGCTGGTGGTCATTCCTGTGTTATCTGCACCTGCTTTCTTGGGAAGGCGGAGTAACAGAGAACTAAAAAAGAAGAAAGAAAAAGGAGGAGTCAATCTTACTTATTCCACTTCTTTTTTGGTTCCTACCCATTATTCATTGAATACAAAATTGTTCTGCCACCCTCACTCCACCATGCAGAATGGGGACAGTGCCCTGCTCCATTGGCTCTTACGCTTCCATTAATATTGCGGTTTCCACTTGTTCTTAAATCGATGTACATCCTTTATTACTTCCAGGAAACACGAACTAGCCTCACGTTCAGACGGTTCCCTTGGCAACCTTGCTTTAAGCTTGCACCTTTTTTAGGTACTTTCCTCTCAAGGTCTCGCTGCTCTGTTCCTTCTTTCTGTGGCATTATTATCCTTTGTGCAGTGTTTTATATTTTGGCAGGAGCTACCAGAAGTATTTTTTATCCTACTTCCAGATATCTTTTTTCTTTTTTTCTCATTTTTTCGCTCCCGTCCATCCGAGATTGTTTCTCTGGTTTCCCATATTTTTTAAATTGGTTATCCGATCTTCTCTGCTTTTTTGAGATCACATTTCCAATAACTGCTTTTCTTTTTCAACCGCAGTTATTTCAATCTTGTCAGGGTCTTATGGATCATGCTGACTAATTGCTATGTTGTCTTTATATTTACATTTACTCCATCACTCAGGGGTGTTGCTAGGTCTGGAAAAGATCCGGGGCTATGCTAATATCAGGACTGTCGGGACTCGGGGCTAGCTAGCCTTTTGGTTGTAGCGCCTGAGATTCTATCCGGGGCTACAACCAAAAGACCAGGGGCTATAGCCCCCTTAGCCCCCCCCCTAGCAACGCCTCTGCCATCACTCTCAGACCATTGTACTTTTCAAACCACATGAATTCCATTATGTCAGGGTTCCATTGATAATACTGTCTGAGAGCTACAGCCTCATTTTCATTCCATTCTAATCCTTCGTGCTCATTCAGTTTTTCAGGTCTTTCATCTGTTTAAGCATTTGTCTAAAGTAAACGCTGAGCTTATCTATTCCTCTGTACGTTCATTCAGCCCAATGATTGCGCTCTTAGTTAGGAAAATCAATTCACTTTCCTTTCATATCAACTTTCTTTTTTCCAGATTCATTTCTCCTCCTGGGTTTACTTGATAGAGAACAGTCCATATTAGATCCTCTGCCTTCTGGATCCATTCAATGAAGTGACCCACTAGGGGGGCTGTGTGTATTCTACTTTTGATATAACTTTTGTGTTCCGTTATTCTTGTTCTTATTTTCCTCTCCATCTTCCCTATATAGATTTTCCCACAGGAACACCAAATGGCATAGACTACCATTGTTGAGTTACAATTGGTGAGAGTACGCTGTGTCCATGGTTTTTGAAGACCTATGTCTACCTCTGTACTCCTCTTAGTTTGTGCACAGTTGGTACAGTTGCCACTTGGTGTGTGTCCTAAAGTTCGTGTCATACCCCAGCTCTCTGTTAGAGTTTGTTTTCTAGGTGGTTTCAATGCTATATTATTCTGCATCACTTGATCTTTAATATTCTTGCTTCTTTTAAAGGCTATCAGGGGTCTCTCAAGTGGGGTTTTCCCTTTTTCTAACACTTTCCAGTTCCTATGAATGATTTTCTGAATTTGATTTGATAGGTGACTGAAAGTGTTCACGAAGACTACTGTCTCACTTTCTTTTTTACCATCCGCCTCCCTCCATTTAATAGGGCTTCACTGTTGTTATTTTTTGCCCGTTTCATAGCATTCGCTGTTCATTTTTTGGGATATCCCCTCTGGTGTAGCTTGTCTCTGAGAATTTCAGCTCCCAGTTTATAGTCTTCTCGATTGGTGCTGTTTCTTTTCAATGTCAAGAATTGTCTGAGAGGTAGATTGTCTAACGTATGTTTGGGAGGAAACGCGTATAGTGTAACAGTGCATTTTTATTCATTGGTTTATGAAACAGCTTAACGTATATGTTCTTGTTCTCACTGTCTACATTGATGGTCAAGTCCAAGTAATTAAGTTCATGTCGGTTCAGGGTGTATGTACAATTTAGATGTCCAACCTGTCATTAATCCATTTGAACAATTGGACGGCTTCATCTTCACTCCCTGTCCATAAAATCAAAATGTCGTCTATGTAACGACGCCATAGGAGCAGGTGTTTCTTAAAGGGATTTGTATCTCTGTAGATGAACTTTTCTTCAAAGAATTCCATGTATAGATTAGCTATACTTGGAGCTAATGTTTCCCCCATCGCCGTTCCTTGGATCTGTTTATAATATTTGCCATTTTAATGTGACTGCCGCGCACCAGAAGATAAATGACATCGTATTTTACTGTGTCCACCACATTATATCGTCTGCCATGTGGGAATGTGAGACAGTGATCCACCAGTTTTGCTGACTGTGTTTTGCAACGCATTCGCGAGCGATGCTCTCCAATCCTCTTGTTGGTTGGTCTGCTTGTTTGTCCCACATATTTATTGCTGTAGGGGCATTGTATGCAGAAAACAGTGTTTGGTGTGTTGCAGTTGGTACATTTTCTAATTTCCCGCTGGCGACCTTCCATTGAAAATGATGACATTTTTCTTGTGAATCTGCACACTGTGCAGTTGCCACATGGATGATGTCCTGTTAATTGTCTTAGATTCCATAGTGTGGTCTTTGCTGCTTTCTTTTGAAATTGAGCATGTGTAAGATATTCCTTGAAGTTCTTAGATCTCTTCAGCGCCATTCTTGGCAACAGTAAATCTGGAAGTGCCATTCTTATCAAGGGCCAATTTTTTTTTACTATTGCTCTTAGCCTAGGTGTGCTTTGGCTGTAGGTGGTGACACATCATTTTTAGCTCTTCATTTTCTCTACTGCCAGTCTTTGGTGTGAGTAGTGTTTCTTGTGGGGTGAACCTTGCTCTTTTCTGTGAAGGGATTAATAATTTTGTAGGGTCTCCCATAGCTTTCAATCTCTGAGTAAGAGCAGCTGCTTGTATCTGGAAATCATTGAGCGAAAAACAATTTTTAAGCACCCTCAGATATTGTACATATGGCAAGTTTTCTTTCTTGGCAGGGAATGAAAGCCATAGTGATTGTCTCTGCATGGATTTACATGGTGTGCCTGCCTTTTATATATCTGGTGTACCATACTCTTACGTTGACTCCAGGATCATGTTCCCTCTATATCTGGTGAACCATGATTATTTCATACGTCTGCCTACAAATTCTAGTCCCACTTTTATCCCGCCAATGTCCACCTTTCAAAGTCAACGTTTTTCATAATGTCAGCATCCCTAGTGTGTGTTCCCTCATAAAAGTGCTTTCTACTGTTGTCCATTATGTCTGCTGTCGATGGATGAAAGTTAAATGCAAAGCAAGGAATAGAGTTTTATATTCCCACACATGTACACAGGCCCGGGACATCTACAATTGGACTCAGTTTCAAGACAATGGGAAGGCTTAGGGTGTATGTTTGGCCTAAACCCATAGGTTGGGTTGGGATATTAATACTGATGACCCTAGCTCCCCTTCTGGAGCCAGGAAGCGAGATTACTCGAAACTAGAACAGGTTGCAGGCTCTGGGGAATCCCCCATATAAAGCATCCAGAGGATGCCCCTCGTTAATGGGCAGGCTGTCATAGTCCATAGAGCCCTTCTAAATCCCATAGTCTGGATATACAATATCACTTTGGCACACACCAGTGACCTCACCAGGCTATTGGCCCATCTGCAGGCTCTGGCTAGGGGTCAGTGGGGCCCTTTGTGAATAGTTTGACCTGTTCCTGTAGGGAGATCTACCAAGCATAAGGCACACACTACGACTAAACATTCCTCCACCCTCAATGCCAACCACTTGTCCACCAGGGAAACAATACCCACCACCCAAGTACCTAACTATAGACCCAAAGCCTATTCCGTTAGTAACAACCCAACCTCACATTCTGCACCTCTGCAATGTGCCCTGGGCAATGCTAGGTCCATCCCTGCCCATGCTTTAGATATCGATGTCCTTATCACATCACTGAAACTTGACATCCTGGCTAAAACTTGCCTCAGGCCCTGCCCTCTCCATAGCTGTCCCCCCTGGATTTACCATCCACCTCTGTGACAGACCCAACACCAGGGGCAGAGGAGTTGCACTAATAGCAAGGGACCCCCTGCCAACTAGATCAACGGTTATGCTCCCTAGCAACAATTGTGAGATCCTCTTGATTAAACTACCTATCTCAAATTCAGACACTGTGACTATTCATACGGTATATCATCCCCCAGGGCCAGCACTGACCTTTGAAGAGGACCTACTCCACACCCTGTCTGCTCACATTAAGCCTGCCAAAAATCCTACTTTTAGGCTACATGAATCTTGTCTTCAATGACCCCTCGACTCTACTGCTAAAGCAATAGCCAACACTATCAGTGCCCTAGGCTTTCTATATTGGGTTAACTCTCCGCCCCACTCTAAAGGCCACATGCTAGATTGGATTGTGGACCTCAACTGCCAGGTTGCAATCTCCAGCAACAAACCATGCCCCTGGTCCGACCATCAAATATTCCACTTCTCTATATCTCCTATAGGACATTCGACCCTGGCACTCTTCAGCTTGCCCCTGACTCTAGCTCGCAGCTCCAGGAACCTAACCAAGGAGCGCTTTGCCCCAGCACTAAACCCACTCCTACCTGAGTCTCCTCTCCCTACTGACCCCAATGCCCTTGCTGAACTATACACAAGTGTACTGACCACAGCTATTGACACCATTGCCCGCCTACTACAGTGAAAAACCAAACCCACAGACCATTGGAACTCCTGGTTTACACAGGACCTCCATGACCTCTGCTCCATTAAACGGCTAGTGGAAGCTAATTGGAGAAAGTCACCCTCCAAAACAAATCAGTGGAATTCACTTCTGCTTCTAAACGGTATAAACACACCATCATTCTGGTCAAGTCTACTGCTTATCAGACCCGTATCTCCAATGTCAAAACTCGACACCAGAGAGATCTTCACCATCCTTATTGAACTTGAAACCGCCACCAACCCCCCCGACTACCATCACCAAAGATCAACAATGGTGCGTTAATATCCAAAACGCCATGCTGACGAAAATCAGCACCATGCAAAATAAAATTGACCTAAAGCAATCCCTGCTCACAATCGGAAGCCAGCCCCCTCCTACTACTTCCCCCATCTCCACCTACAGGCAGGACCTCCCCGCATTTTGCTTTGCCATTGTCTCCATCACTGAGGTTTAGACTATCTTAAAAGGTCTTAAACCCTCTAGATGCAAAGGAGACATTTGCCCTTCAGCCTTAGTCAAGGACTGTGCGGAGGACCTTGCACCCCTCATCTCTTCATTCATCAACGCATCCTTCTCCTCTGGCATAGTCCTTTGAAGCTTCAAGGCAGCCTGGGTTCTCCCCGTCATCAAAAAACCCTTATTTGACACTGTAAACGCCACTAACTACCACCCTATTACGACTGTCCCGTTCTTACTTACAATTCTAGATAGGGAAGCCTACCTGCAAACACAGCATTACCTAGAAGCCAATCACATTCTAGCTGTCCGCCAGTCCGGCTTCCGCCCTGGCCATGGTACAGAATCAGCATTGCTGGAAATTGTTGGAGAAAGGCTCCTTCAGTAGTGTCAATTGCGAATTACAAACAAGCAGCTAAGGCCTATAAATTGACAATTTTTAAAGTGAAAGCAGAAACATGTAATGACAGAATCCAGCAAGCTAAATCACAGTCAAAAGAGATTTGCTCGATTCTACACAAATTAAAAAATACCCCAGCTAGCTATCAAGAACAAGAGAGTAATGCATGGTGCCAAGCAATACACAATGGCTTTACTGAAAAAACTGAAGAGCACCATCAGACACCAGAAAAGTCTACTCTCTGATACCGAGAAAACATTTGACTCTGCGGCTACTCAGGAGGGTGACCACTTCAAATCCTTTGTTTTCAAAAAAGTATCTGTGGAAAAGTTCTTGGAGGTTATTCATAACCTTAAGCCCTCCTCATGTAAGGGGGATATTTTTCCTGCAAAACTTTTCAAAGACTTTGCAGAGACTCTGGCACCTCGGGTGGTTCAGTTTGTGAACCAGTCTTTCGATGAGGCTTATGTGCCAGGGAACATAAAAGGAGCTTGGATTACTCCACTGATTAAAAAGGAGAACCTAGATCATTCTATCCCTGGCAACTTCAGGCCCATTACGAAAGTGCCGTTCCTACTCAAAAAAATGGATAGGATCGCCTACCTCCGATATCAGAAATGTGTGGAAAATAACAATATTTTGGCCAGCGAACAATCCGGCTTTCGAGCGAAGCATGGTACAGAGACAGCCCTCCTTGATCTCCAGGCCAATAATGCCAATATTGTTGAATGAGGGAGCACTGCCTTACTTTTGCTGCTTGACCTCTCCTCTGCGTTCAATCTTATAGACCACGATCTTCTTGCAGAGAGGCTGGTAACAGTTGGCAGATGCTCCCCAACAGCAGCTAAATGGTTTAAATCCTTCTGAGGACTAAGAATGATCGGCAGTGACGAAAGGAAATTTCACCTCACTTAAAACTTCGCTGACCAATGGTGTCCCTCAGGGGTCATGCTTGTCCCTGTTGCTTTGTTATATTTTTTATAAACTTCTGTGCGACATGCTGCAAACATAAGGTGTGTGATTTACTAACTATGCCGACGACACCCAATTGCCGCGAGGAGAAGGCCAGAGGACAAGGCCTGCACTCCTCTTTGCAGCTCCGCTGCGAGTGCCTCCATCAGCTGTGCTCGATCAGCTGTCTGCTGACTTTCATCTTCTTTTCGGAGCCCCAGCTGATCCAGCGCGTCTCGCGCGTATTGCAAAGGCCTCCACCATGGAAGCCATGATCACCGCCCACAATGCTTTTAAAAAAGCATCTTTCGAATCTCCCGCCGAATCGATGCCGCTTCCCGCCCGCAGCCCGCAGCCTGATACGGCTTCCCGCCCTGCCGGCTCCACCCCCCCACCATAAAGGGAGACGGGGCTCACCGCCAGGCGAAGCCGCGAGGAGAAGGCCAGAGGACAAGGCCTGCACTCCTCTTTGCAGCTCCGCTGCGAGTGCCTCCATCAGCTGTGCTCGATCAGCTGTCTGCTGACTTTCATCTTCTTTTCGGAGCCCCAGCTGATCCAGCGCGTCTCGCGCATATTGCAAAGGCCTCCACCATGGAAGGCATGATCACCGCCAACAATGCTTTTAAAAAAGCATCTTTCGAATCTCCCGCCGAATCGATGCCGCTTCCCGCCCGCAGCCCGCAGCCTGATACGGCTTCCCGCCCTGCCGGCTCCACCCCCCCACCATAAAGGGAGACGGGGCTCACCGCCAGGCGAAGCCGCGAGGAAAAGGCCAGAGGACAAGGCCTGCACTCCTCTTTGCAGCTCTTCGCTGCTTGTCTGCCATTTGCCACGATACTATGCAACATCACAGAGGTAAGGAGCTTGCCCACTGCCTCCTCCTACACCAAGACTTGGCCACCAGGAGCTCCAGACTACGTGCTCGCACTATAGAGCCCACCATCAGCTCCAATCCCCTTCCCACTAACATCCGCAATGCGCGGCTATGCTCCCCTATCTCGCAACCCACCCCAGCCACTTACATGGCCATACTCAGGCGGTTAACCACAAAGCCTAAAGCCTTCTCAATTACCCCCTATACAGTAGCAAATGATACACTCCACCCCACCCCTAATTGTACCACCTCTACCCGCAATTTCTCCTCATCCGTGCCCACCACCACTGAAACTGCTCCCCCCAGTGCAAAATGTGTGATATGCAATTCTTCTACAACCATTGTGAATGCTATTGTGCCAAATGTGATCTCACCTGTGCCCACCACCACTGAAACTGCGCCCCCCAGTGCAAAATGTGTGATATGCAATTCTTCTACCCCCATTGTGAATGCTATTGTGCCAAATGTGATCTCACCTGTGCCCACCACCACTGAAACTGCGCCCCCAGTGCAAAATGTGTGATATGCAATTCTTCTACCCCCATTGTGAATGCTATTGTGCCAAATGTGATCTCACCTGTGCCCACCACCACTGAAACTGCGCCCCCCAGTGCAAAATGTGTGATATGCAATTCTTCTACCCCCATTGTGAATGCTATTGTGCCAAAAGTGATCTCACCTGTGCCCACCACCACTGAAACTGCGCCCCCAGTGCAAAATGTGTGATATGCAATTCTTTTCTTCTACCCCCATTGTGAATGCTATTGTGCCAAATGTGATCTCACCTGTGCCCACCACCACTGAAACTGCACCCCCAGTGCAAAATGTGTGATATGCTATTCTTCTACCCCCATTGTGAATGCTATTGTGCCAAATGTGATCTCACCTGTGCCCACCACCACTGAAACTGCGCCCCCCCAGTGCAAAATGTGTGATATGCAATTCTTCTACCCCCATTGTGAATGCTATTGTGCCAAATGTGATCTCACCTGTGCCCACCACTTCTAAAACTGCGCCCCCCAGCGCTAAATATATGATATGCAACTCCTCTACTGCCCCCCACCACAACGCCACTGGAGCCCCCAGCTCCACACCGACCATGCCCATCACCTCACCCTCTCCTCCCACAGACCCCTCCCTAGTCATCACAGAACCCCACCTCAAATGCGCCATGATCAATGCTAGATCCATCAGCGCCCACGCTCTAGACATTCACGACCTCATAACCACCCATGACCTTGACCTGCTCATGATATCAGAAACCTGGCTACACGATGCCTCTGGCCCTGCGCTCTCCCTGGCACTCCCTTCTGGCTACTCCATCACCAGACAAGATCGCCCCCTAAAGGTGGAGGTGTCGCAATCATCGCTAAGGACTGCTATAGTATTAGAAAGGTAGAAAAATCCCTACACAGCAACAACGACTACCTCCAAGTCAAAATTATCCTCTCCCCCAACTGTACCATTACCGCTCATATTGTCTATCGCCCTCCTGGCCCAATAGAAGACTTCCAAGCCGCCCTCATCCATCTCCTATCTGACAACCTCAAAAAACATTCCAAAGCCATTCTCCTTGGGGACGTCAACCTAGGCCTCCAGGATAAAAAGGACCCAGCAGCCAAATCCTTTGACTCAGCCCTAACAACGCTAGGCTATAAGAACACCATCTTTAGCCCAACGCACACTCAGGGCAGAACACTCGACTGGATTGCTCAGCACAACTGCCCACTCATCATCACTGGAAACACTCCTACCCCATGGTCTGACCACCATATCATCACATTTAGCATCCTCACCACCAGCTCCTCTACCCCGCCACCCCAACCCCTACCACCCTGCCTCACAAGAAGCTCCCGCCAGCTCACTAAGGAAAGACTACTGCCCTTTCTCCAAGGCCCAGCCTTCAGACCACCTTTTTCCACAGACCCAGAAACTCTTGCATCAACCTACGATGCTGCCATTAAAGCAGCTATCAACTCCATTGCCCCACTAAAACCCCGTAAATACAAACCCACCACCCACTCTAACTCCTGGTTCACCACAGACTTGCTCGCACTCCGAAACGAGAAAAAGGCAGCACTTACTCAGTGGCAAACGTCCCACACTGACAAAGACAAGCTGATCTTTAAAGCCTGCTCTACGGAGTACAAAAAAGCTATCAACCAGGCAAAATCCAAATCTTTTGAATCCAGAATTTCGGAAGCCCAATCCAGCACAAAAGAAATCTTTGCAATTTTTAGGGAGCTAGAGACTCCTACTCCCACCCCCCAGAACTTCACCAAAGACAAAGCCTGGTGCGACGAAATTCAAACGGCAATGCTAACAAAACTGAGCCGCCTCCAAAGCAAAATACTAGCTACCAAACAAGCCCTGCCCAATACTCATATCCCTGTCCCACCACCAGCCCAAGACCCTCCCCAACTCTTCTCCTTCAAATCCATACAGGAAAAGGACATCATTAACATAATGAAGAACACCAAAGCATCCAACTGTAAAGGTGATGCCTGCCCAGCCACTCTCATCAAGGACTGCACTGCAGCGCTTGCTCCCTTCCTGACAGCATTTGTTAATGCCTCCTTCGCAACAGGGAAAGTCCCCACCTCCCTCAAGGAAGCTTGGGTCCGCCCCCTCTTAAAAAAACCAACTCTCGATCCCACCTCCCCCAACAACTATAGACCCATCACCACTGTCCCTTTCCTCCTCAAAATACTCGACAAAACAGCCTATCTGCAGGTTCAGCACTTCATTGAAGAAAACAAACTCCTGGGACTCCGCCAATCTGGCTTCCGCCCTAGACATGGGACTGAAACCGCCCTACTTGACCTGAAAAACCAAATGGACGATGCCAGAGACATGGGCAAACCAGCTCTTCTCCTACTCCTTGACTTATCTGCAGCGTTCGATCTCGTAGATCATGACGTCCTTTGCCATCATCTCTCCTCCACTGCCAAGTTCTCCCCTGACGCCACAGCATGGATCACATCCTTCCTACAAGACAGAACCATGCAAGTATTCTCCGACCTAGCCTCTGCCTCACCCACTACCATACTCTTTGGCGTGCCCCAAGGCTCATGCCTCTCCCCCACACTCTACAACATCTTCACACGACCCCTCTTCCTCATCCTCGACGCTATGGGTATATCCTACACTAACTACGCGGACGATACCCAGATCCTCCTTACCCTCACAGACAACTACGACACTGACTCCATGACCCTTAACAACCTCTACAACACCATCCAAGCCTGGATGGCAGACAATGGACTATGCCTCAACTCTGACAAGACAGAACTCCTACTGGTAGGTTCCCCCGAAACGCTAAAAAAACTTGACTCCCAATTCAGTCACTTCACCATCGACACCATCAAAATACCTGTTTCAGACTCAGTCAAAACTCTTGGAGTCTATCTAGACTCTAACCTTTCCATGGACAGACAAGTCAACGCCATTGCCTCCTCAGCCGCATATCATGCTAAACTGATCAACGCAGTCAGGCCTTTCCTCTCCAAAGAGAACTGCACAAACATAGCCAGAGCCATCACGGGCTCCAGGCTAGACTACTGCAACATACTCTTCCTAGGAACCTCAAAAAGAAACTTGGAGAGGCTACAAGTCATCCAGAATAGTGCTCTCCGAGCAGCCCAAGGTATTGCCAAAAGGGACCACATCTCGGAAGCCAGAAAATTAGCCCACTGGCTCCCAATAAAGGAGAGAATAATTTTCAAAGCGCTCACACTGACACACAAATGCATCCATCTCACTGCCCCCGACTACCTCTCACAAAGAATCCACTCCGTCGCCTCTACAAGACCAACAAGATCACCCTACACCAACATGCTCTCTGTTCCACTAGTAAAAAGATCCAGAGCAGGTGGATCCAGCTTCCCCTATCTCGCACCCACTCACTGGAATGCCCTACCTCCCACCATCCGCAGTGAGCCTCCCTCCCAGCCTTCCGCAAAGCATTGAAAACCACCCTCTTCTCATAAAGTCCCTCACAGCAGCATAATACCAACCATAGGACCCACTGCCTAAGTTGTATTGACCAACCGCATAAGCTGTAATGATAACCTTGCTTGTTCCTATCTGTAATATGCCTCTTACTGATACCATGCCTGTAACTAAGCTCATGCAAGTAACAGCGCCTCAATGCCCCTGGGCTGCTTGCGCGCTATACAAATTTTAATAAATAAATAAATAAATAAATTGGTCTTCGAGCTGTCCGGAATCTATGAAAGGGACACTCAAAGAGTCAAGGCGGTGTTCTGTGCTATCCAAAATTGGATGGAAACAAACTCATTAGTGCTTAATGAAGAAAAGACCAAACTTTTAATAGTTGGCAACTTTCAAAAGTAAAAAAAAATGGATGATCAATACAAAAGTTTCAAAATCAACAATTCTAATATTATGGCCCCAGATCATGTAAAAACATTAGGAATCTTTATGGATTCACATCTCTCTTTCAAGAGGCACATGTTGTATCTTAAATCAACCTGCGCATTTTACTTGAATCTAATCTGGCAAATTCGCCCTTATCTATCTGAGCAAAATCTTGCCTTGATTGCCGGGGCCATAATAAACTCAAAGTTAGACTATTGTAACATTCTCTTGATGGGCACCTCCAGGACGAATATCACAAAAAGGCAAACAATGCAGAATGGAGCGGTCACAGCAGTCGTCGGATTGAGCAGATGCTCTAAGATCTCAGCAGCCAGGATGAAGGTCCACTGGCTCCCGGTTGAACAGAGAATCAAATTCAAAGGCGCAGTTATAGTCTATAAATGCCTAGCTGGCACTGCTCCCAACTATCTTGCCAATAAGATAAAGAAGGCTTCTATTAGAAGAGACCTCCGCTCTAATAATAATCATGATCTGCACCAACTACGTCAAACACTTAAGAGAGTAGGTGGTACCATCTTTGCTTTCTGGGCACCAATTGTATGGAACTTCTTGCCCCCATGCTCAAGAATAGTGGATCTCTTACTGTGTTTAAGAAACAACCTAAGACTAGTCTGTTCGATGATGGAGGAAGCTAGTGAGTTACTAACTCCTCTCTTCGGCCAGGTTGCTAGGCCTCAGCTGTAGTTATGTGTAATCATGTTGTCTGTCTTTGTGAGCGTTCCGAGGCCTGTGGGCGACTTTGCGCCGTATAAAAACAAATATAGATAAATTAAGAATCAGCTAGATGACCTTAGAGATGCAGGCAAGCCGGCCCTACTCCTACGCCTCGACCTTTCGGCCGCCTTCGACCTGGTGGACCACTAAATCCTCTGCCATCACCTCACCTCAGCAGCAAACTTTGCGCCTGAAGCCACAACTTGGATCTCCTCCTCCCTAGGTGAGAGAACCATCAGAGTATTTACAGAGAACTCAAGTACCCCTCTGGTACCCATTCCCTGAAGTGTTCCACGAGGGTTGTGCATCTCTCCAACCATGTACAATATTTTTACGAAACCCTTATTCATCCTCCTTGATTCCATTGGCATATCATATACAAAGTATGCCGACGACACACAAATACTACTCCCTCTCTCTGGCAACTACTTGGGAGACTGCGCCCTATTGAACTCCATCTACTCGAACATTCAAACCTGGATGACCATGCACCGACTGTGCCTAAACAATGAAAACACTGATATCCTCCTGGTGGCCCTGTCTGCAATGTTCAAGAAGCTTGACCCCACTACACTGCTTTTGTCATTGAGGGTATACCTGTCTCAGTCTCTCAGTCAGTGAAGACACTTGAAGTCTACCTGGACGCTATGCTTTCCCTCACACGCCATGTTAATTCCATTGCCTACTCTGCTGTTTACACTACTAAGCTTATCAATGCAGCTTGACCCTTCCTATCCACTGAAAACTGCCTCACTATCGCCCGAGCCATCATAGGCTCCAGACTTGATTATTGCAATGCGCTTTTTGCAGGCACATCAGAACATATCATCAGGAAGTTGCAGATCATTCAGAACAAAACCCTCAGAGCAGCTCTAAACATTCCTAAACCTGAGCATATCACTCCAGTGAGAAGAAAGGCACACTAGCTGCCTTGCTGAGAGAGGATTCGCTTCAAAACACTTTCAATCACACATTGATGCATCTCCTTTGAGGAACCCCTACCTCTCACAAAAAATTACTAAAGCAACCTCATCCAGACCTACCAGATCTGCCTATGCTCATCGCCTTACCATGCCCACATTTAAACAGGCAAAAGCAGGAGGCTCAAGCTTCCAGACCATCACAGCTAAACAGTGGAATGCACTACCGCCAACCTTGTGAGCAGAACTTTCCTACTGGACCTTCCGGAAATCTCTAAAAACACTCCTATTTGTATAATTCGTTCTACCGATGGACTGCCTTTATTCCTTTCATTGTCTAGGTACTGCTATTTGTTGCCTTCTCTCACTTCCTATTCTATGTTCCCACAAGTAACTGGTCATGTAAGAGCACCTTGATGCCTGAGGGCGCTATACAAATGGAAAAATAAATAAATTAAATAACCAGCGGGTGAGAAGGGCTATCTCTGAATCGCCAATGGGTCCTGTGACATATAATAGTAATTGTTTGTTTATATAGCGTTTTAATCCAAAGGGCTTTATATAGAACATATTTACATACATTCCATATTTACATACATTACATCTTGTGCCCTATAGTGTTTGGTCCTCTCCCTGTTATTTTTTCATGCACATGTCAGGCCAGTGGTTGATATCATCCAAATGTTGACAGTAGCATCCGTATGCCGTTGACACACACATCTGTTTCCTTCCAAAGCTATGATAAGACAGCTCTTGGAGCCTGAGGCGCTGTCTAGATGAAGTGGCAACCTTAAGGAAGCCAAGATGGTGGAAGTTGAATCCGGACCAGTCAGAAATAGTGATAGTGATAGTGGGTTCAGAAAGGCAACTAAAATTGGGCTATGGTGGGTGTGAGTTGCCAATGGTCAATGACATCTACCCTATCCTTGTCGCCACAGTCAGAACCTCATGCACTTGTTTTAAGAAAGCCTCAACATGTCAGCCCAAATGGCTGCAGAGGGTGAAGCTGGGTATGTTCATATCAGAGATGTCTGATGTTTGCAGCCTTTTCTGTCATTTGCTGACATGGATCATTGGCCCATGCCTTTGTCGTGACTTGATTGGACTACAGGAATGCACGTTATGCAAATCTACCCGCGTGCCTAACATCAACGACCCCAGGACTTCCGCTTGAACATTGAAACATGTTTTGCGCTTTGAGCATATTACCCACATACTTTGCAATCCTTGCTATCTTCCTGTAGTCTTTGGCATGAAGTACAAGCCTGATATTATGAACTCGGCCGCTTTGCAAAGAGCCAGACCAACTTATCTGACATCACAGATGGTACGCCAGTGAGTAACTCTGCATAACCCTGGTCCTCAGAGGGGCAGAACCTTGCTTTGCCAGTGAGCGCATGCTCAGGGGCTGCCCTGTCTCGCGTGCAGTTCTGGAGGTTTGGAATGCCCTGCACTCTAAGGTGCATATATATGTGGTACCTTTTCTGGACCTCTTGTAAGACCTATTTTCTCCACCTTACCTTTCCTGCAGAAAAATGTTTTTTAAGTGTTTTATGATGTTTTTACAGTTTTAAATGTATAGAGTGTTAGGTAATCCCTGTGAGTTTTTGATCACTTCAAATATTACATTTAATTTCATTCATGCGGCATCTGCGGTATAGCCAAGACTCACTGGCCCAGAGTTTCAAGGCAAACAAGGTCTGCAAGCCAATGTAGGCTTACATCTTCATCTTGCTTTGCCCTAGATTCGTTTTTTAGGCCTGGCTGAAGAGAACTTGAGACATAATATTGTTGGATGATTTCGGATTTGCATATGTTAGGGTTCGCATAGCCCCATTCTGGGGGCGGGACCTCTCAGATTGTTCACACAGACCAAGAACAACCAGGACTCCAAGATAGATGAAAAGTACCTTTATGTGAGAAGAGCTTGTCCTGCAAACTGGGCAGTCAGAGGTGCCTGTCCCACCCCCTGCAGCAGCGCTACTCCCAGTCCGAGGACACGCCTTCTGTTGGAGAGAGGTCGTTCGGATAAGTTAGCGATAAGCACAGACTTGTTAATGTAGATACAGCCCATGTCACAGGAACGATCAAGCTCCTTTCCCCGAGAACAGTGCAAGGCTGAGTTGGGTGTACTTCTCTAGAGCCCTTAGCATTCTCACAATGGGGATGTTGCGCATTCCACCCATGCATGCAATGCTCCAGCACCCATGATACATTCTGCATAAGACAGAGGTGTGTTAGCAATAAACAGTATTGTGTAACAATAATACAAACTCACGGTGTATGATGAGGGTGTGTTTGCCATGTTGGTCTATGCAGAGGTCTACATCTTTGGCCCTGCAGATGTTTGGGACTACAACGCCCATCAGCCCTAGTCAGCATAGTCAATGATGAAGTATCATGGGAGTCTTAATCGAACAGAGGCACAGATTACAAACCCCATCTCTATTGGATCTTGGATCCATCTTTTCCATGGAATGCTAGGTTCATCAGTACCCGGCATAAAAAATGCAGGCGGGGGAACACTGCTGAAAGCCATGATACACTATGATGACTGGTTGAAGAATAAACTTAATACTGTCTTTTAGAATGTTGTGTACTGATTGTCCTTTAATATGCCTGAAATATGCTTATCACTAATAATACTTCATATCAAATGACTGTGAATACTGAACTGGTACTAAAGTTCCCTGTGCAACAAACTCCAATTATAACACGAGGCTGCTGTGGGCAGTGCAGCCTGTGTAAAATTACTGTGTAGCTTTATGCAGATATTGTCCATGAAATTCTCTTAATTTATTCTGCCGACGTGCAGCTCATAATTTGCTTTATAACACCTTATCTGCAGATCCTCTTCGCATAGCGTGTGCTGACGAGGAGTGAATGTGCGTGTATGTCTTTAAGAGGCGTTGACTTGTGATCCGAAGTCAATAGAGCAAAGTGCATGCGCGCGTGGTGAAGCAGGAACACACAAAGAAAACAGCTGTAAAATGGTAAGATCTGCAGACAGCACTAAGTGCGGCAATAGTGCTAAATACTCATTACACCTCTGATTGATGAAACAAATGCGCGGAGTAAAGCGCGTTACCTTCAGGACAACACTCGGGGCCGCTGCAACGCTCGGGCATGAGCGGAGCGGCTCCGTGAAAAAAAACAGCTGGCTGGCAGATAGCAGAGAAGTCCTCGTCGCCAATTTGTAGTATAGGGGTTCAGAGATGGACACTACACAGAGTGCGTTAATAGATGAATATAATATTTATTATAGATGTATAGCTATATATATATAAGTAATAAAGTATGGGGAAGAGATGAGGGAGGCTGCCCAAGTGTCAAGGAGCTGGAAACAGTTATCCTTCAAGCATAGTTCCATGTTCCATGACACGACAAAGAGCTTGTGTTGACTCCTCCACCAATGAGTCATGACAAGGGTAACCATGGCAGAGTCGGCAGGTCACTCTTCCGCCAGGCGAGCTTCCCTTCACTTAGCTGAGATGTTAAAGGGGCTCATGGCATACTTTGTTTGATTCTTGGTTTACTGGGTGTGCATTGTCCAAAGAACGGCGGGGATTCTAGAACACAGGAAAGATTCCTGGTTTACCAGAATCAGGCAACCTCTATAATTAAGCAACAGACCCTGACAGTGGTGACATCACTGGGCCAGCTAATGCCCCCGCTCGGAGAAGTTTATTGCTATTAGTACCCTGGCAAATTGGACTGTTTGGCGTTTCTCAACTTGAAAATAAAAATACAACACAAAAGGCAGCCATGAATCGGGGAGAATGGAACTATACGTAGTCCGTTCTCCCTTTCTGTCGCAGCCATCGCAGAAATGGTCCGGCACCGCGGAGCGACAAAGGAGTGCAAGGTAAGTGGGGGTGAGGTAGGGATGGGTGGGGGATGTGGATATTAGGGTTGGATGGTGGGGGAAGGAGGGAAAGGTGGTGCGGGGGCACACTTACCTTATTACCGGTGGGGAAGATGGCAGCCTTACACTTCTGAGGAGACTCAGAGCTGTTGTTTTACCATGTGATAAAATCTGTGTTTTGAGCCTCCTGATTGGCTGACACACTGCCAGATCCCCCAGCCGTGTATTAATTACATTTAAACTGTGATTTCATTGATCTGTTTTTATGCATTAATGGCCGGGCAAGAGTCACTGATTGAGGTCCACTGGGCGTCTCTCCTCAGCCCCTTAAGCCCAGCAGCGTCAAGGGCGTTTCACTTTTTGGATCTGCTGTTTGGCTGTCTTTCACCACTGCTGGTGTTACACGCGCTCACTTTCATCCTGCCTTGCTGTAGCCCCGCCCATCCAGGAAGCATTGGCTTATAAACTGCAACACGGGTTCTACACCACTGTGCTTTCTGAAAGGAAAGTTTTGCTCCGGCGGCCCTCAACTGCGTCAGAACATAACGGATCTCCGCTATGTGTTCCTCCACAGATGAACTTTTGATGAGGACATCATCTACATAAGCCAGGTTACCCCTCGCACCCAGGTCGGGCATGGCCTTATGTAGGAAAATATTGAACTCATTACCGGAGTTAAGGTATCCGAAGGGAGTCCGGGTCCATGTGTACTGCTGGCCCCCAAAGGTAAAAGCCAGCTTGTATTGGTCCTCCCTACTGACAGGCACAGTCCAGTATCCATTGGTCAGGTCTATTGCAGTGAATACCTGTGACCCCTGGATCTGGGCCAGCCCTTGGTCAATGTAGGGAAGAGGCCATCGGGAAGTATGGACCCGTTTGTTGAGTTCCCTGAGGTCGGCACAGAGTCTCCACTGGCCGTTCGGCTTATATATTCGCAGCACCGGATTATTGAAGGTGCTGTGGACTGGACGGATTATTCCCCGGGACTCAAGGTTCTTAATTATTTCAGTAAGGGACTCCATTGATGCGAGAGGCAAGCGATATTGCTTCAAAAACACAGGAGTCCTGCCAGGGTCCGTGGGGATTGTTGTTGTGTGGATGTCAGTGCGACCACAGTCATATGAGTCTACCGCAAAGAGATCTTGGAAATCCAAGAAAACTTGTTTCAACTTTTGCTTTTGTTCCAGAGTCACACAGGCATCAGCTAGGTTGACTCTCTCTTCCACCATCTGCCTGAAGCCTGGAAAGACTTCTGGTTTGGCTATTTCAGCGGCCTCCTCCAGCTGGGTGGAGAAGTCCCTGGTCAGAGTGCTGATTTGGACTGGAGGCTTCAGGTGGGAAAGGCAGCCCTCATGGACCTGGAAAATCACCTCATCCCTCCTGAAGTCACAAGTCACATCTTCCTTACCATAAGGGCAAGAAGTGTACACCAGGAAGTTCCCCCCATGCCGGGTAAAAATCCTGTCTGGTGTCGTATTGTCATCACTGTCACTGTCAAAGCAGTCCTTGGGGATTGGCCCTAACAGTTCATTACCTAAATCTATGGAAAAATGTCGGTCATCAACCGCCATTCCAATAATGGTGCCTGCGGCTAGAGTAATACTCTTTAAGTCGCTGTTATCCACCTCTATTGGAATGGTGTCATGTTCTATGTTGACTAATGGAGTTGGGTTTACCCCCAACCCTTGCTGTTGGAGAGAAGCGTTTAGATGTATGTAAGCATCAGGGTTTTTCAAATGTTGTCCTCTTTTAACTTTCACTTCCAAGGAGAATTGTCGGGTCCTTTCTGGGATGGTGACTTCCTCTTTGATCTGAATTTCAACTGCATAAGGTAGCAATTGAGCTGACCTAAATGCTTTTTCTGGATCATCAAAGCCCATGGGATTATCCGCTAATCGGGACCAAGCTTTGAAGTTTATTAGGGCCAAACTAATGGCAAAGCGATTGAGAATGTCACTGCCTAAGTAAAAGACGACAGTGACGTCTCGCACGACCCAACAATTATGGACTATGCTCTTGTTGCCAATGGAGATTTTGAGCATACACCTGCTTGGCAGGAGATGTTTGGAATTGGGTGCTTCCAGGTCCATTTCCCATTTGTCTATCAGTTTGAATGTGGGAATGGCTGGATCTTTTGGGAGTTGGCGGAACATGGCTTTGCTGATGAAGCTCTTACCGTTGTTCACACACACTTGAGCGAGAACAGAGTCCTTCCCATCATTTAACTGAACAGGGATGAACAACTGCTCTCCAATTTGCTGAATATCAGCCAGGCTCTGAGCTGATTTCACATCTTTCTGGACTATAGGAGTGGGAGTTTCTGATTGTGGATTAGTATAGAATCTCAGAGTGTTTCCTTCCAGCGTGGAGTACCACTTTAGACTGGAAGGAAGGTTGATTTTCAGAAATAGAGAGGACCCTCCATCACCAGTCTGTTGTCCTACTGCTATTACTGTCATGTCAGGAATTTGGCTATTCTGGAAGTGAAATTCTACTTGGTCAGATTTTTGTTCAACCATGTGGCAGGTGCCGTTTAAACTAACATGGTTGACACTCTGTTTTAATTTTATTGGTCGGCTAGTCTGGGTCCAGAGGACCTTGTTTACACAATCTATTAGGGGTGACAACCTTCTCAGGAGGTCGTTCCCTAGTAAACAAGGGGTGCCCTCTGGAGTCACAACTATGACCGGGTGTTTCAACTTGTGTCGCCCAATTTTAATGTCCAAATCTGCCGTCCCCTCGACGGGAATTTCCTTCCCGTCAAAGTTCTGCAGTTGTCCAGGAAGAGAGGTGAGAGGAATTTGGTAATTCTCTCCCCTTCCTGCATTCAGTTCGTCAAAGGCCCTTCTGGACAGAAGGGTAGCTTGAGATCCAGTGTCCACCAGTGCCAAAATTGTACCCTGCCCCTGTACTTGTACCGGGGCATAGTATCTTCCCTCCTTCTCCTCAAGGGGGCACAGATAATGCACATTTTTGGACAACTGGTGGGCTAACTTTCTGGTTTTGGACATTGCTAGCGAAGAGATTTGGGCAGAATTCTGTGGAGAGCCTTGGGAATCTGCAAGAAAAAGTTGGCAACTGGAGATCAGAGCCATTGTGGGTTCCCCTGGCTCCGGTTCTGGGCTGCCCCCCCCTTTTTGGAGGCAGTCACCAGGATGGGTTTGAACCAGGGGATTTTCTTGCTGTTGGTTCTGGGATGAGATGGTGGGCGGCGGTAGCTCAGTCTCCACATCTCCCCAGTCTGGATTTGCATCCCTAGGGACCCATTTCTCTTTGGGAGGAGTTCCCCCCTCTCTGAAGGAGAAGATCCTTTTCCCAGGATCCTCTGAGGATCCCTCTCCCTCAAATTGGAAGATCTGTACCTCCTCCTCAAACTGAGTCTGTTTGGGTCTTTTGTTTCTCCTACCCCCCCTCTGCTCCTTAGGAGGCAGACTTTCAG
The DNA here is from genome assembly GCF_040938575.1 of Ambystoma mexicanum. Taxonomy (NCBI): domain Eukaryota; kingdom Metazoa; phylum Chordata; class Amphibia; order Caudata; family Ambystomatidae; genus Ambystoma; species Ambystoma mexicanum. The sequence continues at coordinate 353,556,416 of NC_090933.1, forward strand.
GGGCAAGAGATTTTGTTTCCGGTTCCTGGGTTTCCAGGGGCTGTTTACAAGTGAGGAAGGAAGCTTCCTCCAAGGCTTTACACCCCCCTTCCCCTTGTGCCTCCTCCCTGGGAACCGGTGAGTTATCGGGGTGCTGCCCCCGTCATTGTTCTGGAGCACCAGGTCCAGACTTGGGTGCGTTCTGCGCTGGCATGCCAATCTGAGGGTTCTGCTGAGCCCTCAGTATGTGACCCAGATCCCGCGCCATGTTTTGAACCTGGCGCTCTAACTGGGAAACCCGCTCAGGCTGATACGGGGCCCTGTTTTCTCCCCTGGGCTGATCCCGGGAAGGGTAGCTATCCCTTCTTTAGTAGTACCCCTGGTTGGGAAGATTTGGATACCCCTCCACCCTTGGCCTCCCCTCTCCCGGATTCGGTTGTCTGGGCTCAGGGAATTGGGGAAAGAAGGGTGGAGGATTTTGGGGCTGGAAGTTGGGTGGATACCTGGGGAAGAAGTTCTGCCCAGGGTTTGGTGAGTTTCTGCCCTCCTGTGAGAAGTTGGGAGGGAAGTTCTCTGGGTTAGGTGCTTGGCTGGATCCCCCCCCTTGGGCTGGAGGAGTCCACACATAACCCAGGATGGGTCTGTTTCCCTTGTACCGGGGGCTTACATAATCAGGAGAGCGAGGGACCCCATTTGTGGGGCTGCCTCCCTGTCTCCCTGTCTGTGACTGGCCCGAGGACCTTCTGGGCCTAGTATTATTAGGTGCAGGTAGGTTTTTAGGCCCCCCCATCTCCAACTCTAAAACGGGGGTGACCTTTACCTCTGCCACCTTGGCAGCAGCAGGGGTGTTGTTGGCTTTGGGTTTTTTGGGCGCATTATTTTTATTTTCTATTGGCTTCTGCACCTCATAGATCCGGGTCGCCTGTTCAATGACCCAGTCTAAAGATCTTTTCTCGTGAAAATCCCTCACGAGCTGGGTCATTATGAATTTGGGCAAGGCATGGAAAAACGTATTAATAAATTCACTGCTATCTGTGCGCACCCTTCTTGTGGTCTGTGCAAAAGCACGCTTTAACTCCTGCACAAACTCTTGTGGGGCCTGATCCTCCCCACATTGTAAATTGTAGGCTGCCTTGCGAGCCTCTTGAGGATTTCTATGAGTAGAAAAATGTTTCAAGATGGCCGCCTTATAGGTGGACCATCTTAAATGATTTTGGTCCTCCAGCCCCGCAAAGAAACTGGAGTATTCCGGGGAGAAGGTCCACTTTACATATTGAATACAGCTTTGGCTGTCCTTCAAATGGAAAGTCTCCATCATTTGCTCAAACAACTCCAAGTGCTCCCAAACAGAATACTTGGCGTTCTTATGATAAGGCGTGATGACGCTCCTGATTGCCTTAATCTGCTTTAAGGGGTCCTTAAGCAAGGCCCTTTTTGTCTTATTGGCCCTTTTGGTCCGGGTAACCCTGGTCCATTCATCTTCTGACTCAGAGGCACTGCTCCCAGAGGTTCCCGTCTGTTCTTCCAGGTTTTCCTGGATTCTGCAAGCCTGGGAATGGCTGGCAGAATGTGGGGACCTGGTCTCCTGTGTCCTGTACCGCTCAGAGGAGTCTTCAGATCCCTCCTTGCTGCCAGGATTTGATGGGTACCCCCCCCACTGACCCAACTGGGCAGAGGTTTTCAGGATGCCCTTAATGGGCCTACTCTCCTGGGGTTCCCCATCAAATTGTACTGTGCTTGGGTGCCCATACCCGGATGCCCGCCCATCCATTCCTGGGAGGTACTGGCCTATGAGCCCCATGCTTCTGGCTGGATAGTAATCTGCCATCCCTGTGGCCCGGTGCTCACGTGCGCCAGGGGACATGGGGGTGGCAGCGTCCAGGGACTGAGAGAGATAAAGGCCTCTGGTACTAGGGCTCCTGAGGTTATGCTCATGAGTCTCCCTCTCCCAGCGAACCTGGTCTCTATCCGCCCCTGCTCCCTGTTGCAATGCAAGAGCCTGCGCTTTCAGTTCCTCAGTTAAGGCCTTACTCGACTCTATCAGTCTCTCCTGCATCGCTACCTGTTGCTGGAGCCTATCATTATGCTGGCAGAGGGCCTCATTCTCTCTCTGCGTTTCCTGATTGGTCCTGGAGCACTGGGCCAGTCTTTGCTGCAGGAGGGTTACCTCCTGAGTCCCATCCCTACTGGCCTGCTCCTGTCTTGCCAGAGCCTCCTCCACCCTCCTGGTGTGCTCTAGCAAGTCCTTGTGTTCTTTTTGGAGGTCACCTAGTCCCTGGTGGGCCAGGTGATTTTCTTCCATTTTTCGTCTGAAGTGGCAGACTTCCTGGCCTAAGGTGTCCCTTTCTTGACCAAGAGCTTGAATTTGTGACGCCAGGTCGTCCCTTTGCCTTTGGAAGGCACCAGCTTTCTGGCGCTCCTGATCAAACTCTGCCTGGGTATCCAGGTCTTTCAGGATCAGTTTATTGCTCTCCTCTTTCTCTCTGTCTAGTTGGATTTGCAGGGTGGCTACCTTCTCTGTGCATGCCCTGTTGAAATTGATCTGTTGCTCCAGCTTTTTCTGGCTCTGCAGTAGGGAGTCCAAACTGTCTTGGCGTTCCTTCTGCAAAGCCAGAATTCTGGCATCCTGGTCTGTCTTTTCCTGTTGCAGGATGTCCATATCCTTCTTTATTTTAATGATCTGCTGTCTACTCTCATTTTCTGACTCCTGGCTCCCCTGCAGCCTCTGCTCAGAAGAGACCAGGTCAGATTGGACCTTCTCAAACGCCATCTGTCGCTTAGTCGCCAGATCTTGGCTTTCAGTACATTTATCCTGCATGTCTCCCATATATAGGTACAGGTACGCCGCTATCCTAACCATCTTGTCTTGTTCATCCTTAGCTTTAGGAGCCATGTATAGTTCACTCAGGGCCACATGTAAGGGACCCTGATCTCTCCATGTATCTGACCCTGTTTCCGTGACCTGTTGCGTGATGGCCTGCAACCAGACCATGCGGTCCTGGTGAGTCCACTCACCTCTCACAAATAACTTATGTAAGAAGTGCTTTCTGGCTATTTTCATGTCTACTAAGGTCGTCATTCTAGAGATTGGTCTCTGTCCTGACTTACAGAAGTTTATATTATATTTTTGCAAAACAGACCTTTTCCTTAGAGCGTTCCTTTGAGGAGTGCTTTACAGCGTAACACAGCGTGTGATCCGACCGGATATGTGTATCTGGTCAGCTGGCACGCTGTATTAATCTGCACAAGTGGTAAATCTAATCCAAACGTCCGGCACGAGCCCCCAATTTGTAAGAGGATTCAATTCAACACTACAGCTAAGTCAATGCCTAGTCTGGGATACTGAATGGAAACCCTTATTAATATATCTTTATGTCCAGTTCATGCGTTCTGGATGACTACCCCTATATAACACCCCTCTCTTGGAATCCCCCTGACCCCGCTGAGCCAAAAAGTAGTTCTGTTTTGCAAGTTTAAAAGGTTTATTTGATAATTTAAACAATATATATATATATATATATATCACACTTTATAATAAATTAATAATTGAATATCACACTTAATCTGATATGATAAAGATTAACAACAGAGAATCTGGCACTAGCACACTTGTGAATAGGAACAGAAGAATAAGGTGGTAGAGAATACTTTATAGAAGTTCAGATGGATGTAATGTTGAATGAAAAATGCAATACAGAAAATACTCAATATGATTTCAACAAAACAATGTAATCACTTTTCTCTGGCAATCCACTCCCCCCTTTATGCAATGCAAGGAAATGGAAGGAAAGCACACAGTTCTCAGAAATGCAATCAAATGTAATTCAGTTCACCCCAGCAGCTTAGACTACAGAAGTTTACAACACAGGCCCACAATGCTTTTATATGTGCTGGCAATGAAGTGAAAAATACGCTAAAATGCTTTTAATTCCCTCTAGAGGTTCAGGGTGAGTGGTATCAAGTTAATATTAGTCCAGGCTCACTTTAGCAAGGATCTAGGAGTAACTAGCAGGTTAAACGAATTTTTGGCAACTGAAAGCAAGAAAACTGCTGTTTTCACACGTTGAGAAATTTGCAAATCGCGGCAAATTCGCGAGTGCGTTTTTCGCGATTGCGGCAAAAGTATCGAGGGAAGGAATGCGGTTCTAGGTTCGGGGAAAAGCCACGATTCCCAGCTTTCAGAGGAAAGTTACTGCAAGTCTCTAGCACAAACGGTCACGGAGTTATGAACGATTAAATAAAGGTAGTTTTTCGGATTTGAAATTTTAAAGTTCAAAATGACAAATGACAGCTAGCAACTAGAAATGACAGGTGACAGCTTTGCAAATGACAGGTGACAGTTAGGAGGCAGTTCTACTTAGATTAAAATAGATTGAATTATATTATTTTAACTAGAAGATTGGTTCTGCACAGTTCTGCTGGGTACTCACACTATATTCTTGAATTAAATGGGCCTCGCCACGGATCTGGTCAGGTTTTAGACTGGACTCTGGTCTGGTCTCTGCACTTCACAGTGATCTGGGTCAGCTCTCTCTCTCTCTGGATTCTGGAGATTGATGGATTTGAAGTCTGGATCTTTCTGCACAGCTTTCTCTAGAGATTGATGCAGGTAAAGTATGGATTTTCCCGGCAGAGCGTCCCGCAGCAAATGGATTTGAAGGTTCCTATCTGTCCTGACTGTCTGCTTTTATGTGTTTTGAAAATGGGTGTGTGTGCAGCATCACTAGGCTCTACCCCTCTCCACTTGTCATTGGCCACTTCATCCGCTTCCCCTTGATTGGGGGAATGAAATGAAGTGTCATCATGATGAGGTCTGTTTATGGTACAGAGAACCCACCCCTGTCAAATTACACACAATCTATATTTTGACCTAAAAGACATATTTGCACAGGTACACATTTGTTTAAAATTACATGCACCCATCACATATCACAGGGGGTATACCCTGTCCAAATCTGCTCTTCCTGGGAGCTTGCATTGAGAAATGGCAACATATTTCACTTTTTGGTCAGCTTACCAATATCAGATTCTTACTCAAATTTATACACATGTGCACAAGGCATGCAGGCATTAATTGATGAGGTATCAGACTTTTAACATGCATACATTTTAAGTAATACCCTCTTAACTGCTAGCTTGCCCCCAGATCATGCCACCGGTTCTAAAAACCTCTTAAAATGTGGGCAGAAAAATCACAAGAATTATGGTATCATTTAAATAATTTTCACAAGTCCGCTCTATGAGTTATTCATCTTTTTCTAAAACCATATTCTGGCTACAGGGGTGTGGTTTCCCCCCAGCACAAGGTTGAATTTCTGTTTTTTCCAGTTCTGCCAAGCCAGCTTGCTCTCACAGGCAGTGCTCCTCCCCTTTCCTTCAGGAGGAAGCCACTTTTTACGGCCCCCGTAATAAAACATTTGCCTGAGTCAGGACAGGGCTTTGTTCAATTTCCTGCAGAGCCCAGGTAATTCAATCAGGGAAGTGTCATATCCCTTTTGGTGGGAGCAGCAAAAGGCAGATAGGCCTGGGAATACAGCTGTTGTGCAAGTCTCAACTCCTGTCGGGGGTAGCTGGTGGGCAGAATTCAGTTCCTTAAGCCAGGCCCCAGCTAATGTCACTTTTGTTCCCCAGTTTAAGTCAAGACAATTCTTTACATATGCAGCTAGGATGCTGATTCTAAATTTAAACTATGACATTTAAACAATTGCAACCTATGTGACACTCAAAGTAGGTCACTCATTTCTTTTAAACATTTAGATTTTTAGTGTCTTTCAGTCCAAATTTACTTAAACTGCTGAAATCCACAGCTCAGCCAGTCTTGTTATAAACCTTCAAGTCACTTCAGAATATAACTTTAGATTGTATCCACCTCTCAGTAAGTCTTTCTTTGGCCTGCCTTGGGTTCATTTATTCAGTTTTACACTAAAAAAAAAAATCTGGTGGTTTTAAAACGCCGGCTTTCTGATAGTGGTGAGTACTGGTACTGCACCCATTTTTGGGATTTAAGAAAATGAATTCCCCACAATTCTAGGTTGCTTTTGGCAATCAGCATTGCCATTCCCAATGGTTTCAGACTACTGTGTGGGTAGTCCAATGGTGGTTTTAGGCAGTGCCCTTCTGTGCCCATAACATCGGCAAAAATGAGTGGCAGCCTATTCTTCATGCATTTCCCTGTGCATTTTCTGGGAAGCTCTGGCCATCATGATGTTTTCCATGTCAGTACTGTACAGTTTTTGAGGTAGGGCTCGGATGCATGGGTAAAAACATCCCACACTCCAGAGGACTCGCCTGCTGATCGAGCCGCGTTGGTGAGTGCCCGATGTAAGGAAAGAACTGCCTCATATCACTCGACACGCCTGCATCTGCGACGAGAGATTGAAGGTAAAGATTCTATACAATTAAAACACGCTGATGTGTGCAACTCACATGCAAGTTTAACCAAAACTGACTCTAGATGTGTACACGCCGAAACTGCTGTTAGTTTGCCTTGTGCTCCTATCTCACCTCGCATTCACCAAACTCCCATCTGCAAGTTGCACACGGATAAGTCTAATGTGAGCTCTCCCTCTTTATCATTGTCATCTTCTGAATCATTTGTTCCTTCCTCCTGTGAAATTTTAGTACCGGATCGGCCATCTGCGCTGCCTGAGAATCTACATATCTCATTTGATCAGACTGTTAACAGCGTGTTTGATGCGTATCCAGTTCAACGTTTAGATAGCCTTGCTTGTGCCGCAATTGCTAAGCGTGTTGAACTGGTTGCCCCGACACAGTTTATGTGTGATTCACTCAATAGTAGCAGGGCGAATGCTGCAGTCTGTCCGCTGATACCCAGTCCTGTACTAGTGACTTTATCACAGCCTACACTCCCTGATGCCAAGTCCTTGGCTATGGAAGGCGAAAAGTCCCCCTCTGGTGTTGCTCTCTTTCCGTCTTTGCCGCTGTTTCTTGCAGCTAGGTGTACAACTCCAATGTCTTTAAATGACAAAGCTTTGTCTTCCAAACATATGCTGTCTTTTCCATCCAGGCTGCCATCCTTCGAATACGAATTTAGCAATAAATTCCTGTCAGATCTCGAGAAAATTAACACTGCTCGATTGACTTCCAAAGGAAATGCTGCTCTATTATTGGCATCAGCCTGTCACTTATCTAAAGAAAGTGTTCAAGAAAGACAGGAACATGGGCCTGCTAAAAGCTTTTTGTCAGGACCTTGCAAAAGAAGACATCTAGATGACGGTGGTTCCTCAGAACTCCTTTGTTCACAAGCAAAATACAATTTGGTTAATAACCAGGTTTCCTTGGAGAATCCAGCCTGCTCCGCCTTTCCATTGTACTCCAAGCAACAAACGGCTGCTCCGAGTCATATGAATCAAGCTGCTTTTCCTTCTGAGCCAACCACATATAATGCTCGCACACATGAATCTGACTGTTCCTCTGATGATGATTCATCTGAATCTTCTATTATGGAGCGTGAATTTCCTAAAATCAGACATCTCTATACTAAAACAGCTCCGAATCCAGGTGCTGAATGGGACTTTGGCAATATCATGAGAAAAACCTCCCAAGAACTTTTACCTGTCCTGATGTCCTCCATGTCAATGACAATCTATCCTTTTCTGAAACTTTATGAGCAAATTCAAGATGGCATGAAAGATTTGACAACTTTAGAAGCCATTTCAAACACAAACTTGAGTGCATTAGAGAGCGAAAACAACTTGTCAAAACAAACGTTGGTAAGATTAATGGAGAAAGTTGAGTCTTGCTCCAGTTTGCCTAATGATCGTCGGCCAAGTGACTTGGAGGACCACAGATTGTTTGCTGATGTAGCTAAACAAGCGTTAGGCCTTCTCCAACAACAAAATTTGAATTTTAGTGCAAAATTGATAACGGACTGTGTGCCTCCTGGGTTGGGTAGCCCTTTTAGGGCTTCATCAGAGACGCCGACCTGCAGTACTCAAGCAATCAAAGACTTAACTACATCTGTTGAGACGCACAGTCATGATGATGGCTCTCGTCTCTCTGTCAACCCTATCGATGTCACCGACGAACATGCCCCAAACAAAAAAACATCTCCTCCTTTGCTGAAGCAGTTCTTGGCCTGAAACAAAGAGATAATGGAGCAAACCTGAACGTTCAGGAACCTTCCTCTTCAAATTCAATCTCTAACATCGTGGGTGGCCTTAAACGAGACACTCCTGGAATTATTCCTGAAGTGGTGGATGTTTTAGGTCACCAGAAAGAATTGTTTCCCATTTTTGACAATAAATGTAAATCAAACCAATTGACTGGGAAACGTAATCAACCAAAAAAATCAAAGAATATTACCAAGAGGAAGTCCCAAGCCACTCTTGGCTCACGTACATTTTTAAGAAATCTGAAATCCATAAGCCTTACCATAAACTCGGATGCACTGAACAATGAAATAATTGTTGACTTAACTGAGGATGTTAATAAGGCTCATTGCTCTGTCGCAGGGAAAGTAGCGACAGAAACGCATGAGCCTTTGGATGATCTCTTAAATCTGTCAACTCATGACTATGAAGAGGAAATGGACTCTTCTATTGACATTCCTGCTATTTGTCCATTATTTGAGATCCCGATTGCTTCTTGAAAAGGCTCGTCGTCGGATGTGCCACACAAAGAATTGACCCAGAGCATTCGTCAGTGTGTCATCATCCCTACGAAAACTATCTGCGAGAAAATAATTCCAACACAAGAAAGGCCGAAAACACTTACTCTCGGGCAACGGTGGTCGAATATGAAGATTCATGGCCTGGGTTTACTGTCTGACCAAAGCTCTGCGATCAAGATCAAACCTTTGAAAGCAATCACGAATACTGCCTTGTGTGGCCTCCAAGAAGATGGAGATCGATCAAGTTCTGTTCCAAATCCTTACAACCAGGAATGCAATGATAAACGCGTGCATTTCTTAAAAAGTAAGCCGTTACCTTCAATCCGTTACCTTCAATCCTTCAATCCTTAAGAAGAATATTTCCAAATATCAGCTTATTTTGGAACGAATATCATCTGTAAATGACGGCTTTACACTTAACCGAGCAAATGTACTGCGTCTTTCACATTATGTTCCAACTCTGCGGGCAATTGAACCGACCAACATAAGGACTGTTGAATTCTACAAAGAGCCCCAAAATGACGGTGTGCGTTTGCACATTGATTCTGGAATGGTATGTAATATTCTTTTGGAATCTGTTTCTGTGTTGCTGTCGATGGGCTGCGGTTTGCGTGAAGATGACATGTATAATGGAAATACAACATTTGTACTTGATGAAATATTGGCCCCCATGGTAACCTTATCAACAGTCTTCCAGCAGCTAAACCGCGCTTATGTAGAGCCTGGTGTTTCAGAAACCTTAACAGTAACAATGAAACCTACGAAAGAAAGAACAATGGACCCAAATCAGCAGCTGTTTCCCTCAAAAGAACAAACAATGAATGATCAAATTCAAATAACTTTTTCCTGTGAAGAGCCTAGTAACCCTTCAAATGATAATATGATGGATATACCTAAATCTAATGAGTGGGATTGGGTTGCTAGATCTCTGGCCAAGTCACATAAAAGCTAATGCTCAATTTTTCAATCCAAAACTTGGTTGATGATTGCGTTGTGGAACTCTCATGGATTTAATCATCTGTTTCAATATTCCTGGCTTGATGGATTAGATTTTGTGTGCCTACAAGAGACTTGGCTCGCAAAACCCCCGATTTGCGACAAATTGGATATTTCCATTAACCCTGCAACTTTGAAAAATTCCAGCAGACCTGTAGCTGGTCTTCTTACTATGATTAGAAAAAGCTCAGGCTACAAAACTGTTGAAGACAAAAATCTAAATCCCTATATTCAACTGGTCACAGTTAAATCAGAATCGTCTGCCAATCAACTAATGGATAAAATATCTATAATTCATTTGTACTGGCAGCATAAAGCTTTTCGATCAACTGAATTTATTGATCATGTGTCTACAATCATTGATGCCATTAATGAAAAGGAACTTTCACCGAATATATTGTTGTGTGGTGACCTAAATATTGACTGTATAAAATCGCAATCCAGGGCGTCGACTAGCAAATCACCTAATCTGTCAAATACTCAAGCCTGGATCACTGAAATGTCTGCGAGAGGAATGACCATGCTGAATGGATGCACGGATGGTGACATCCCTGCAAAGATCACCTGGAAAAGACTCGATTACTTCTATGTGTCGAACAATTTACATGTTCGGGTTCAATCCCTTAGTGTCATCGATAAGGTTGAAAGTGATCACAACCTTCTAAAATTAACAATTAGAGCAGATATTAAATCATGTACACACTGGAATCAGAAGATCTCTATCCAATCAAACAGAATTCGCCTGCGACTTGAGGACTCTGAGATCAGGTCCTTTACACAAGCCCTCTCTGCTGAATCCGCTCAAATTCAATATCAACATCTGTTTAAACAATATAAAGAAATTAACAGCGGTTCTCAGCGGCAACACTTTCTGTGAACCCACTTGTTTGATTTGGAAATTTTGAAACGCAAACGTCAAATGAGAATGGAGATCCGGCGCTGTTCTAGATCCTCGATCCCCGTGTAACTCGAGCTAAAGAAAAAAATCAAAGAGTCATATAAAAACTGGTTAAAGGCTCATCGAGCGTATCTCCTCCAGCAAGATGGCGAACTGATGTTGGCCAAATTGGCCAATAAAAACTCAAGAGACTTTTGGAATCTCATTAATAACTTGAGTGCCCCTGGGGGCGCATTGCTAGAAAATATGGTCTCTGCGGAAAGGTGGATAGATCACTTTACCCAGCTTTATGGCAAAAAAGTAGATTTTGAAATACCAGCTTTCGATGCCCTAAAACAGTGGGATATAAATTTCGACAAATCCGACATCTTTGACATTATTTCCAACTTAAGTTCATCCCGCGCACCAGGCCCGAATGGGTTGATGAACTTCAACCTGAAACAAAACCCTGCTGAATGGGCCGAATTTTGTTACCAACTTTTTACGAAGATTGCATCCACTGCTACAACACCAAATTCGTGGAAAAGCGCGATCATCGTGCCCATTTTTAAAAAAGGTAATCGTGCCGACCCAAGTCAGTATCAGCCAATTGCTCTACTGGATGTCTTGGGGAAAATGTATGCGACACTCTTGCAACGTGATCTACAGAGGTGGATTTTAACCACTTAGCATATAGACCCAAGACAGACTGGCTTTACTAAGGGAGTAGGTTGCAGTTTGAATCTTCTGTTAATCAACCTACTGAAAATTGATGCTTTGCGGCCTGGTGAAAAAATCTACATCACCTCAATTGATCTATCACATGCTTTTGATAGCATTGATAGACAAATTCTATGGTCCAAGTTGCTGCGATGCAACTGTGCAACAAGTTTATTTTTGGCTATTAAGGACCTGCATTCTAATACCAACATCCGTATTAGACTTGATAAAAGGGGAAGACTTTCATCTGCCATTCAGACGTTCTGTGGGGTCAAACAGGGCTGTCCTTTGGCTGCGATAGTCTTCAACCTTTTTATACCAGATGTTGATGTAAGCCGCAAAAAAGCAACGTCTTTTCCCCCCAAAATCAACAGTGTTCACATTGGCCATATGATTTACGCCGATGATCTAATCTTGATGGACTCGACTCCGATTGGCCCGCAGCGTAGTCTAAATGAACTTGAAATCTATATGAAGCAAAATGCACTGGTTGTGAATACCACCCAGTCGGAGATTATTGTAATCCAAAACCTGCGAGGATTAAATAGATTAAACAGACAAACATTTAAGTGGTATTTCGGAGAGTAAATGCTGGCATGTACATATGAAATCAAATATTTGGGGACTCTTTTCGACTCCAATATAAATGATGCTCTGTGGGTGAATAACCTTAAAATGAAATGCAAATAGCTTGCAATTCAAGCGGCATGGCTTCATAAAAAATACGGCAAATATTCAGTGTTGCCAGCACTTCATTTTTAAAAACAAAAAGCAGTACCGGCACTTATGTATGGCACAGAATGTGCACTGGGATGTTCATACGAAACATGGGACAGTCTAGAAAACATGTTCTGGTCTCATGTTCTCTGTTTACCTAAGGGAACTCCAACGGCCTGTATTCGTTTTGAACTTAGTCTGACTTCTCTTAACGCAAAAGTGTGTTGGCAAACTCTTACCTCCTATCGTGAAGTCTTAATGGCCTCATCATCTTTACAATATGAGATATTAAATCATGCTAAAAAAATAGGGTCCTGCTCTATCCTTCCAATGTGGGTTGAGCGATCTGAAAAAATCGTAACAGAACTTGACACAGATCTCTTAACCCTACAGACTAATCCAAATCTTGTCAAAAAGAAACTCTGGAACCAGGATTGGATTCTGACTGGCGAACAGAGTCGTAAACATTGATTAATGAAAAACATCCCGATGCAGAAAAGAGCTCTCAATGAAACTCAAAATTATTTGGTAAAGTTCCAAGACCATAACCGAAGGAAATTGTGTATGAAATTTCACTTGAACCTCTTCCAGACTCGAGAGCGCCTAAATTTATGGGCTAATAATGCTGTGCCCTCGGCACTCTGTAGATTGTGCAATGCCAGTGAAGAAACACTTAAACACCTGGTAATGCTGTGTCCAAGCTTGACTTGTGAATGTATAAAACATTTTGGTCATTTTACTCAAGCACGATCAACTCTGTCACTAGATGACTGGTGGCAAGTTTTGTTCGACGAAACAGATCGAAAGCTAACAATAGCACTAACTTTCTTTCTGGAACAAGCCATCGCCTCTTTACGTGATGCAACAGAGCTGACCTAGTCAAATTTTATTTTACAGATGAATATTTGCTGATTCAAATGTTTAAACTTGGAGAATGATCTTGTTTTCTTTTATGTTGGTTATGGATTTAAGGAATTTACTTAATGTATAATTTATTTAGTGTATTTTAAAGGTTTGTAATAAACCAATAAACAAATAAAATTAAAATAAAGCCTAGTCCCCTGGTTATGCTTCCATGTTCCATCAAGGCCAGATCGGCTCTCGTCCCCGCTTGGGGTGCTCTATATTTAATGTAAAGGAGAGAGTCTCACTGAGGATTTTAGGTTCCATGAAAGGCCGTGAACCTGAGGATACCTGCTCCTTGAAGGAGGGGGGTGCTGGAAAGAGACCTACCTGTTTGAGTGGTACACTTCTCTCTTTAGCTAGGTGTGGGGATGAGTCTCTTGGATGCTGCCTGCCAGCAAGAGCGGGTGAACATGGCTCCTCTCTTTATCACTCAGGTGAGCTCAACCTCTGTACGCAGTGAAGTAGAGATGGCTGAGAACCCAGAAAAAATAGAAGTTAGGGTAGTCAGTAGAGTGTACAGGGACCCAGAAAAGAGTAGAAAGGACAGGCACCCTGTGAAGATTTTAACGTAACGCATGACCCTGATGTAGCAGAACTTCTTTTGCTCTCAAAAAATTGTACCACTTGTTTCCTGACAAGCCCAAAATCCGTCCCCCTTCCCATTTCAGTTCTTTTCAAGTGACAATCCCTTCAGGAACTAATACGTCTCAGGGTGACCTGTCTCTGCCGGCGTGCAGGTGCTGCTTCCCATGCCTTTGCCATCTTATCAGCCACTCTTTTCTGGTTATTTCAGGAAGGGGGAGGGGGAGGGCGTGACTGATCAGGGCATTGTTCCTGATTTTAGACTAAAAAAACACACGTAGTGATGTTTGATGTGATCTCCTGTTTGCCTCACGTTGGTCAGAATAATAGACATGCCTAATTACTGGTTTGAGACAGGTGCCCCGTGTGTACTGGTAGCTGGGCAACGATTGTGCATTCTTGGAATTTGCGTACATTTTCGGAGCACCGACCTTTGATGGATGACTCTATAATGAATATTGTTTCACTGAAACCCACCATTACAAATGAGATATTTCATGAAAATCTAACATGCGAAGTCTGGAGCACGGGAATGCACATTTCTTCTTGAGAATATAAATCTAGCAACCATTCGCTCTTTCACCATCACGTAATAAATAACTATGCATCACTTATCATATTTCAATATTTACAGCGCGAACCAGGTCCAGGTGTTTAAAATAGCCATGCAATATTTTGTACACAGTTAATGTAGCTAGGCTTCCCTTTTCGTGCAAACTTTTATAATTGCTGCAGATAGTTCAGAGACCAATTCAAAAATATCAGGGGGGAATTATGTCTGTGATTGTTGACCATATATATATATATATATATATATATATGTATATATATATATATATATATATCACTAATACCAACTGCTGACCCAACACATCTGTTATGTCCAATGCTGACTGCCAACAAAAGTATAATAAGCACAAGGGACGTCATTTGGGGGTCGCCAGAGGCCTGAGGTCTCCATTGCTACCCCTGTGGTCTCCCTCACTAACCATAAAAAAAAACATTTTGAAAAAATGAATGCTCCTGGGCTGTGGCCAGTGCCATGTGGCTCTTTGCTTCTGGAGTGGCTGGCTTTCTTGTTCAGGCCTCCTTAAAAAAAAAATCAGGGGGTTTCACAAGTGCAACACTTTCAGCAGTGACCCTAAATAAGAAAGAATATAAATAACAAATCATTTGTCTTTCTGGAATTCTATACAATAACTGCTAGACTCATTAAAGGTTTATTTTAGGCACACTTCAGGGAGTGAGTCTCTGATTCTGTTCTTAAACACCTCAAATTCACAACACAGATAAAAACTTCCAAAAAGCATTTAGAGTAGAATAAGCATCCATTTCGGACTATGTATTTTGCTTTTCGCAAGTTGCAGTTATAGCATGTTTTTTCTGCCGCTGTTTATGTTACGATCATCACAAGACAATCCATTTCAGTCTCCTCGGTCAATTGACAAAATCCTTATGCCTAAAAGCTTGTGTACAGCGTTGAAATGTTTGACCATAGCGCATAAAATGTCCCTTGATTTCATTGTGCCACAATTCATGCTTTGTTGTAATGTATCTCTCTTTCCTATCTCCCTGGCATGCTGTTCAGGATGTTTGTTTGCATGTATGAGGTGACGAGTGCCCAGATTAAGGGATGCTGTGTGAGTGCGCTGTTTTCCCTGCGCTACTTTAAATTCTTTAATACACAGTTATGAACCCTCCCAATGGTATGTATTTTGCCGACTTCTGAAGCCTGAAAGGTAGATCCACACAGGCTTGACATGTGGTCAATTTTGCACAAGACCTGCAGATGAACTGGCCTCCTGTTTAATCTCAGTTACCAATTTAATGGTATCCACTGCTGAGTGGAATTTGCTTTCTGACTTTGAGAACATTGACATGTAATTGCTCATTTTACTATAGCTGCTCATTTTTCTATAGCTGTTAAGCTAGCTGTTGCTGGTAATATAGCTCAGTGGGTTGAGCCCTCGATGCAATGTGTGTGTGATCTGTAGGTTGCAGGTTTAAATCCCGGCAAGGCCAACTCAGCCTTTGATCCTTCTGAGGTTATCAAATGATATCACTTCCTGTGATGTCATCAGGGGGTCAAGGGTTGTTTGATGTCACTTCAGCCACCGCTTCATTTTGGTGAAATCACGTCCCTGATAGGCACCGGGCCATGACTCGCTCACTCGTTAAGTCCCCATCTCCGCCAAAGGCCTTTGTACCTTTACTTCTTTCTTTGCAATTTACGCACAGCAATAGGATATGTTTTTTTCACTCATTAAAAACATACCTATTAGATTGGTAATTCTTCACGTTCATATGGATAGTCGGAGCTGAACCTGAATTATTTGACTAGACCAGCTCCAACCGTATCCACTAGAGGTGACACAGTTCTCTTGTAGCCCTGTATCCCAGGTTTGCTCAAGCGTGCTTCTGTCACGTGTTTAGACTGCTACGCGATTACGCTTTCGAGCGTGCGTTGGCTCATGGAGAAAAGCCAGTGCTTGTCCACCTCTAAAGAACATGCCCTGGATAGTATCAGCATTCAGGGCCAACCCATTCTAGAGTAGACACAGGAATGCAAGCGCGCCTAAGTGCCTTGAAAACTTGTGATCTCCCTGGCAGTGTTATTGGTTAATAACATGAGGTTTGCCCAGTTTTACTCCTTGGGCAAATGGGTGCGGTACCTTTATTGAGGCATAATTTTTAACATTCACAGATTTCCTCAACGTGTTAATCTTCATAGTCATTCAGACATTTTTCAACAAATTGATTCAGTCAGTGAATAATGCCACATTCCGAGGGCATTACTAGGTGGTAATGGCCCTCGGCACAAGTTGCTTAGGCCTTTAACCAGAGACGAGGGATATTACCACCTGGCAAAAGATAGAGGAAGGGGGTATTATCTGCAGTACACCATACACCCAATGAGCGCAGAATGTTCTGGTTGAATTACGAGAGGCAAAGCTTAAACATCAGAATGTTGGGACACATGCCTTATACCAGCCAATATTGCCCTCTGCTAGTGCATTGTCTGCGATGACACTGCACACATTTCAATGCTCTAATTGCCAATTAATTGAGGATGATGGTTTTCTGGAGAGATTTGCTGTGTCTCCAAGGCACTGTTTGATATCATCCGGATGGTAATAACACATTGTTATGAAACACTTGGCACACTCCGTACTTAATTAGTTCTTAGTGACTGACGTGCTGCCAAGTCTTCTCCGAGTGATGGCCTAGAATACCCCTGGCATGCCTCTTATCGACAGTGGGGCCGCTTTTTTATGACACCATTAATTTTTATGCTACATGTGGGGGATTTTGAGACAGGCGGAGCACTCCAATTTGGGACGTTTGTTTCTATATTGTTATTTTGCTATATGACTGCTCCTTGTGGACAGCCCTCTTGTTTCTTGGTTTCAGTACCTTTCATGATATGCACTGTCCTCCATATGTAAACATGCTATGTAGAGGCTTATTTCCTCAGGGGCCAGCATTTCAATCACTCAAGGTAGTGCAGTGGCAGGGTTTGTGAGGGCAAGCGGGCCTGCAAAATGCATCAACAGGTTTATACTGCGTGTGCTTTTTCAATCCCTTTCCGTATATAGAAGTTACAGGGGATGAATGGCATGCAAGCCGGAGGGTTGGAAGACAGAGCAAGAACTTCTCGGGAGGGGAAGACGTGAACTGGGGACCCTGAGTACTGAATATAAATCGCTGCCTGTTAGGAACTGGATGCTGGCCCGACTGGAGGTCAACTACCCTGTAGGTACAGGCAGTCTTCTCCTCCTCATTCATGTCTTTACTGTCTCAAAGTCCACTGTTTATTTCTACTTCTTTGCAGCCTTAAGTGTTATTGGCTGCAGCTGCCCTATTTTCTGAGCCCAGAAGACCAATTTATGGTCCTGAGCAAAGCCTGTGCACATACGGGGCCTCATGCTTGGGAGTGGCCTCCTAACGCCCTCCCCTTCCCTGAGTGGAAGGCATCACAGTCCAGCCGTGTTCTTTATTTACATGGGGGACTGTGCTACCTGCCACTCATCAGGGACGGATCCCATAAATTCACTCCCTTCACATAGGTGTAGCAAACAGCGAGATAATCAGGGTTGTCATTTCATCAAAATGGGGTAGTGGGAGTGACATCACATGACCCTTGCGCCTCTGGTGACATCATAGGAAGTGATGTAATTTGACCCCAACCCAAGTGACATCACAGGAAGTGATGCGTCTAGCACCTGTGTTTCCAGGTGCTCTCATTTCAGCCATATATAAGAACTGAGGCACAGAGGGAGGCATGATTTGTCCACGATTACACGTTTGGGGAATGCCATTTTCCAGATTCGGCATGGGGTCTATATGTAAAACATACATAATGCAATATTTGTAACAGCGTAACTGGAATCTCTAACACAGACTACAGCTAGTGTATGAAACATCTATAGATCAATGGCCACAGAAGTACGTGTTATCTGTGGCGTTGCTGTGTTAAACAAGCCAAAAAAGCACTTACCTGGAGAGCCGTGTGCTGCTGTTTAACCGGGAGAAAAATGCTGCACAAGCAAGGCCTGAAAATTAAATAATTGACCAGGATTTAGTATCAACAAAATTCCCTGGTTATAAATGTAGATATGAGTCAGCTACCACTACGATAGAAGAAAACTATTAAACTGGTCTGCGTGAACAGAGGGGAGGGCACCTGATAATGTTATCTTTGCTGGAGTATAAAACCTGGGAAAGGTTCTTTCAATATACCCAAGACCCCCCATAGTTTGTATTATCTAAGCGTAATACTGGGTGCAAGAGGACTTTTAAAAAAAACACCATTCAATGTAATATCATTGCTGCACCACATAAATCCATTCCGCCACACAGTTATTTTGAGTAGAAACCATCCATAAGTTGCTTCTGACCAAGGGGCTCACTGCCAGACTTCAAGGCGCGCACTGCACACTACCCCTTTGTCAGACCCAGTGGTGTCTAATGGCGGAGCACAACATTTGGCAGATCCCCTGCGAGCCATGCTGTGGGCCCCCCCGAAGCTCATTAACAAGGCACATGTCACGCCACACCCCGGGCCGGTCCGGAACACCACGTGTGTGCAATGTCCATGATGATTATGCCGCTGCAGGGGCATGCACTACTGTAAGTGAAAGAAGTAAATATGTTTTTCAATCAAAGCTTAAATGTTTAATGTAACATAGAAAGACGGGAGCGGTGCTTGGTCCAGAAATACACCATCAGAAAAAATTGTTGTAAGGACCCTCTTTTTTGTACATGGTCATGAGGGATAGTAATGTTTATCATAAAACGATCGAAGTGCATAGTAAGGTTGGAGTGCATAGAATGATTGAAATGCATAGAAGGGTTGGAGTGCATAGAATGGTTGGGGTGCATAGAATGGGTATAGCGCATAGAATGGTCGGAGTGCACAAAATGGTTGGAATGCATAGAATCGTCGAGTGCATAAAACGGAGTGTATGGAACGGTTTAGAGTATATGGAACGGTATGGAGTTTGTGGAACGGTTTGGAGTGTATGGAACGGTTTGAGTGTATAGAACGGTTTTGAGAACACGGAACGCTACGGAGTGCATGGAACAGTCGGAGTGCATGGAATGGTTGGAGTGCCTGGAACCATTGGAGTGTGCTCGATCTCAAGCACCTAGGTAAACCACCATATCACATCTCCACATTTACTCTCTTCTTTTACACCACCACTCAACTAGAACACAGCAATACTATGACACCATTCTGTATAGCTGTTCTCATACCATCACTTGCCTCATACTGCCCATCATCCTAACTAAACACAGCGGGTTATGCACTCTCCACCCTCGGCTTTCTCCTTAGGCGTAACGCAGCCAGAATCGGTCTGGATAACAACCTGCCAGAACGAACACATACTCTTGATCTCGAAACCACCACACCTACTGCTAAGAAGCAGCTATCACACGAATACCTGCTGCACACATACCCGGTGCTCACACGCACCTTATGACTCTCTATCTCTACTGACTTGAACTTCGGTTCCCGAGGGCGTTCAACCTACCAGCGCCTTGAGATCATACCAATTGTACATAAGGCGCTATATCAATGCAAAATAACATAACATAACATAGCATCGAAAAAAGGGTCTTGAGGCCAGGCTACCCCCTCCGTCCAGACCGCGACAGGACAGGTGAAAACTACAGTACAATTGTGTGATAATATTCAGGCACAACATATGGTCAGGAAACCTGTGTAGTAATAAAATATCATTCATTCATATTTCAAAACAAAACAATATTTAAAAATGCATTCACATATGAAAATGATATGCGAAACATAACACAAATATATTGTAATGGACATACTATCCCGAGTGCCAGTATGGAATTGTAGTCCAACAAAGGTGCAGATTCCTAACGTGACTGTGGGGTTAGTATAAGTGTCAAAACAATCACACTTAATACAAATGGTTGTCAAATAGTTTCCCTAAGAGGTTTCAATACGGGTAAATATAAAATAATTTCCCTAAACAGGTCAACACAATGATGTTTCCAGCTCAAAAGGCAAGCTGTGTCTTGCATCAGTTCCCCCTCAAGCTTTTCCTTCTGAGCTTTCCTCAGGACCATCGGCACAACACAGCGTGTAACAATCAGGTCCCCCTATTTGGGGGGCGCCGATTTAGAAAATCACTTCCATTTCTTTTAGGTGTGTTGTGCCGCTTGCTTATCACACCTAGCTATTCGGTGTGTCTTGAAGTTACCTATAACTATATCATTATGATTCCAGCGCCAGCATGTCGTTATTGTGTGCTAGGCCTGAGACAGGAGCCTTCTACAGCAAAAAAAGTCAGATGTATGTTCCAAGTCGTTTCACAATAAGCGATCCTCAATTTAGAGTTCACAGAAACCAGAGGTACTTCAGCTACCTCGTCCATGTTCCAAAATACAGCGATCACGGATTCACGCACCAGTCACTCACACCTTCTCTTACATCCACTCATTGCATTATCTACACAGGCGCGCGCACACACACACACACACACACACACACACACACACACACACACACACACACACACACACACACACACACACACACACACACTCACACACTCACACACACACACACACACACACCATTCAAAAACACTCATCACATCAGATCATTTCTCATTCACCCACCAGTCACTCACACTTTCTCTTACATCCACTCATTACATTCTCTACACAGACACACACCCAAACTCACACCCGCCGACCCACCCAGAACATTCAAAAACACTCATCATATCACTTCTCATTTACCCACCAGTCACTCACATGTTCTTTTACATCCACTCACTACATTCTCTACACGGGCACACACACCCACCGAGAACATTCAAAAACACACATCACATCACTTCTCATTCACATACATACATCTGATATGCACTTCTCACATGCACAATACAGGTCATATTACAAAAGAAGAGCCTTCTTAGCTTTTTCTTGCAGCTTCTGTCTGTCCTTCCAGGCCCCCTCGGCTCCTCCGTGCTGCTCACAAACAGGAACCAGGAAGCTACTAGAGCTTCCTGGTTCCTGTATCTGAGCTGCAAGTAAGCTGAGGAAGAAGGGGTTGGAGTTGAACGTGGCATGTGACATGTGCCACATGTCACGGTGAGCTCCCACCCCTGCCCAGTGACTCCCCGGCCCAGCCTTCACCCTGTTGGGTGTGGACTGGGCTGGGGACCCACCAGACCTGTTTATTTTATGCTGGGCCCCCAAGGGTGTCGACAGGGGTCGCTGTTGCGACCCCTGGTGACTCCCAAATGACATCCCTGGAGATAATGAGAGTCAACTGGGCTCAGAAATCTGGCATTGTCGCCTCTCATTATTGCCTGACATTGTAGACATGCTGAATGACAGCAGAGGTCTTCTCTCCTGTCAGCTGGCGTGTTCAAGTAGCAGAGACCCGCAGCATGAACAACCTGACTGACAGAAGTTCTCTCCTGTCAGGCAACATGTCTACTGCCGGAGAGGAAGTAGGGCCACCCGTTACTCCTCTGTCTGCACAGGCGCGCATGAAGGGTACATGGCAGTTCGGTGAATGTTTTAACAAAAAAAAATTAAATGTGCATGTATAGAGTTATTTATTTATTACATTCATAGCAGCGTGTGAGCTAAAACCAGGAGCTCTGGTGTCCTTCTTTTTTAGGGGGCTGGGTGGCAGAAGGACTAAACTATATATAACAACAACAAAAGTGCCATAAACCAGCTACCCGTCCTTTCCCACTGTGGTATCACACAGCAGTGATCAAAACATTTATCTAGCTGACAAAGCTAATATAGAGAGGGGTACCAGAAGATGTAAAAAGAAAGACATATTTTAATATTATCTAATACATATTCTTACAAACCATAAAACAATTTATAAAAGACCAGAAAAATGAATCGGTAAAGTCAAAAAATGACAACACATGAGAAAGCCTGCCTATCACAAATTAATCTTGGCAGTTGAATGTGAGGTTAGTACTTCTACGTGAGTGAATGTACATATGTAACCATCATTCACTTATTTCCTCATCCGTTCATAGTGCCTGTTGACCATGGGCCTGAAGTACTTGTTCAGGGCTTCAATGGCTGCGTTATAGGACTGGTCTCCCGGCTGTAGGGTTCTAAACAGCTTATTGACGGCCAGTCTGGCGGAGTATATGAGTGTTGGGCGTTTTGCTCTGTCTTTGACTTCCACCGCCTCAAAATACAGCTCCAGGTTCTGTACCCACACAGTCCACCTGGGTCCCAGACTGGCAGGGGCACCCACGACATCGAATGGATACAGCGGCGCCAACTGTCCACCTTGTCGACACACAACCTCATTTTACTCATCCGCCATGACGACCCCTAGGCGGGGCACTGGGTGTTATTACTGCGGGTGGGCCTCAGGTGACCTGACCCCTTGTGGAAGTCTTTTGGGAGGGCACAAGCTCCCTTTCAGGAGCCGCTATCTTCAGATGGTAACTGATTGGTGAAGAAGATTGATACAGCGACTGTCCCTTCACCCTGCTGAGCCCAGGTCCCAGAGGGCGCACAATCACTTCACAGGGAGCCGCTACCCTTAGGGAAGCCTGTGGGAAAAGTTGATAGACTGTAAGGGTTACTGACACCATCGGTCCACAGAGCCCCGGGCACCTGAGCCCTTCAGCACTCTCCAGGGGAGGACCTTCTTCCTCATGTGCAGAAAGGAAGGGCCCAGGCGCTATTTCCTTCCCTTCCTGTTGTTTATAGGCTGCCCCTTGCACCCTCTCAGCCGGGGCAAGCTGCCTCTAATGTTCAATTCAATTCACCGCTGTGGCCCGGATCCACAGGCCACGCCCCTTCGCAGCCGCACTACAGGCAAGATGGAATCTCACTTTAATTTGTCCAGCTGCTTCATAGTTTTTCACCCTTTTGCAAGCCTGGGTCTTAAGAGAACTGTCCGCCCCTTCCAGGGCTGACCTCTGCTTTCCCCTTCCACTCGGGAACCCTGCATAGGGTTGGCCCTGCCCCCTTTCTTTGTCCTGGGGCTGGGCGGTTGCACGCGGCACACACTTCAGCCAACTTTCTGTTCCTCCTCTTTTCACCGCCGTGCCCGGGATTGCCTGGGCCACACCCACTGCCCTTTTGTTCAGATGTGATGGGTCTTCCAGCCGCTGCGTGCATCAGGCGACCTGTGCAGGTATGCGGCACCAGGTTCCTGGGCCACCCGCCCCACGGCCGATGCCGCCTCCTTCCTCTACACGGCCACGGGCTGCGACCGTGTATGCAAGTCCTTTTCCCCGCCCGCTCCGCAAGAGGAGAAGAAACCACAGAGAAAAAAACAAACTCTGAGAGGGCGATCCCTCCTCGTCGCCAATGTGATGGCCCACCTCCGGTCACCAGGGCGGACCACAGAGAGTGTCAGGGGGTCAGCTAACAAGGCACATGAACGCTGCGCTCGCGCAGCTACTCAGTGGCAGGGATCACCCTGGCACGTCGGGATCACCGGACCACAAACCACAAGACTGGGGGGCACCACAGCAATGGAAGCGTGGGCACTGGGGGCACCCAGGCTGGGTTTTGAGGACAGGGAGCCAACAATAACGGACACAGACATGAGTTGCCACTTGCTGGGACTCTGCCGCACTCCCTTGTGCGTGCCAGCAGAGCCCCTTTTATTAGAGAAGCATCTCTCATCTAAAACACTAGACCCATACATAACACATATGATGTAAGAGGGAATTCGGAAATGCGGGTGTGGAAAAACATTGGAGGAGATGTAATAGAGATCTACCTTGGTGCAGGGATCTGTGATTTATTCCTAAATAAATCCCCATTAAACTGTGGCCACCCGCATCATCAACATACAATCAGATAGAAAAAAAACAATTCCAAATATGAAACATGCAAGCAGAATGCAGGCACGGGATGCTACCACAATCCTCCTCCCTGATCCTAACATGGTGGAAACACGCATAGGCTGAAATTCAAAGGTTTGCAACTACCTTCACATTGAGATAAGGCGCCTCATTACGACCTTGGCGGATGGACCATGGTGCTAGTAGCACCATGGTCCATGCCGGTAACTCTCCGACTCCGCCATGGCGGAATGGGGAATTACCACCCCATTCCGAGGTTGGCGGAGTGGTAATTCCCCCTTCCGCCATGGCCCTTCCGCATTCCCATTTTTGCCCCATAGGGCATAATGGGAATGGGGAAGGCGCTAAGTACAGTGCCGCAAATTGCGGCACCGTACTTAGCACCAAGGTCCCTTTGCGGCATGCTTTTTAACACCTGCAAAAAGCAGGCGTTAAAATCACCATCCCGCAAAGGGACCTTGTAATCAGGCGTTAAGGGTCGGCGCCGTTTACGGCGCCGTAAAACCCTTAACGCCTGACTCGTAATGAGGTCCAAGGAAGTGGAGGGTCTAGCCACAAGGGGAGATGATGAATGCCAGGACTCAGGCCAATCAGATGTAAAGAAACACAGGCGCAAGCAGGGACATCAACAAGAGTCTTTATTGCTCCAAACGCCATATTGGTCACACAATAAAAGGCAGACATACTCCACTATCTGTGTGGGGAGAGAATGGCATTCCATTGTGGAGAAAATACAAGAAGATTAGGAGAAGGTAGAGAAGTATGAGTGAGAGGAAGAGCGGGATGAGTTAGAAGAGCAAGATCAGGAGGAGGAGCCTGCCCAAGAGCATGAGGAGAAGGTCAAGAGCTGAAGTCTTAAGATCATGGAGGTCACCTGGCAGCAGAGCCTGTGAATTAGAGGGGGTGAACTTCAAGGAACCACTGTGATTAAGGATCCAAGTATAGGGCTTGTTAAGAACCTTAGGATGTAAACTGGCAGGGATTTAAGGATCCAAGCAAAGTGCTTGTTGAAAACCTTTGGATGGAAGCTGGCAGGCGCCAGACAGAGAGCACTAGACAGGTTGCTGAGGTGAGCCAGGGGTGTTATGTCCCCTTATGTTTCCTGAATTGAGTAAGGGATGCTATATTCCCTTAAGATTGCTGAAGCGAGTCAGGGGCGTTATATTCCCTATGGTTTGCAGAGCATGTGAGGTGCTTTATCCCCAGGACCAGCAATACCAGAAAGACAGAGTGGAGTTCTGGCTTGGGTGGCAGAGAGCAGGCCACCACCATTGCCCCAAACCCCTATCCAGGCAGAGAGGGGAAATAGTATACTCACATCAACCAGGTTAGGAGGCAGAATATCTACAAGGTTTATTCCAGTTGGGACAGCCAAGCCCACATACCGTTAGGGAAGGAAGGGGAACTATGCACTATGCACCTGCCCATTCCAGATACCCAAGGACACAGGGGGATCATGGACTACCGAAGGCCATTTCACCATCCATGGTGGTGCCGCGGCCAAGCCCAGAAGAGGACCTATGACCAGGGTGTAAGAGGACTGGACTCCACCACAATAAAAGACTCAAGCAGGGTCCTGGAGAACATGAGCGACTTTGTTGAACAATGTCCTGAGTGGACTCAGGAACCTTTCTTTTTAGAATCTAGGCTGAATTTTTGAACGCAGGACCAATGGTCTGTCTAGAGCAAGGGACACACCCTATTGTTTAACCTATGTGCACACTGTCTATGAATTACAGCATCCCTTTGTATGTTCTTCTATGTACCTTGATAGGGATTTGTCCACTCTCCTTATGGTTAATAAAACACTCCTTATCGTTAATAAAGCAGTGAGCCGTGTATCAAGTGTGTTTGTAGGTTCTATGGACTACATTGCGACAGTTACAATTTGCTGTATACCAAAGGCCTCTATCCTGATTTTAACATGTTGAAATCTGCTCCACAACTTGCTTAGATGTACCATAACCAAGGTACAATTTTACCATGACAAAGACCTCATTTGATAGAAGTAATGTTCTTAATCTGTTAGGTCAAGTGGAAAACACTGGGTGGTATGAGAGAGGCAATACCTTACTGTAGCATGGAGCACTGTCTCAATGGAATGTGTGTTATAAGGCACTGATTTTGACCTAATACAACAAGGATCCAAAGGTCTTTCACCCTAAATCTGTAGTCTAACAAACATGGCAGAAAACATGCAGACATTATGTTGAGACAGTTTCCCATTAAAATAAAAAGAAGTATAGGGGTGGTAGCCCAGAAAAATATATCTATGCAACATGTATCAACAGGACAATACGTGATTGTAATTTGATTGCTTGTATTCCATTTGCATCTGGTGAGGAATTTCAAGCTAACAAACTGCTCATAAAATTATTACAGATTGTAGCATTAAGTAGGGGTGAGCGGCTGCACTCCAATCTGATCCGAAACCAGAATCCAGAGTTAGTGGAGAACTCTAGCCGACTGAATGCAGCCAAGTAGGATTTCTAGAGAATGGGTCAGCAGATGACTTCTTATTCAAGTTTCTGGCTGGCTGGGGAAAGTCTGGCTCATTATTAACTGATATTTATACCCAAACCAGCAATATCCTCAGTGAAGTTTATGAATGTTGCTCTACCAAACACAAAATGAGGAAGGAGTGGCTTAGGGGTAGTCTTGCTGCTGTCTAGCCTGACTTTTGCCTTTAGAATTGCTCCTGGTGAGATAAGTAAAAGTACATAAGGGAGGCTATTGTGAGGAGTCAAATGGGAGTCAGCCAAAAGTTTGCTTTGTTTTTGCTTAAAGTCTTTTATTGAAAATATAAGGGGTTGGAAAAAGGCCTCTCTTACCCTGCTTTAGAGGAATTTCCCTACCTAAACAAAAACTAAGGCCCGGTCCATGCCAGGATGTCAAAAACAAAACTGTTCTGTGTCCAATGTTCTATTCTGACACTCACACTACAAACTTAACTCTAGGGTGAAACGGGGAAGTACTTTAACCTTGAGTGGTTTGGAAAAGGGGTTCATAAAGGAAGGATAAATTAATTAAAAGTTTCTTCAAGGATAAAGTTATTAGTTCTGGAGGGTAGCTCCCTTCCCCAGGATTCTCTTTACTCCTTGATGTTATCATACAGTGGTGTTCTCTGGACCTTTTAAGGATAAAGGTCTTTGTTCCAGAGAGAACTGTCCCCCTTCTCTGAATTCCTCTTTACTCTTTGAGTGTTTATTCACCACAGTTCTTTGGACCTCCAGTAAGGAAGAACAACACTAGCACCACAACTGTTTGACTTCACAATCTTTGGGCCTCTCTTGGCCAAGTACAACACTCGCACCACAACTGTTTGACTTCATAATGTTTGGTTTGTTTCCAAAACAGATGTTTGGACTTCTCTTGGTCAAGTTCAACATTTGCATCCAAAACCTGTTTAACTTTACAGTTCCTTTTAAGAACAATTCTTTGGGCCTTTCTTGGAAAAGTACAATACTTGTATACAACACTTGTTTAACTTCACAGTTTCTTTCAAGGGCCAGTCTTTGGACCGTTCTTGGCCAAGTGCAACTAACACAATCCTCTTCAATTGCCTGGTCACTCCCCTGCCTGGGACTTATGTTTTACACACTTGAAAAATCCTAGTGTACTATCCTGTCAGGACGTCTGGTATACTCCTCTTGAGACTGCCTGGTGTACTCTCCTGCCAGGATTTCTGTTTCACACACTTGAGGTTTTTTACTGATGTACTCTCCTCCTGTAGTAACCTCCCTTGCAATGCGCCCAGATACCCCTGGGTTCGGTGCGCTATATAAATCAATAAACAAACAAACAAACAAACAAACAAACAAACAAACAAACTATCCTGCCAGGACTATATATTATACTCTTTCTGCTTTCTTTGTAATGACACTGCGTATGTTTACAGATTTGAAAGGGGTTTCTTTGTGACTCAAATTCCCTTCTCTTAATATGTCCACCACTTTTCTCTTTCTTCTTTAAGTAACTTTCAATTGTTCTCACTCAGCATGTTCGCCGATACACCCAGTTTCCCTGTTGCTTTTCAGAGGACTCATCGTTTTCTGTAGGCATTGATAGCTTATCTTGTGCTCTGCCTGTTAAGGGTTCACATCTGCTTCCCTCTCGCGGTCTTCTTTCCTTTGGTCACTCATCCTCGGCTGCTTCCTCTCGACACGCCTGCTGTCTTCTCGGCTCCACTTAGTGAAATGCTGTTCCCCTGCATCTGCGAACACCCAGGAGCTCTTCTCAGTCTACTGCCATTCCCATAGTGACCCTCGGTTCAGCAATTCCTTCTTCTTCCGGTGATGGGGTGCCTGACTCCACCAAGCCAGTTCTGGCTTCTCGGCTCCTTGCTTCTCATGCAGCGGTGAAGCACTCTCTCGCCATTCGCCATAGCAGTTGCCTCTCATTTCCTGTTTGGGCTGCTTACATTTCCCGTCCACAGGTGAATGCCAGCAAACACTAGAGCGCTCGCTAGGTTTGCAGTTTCTTTTGCTCCACATTGCTTAATCCTCCTTCTTCTTCATTCCACTATTTTCTGAATTCTGGGAACAGAAGTCCATTGTGAATGATTGACTTATGGAATTCAGATAAGCACTTTCAAAAGGTTTTGATGACGGGTCAGTTCTGATTGATTGACAGATGGGATTGAAAGAGGTGATTTCATCACATTGGCAAATTAGACCAAGGTTGGAAGGTTAGTCAGTGGTTTTGGTAAACAAGGAGCGGATACATGACAGTAGGCCATAAGAGTTTCAGACATGGGGATGTTATTTCCAAGGGAAAATGTGGGACACCATATCTTGTCCGATGGAGCATTGCCATCTTTCCAGAGGCTGTCTCCTCCAATGTGACCCTCTCTCACATAGCCACCCCAGAGCCGGGGTCAGGTAGCAGCTGTAGTTCCCTGGCCACATGGGAGAAGGTTACGGCCGGGAAATCAGTGATGATTCCACCGGATTCATCACACTGTCTAAAACAGCCATGGCAAATTATAAACACATACAAGTTTCACTTGAAGAAGAAGAGAAGACATGTGTTTGGTCGCAGTGGGAAAGTACATACACTATGATTCAGGGCAGACATTCAAATGCTTTTTGGGAGAAGGCCATTCAGAGTATTGATTCCTTAAGATTTGCATGTGACACAAGTATAACTCTGACTCATTGGGTTGAGTAGTATAACAAAAATAACTTTCTATTGTTTAAGTCGCTTAGACTCAAGAAAGGGGCTGTCCCACACGGCATCACATTGGTCCACTTTCTGGCAAGCCCAGAATAGTTTGCTATTGTGCTGACCATAGTTAGGAGAACAGCGGCCAATACGCAGGAGATGCCTGACTCGTGGAATAGTGATAACTCCTTATCTTCATCGTAGTGTTGATTGGAATAGTCCCATTCTTAGTCGGCTACATGTCTGCTGCATTTTTTGACAAATGTTCTACTTAACATTTTCTTAAAAGCTGGGCAAAGCAATGTGGAGTTGTGCTTTGGCATCAGGTAGGCGTCTTGTGAGGGATTTCAGGAATTGCTCACTATCTACTCATACAAACAATAGGGAAAAGGGAGAATTTGCATGCTAACTTTCTTCTCCTCATACATGCTTTGTCTCAGCCTAGTGTGATGAATCAGAGATGATTCACCCAGAAATTCTGGCCTGGGTCCCTTCTCTTGTGGCCAGGGAATGGCAGACGTTATCTGATACAGACCCTGGGGGTGGTTTACTGCAGGAGGATCACATGAGGGGGGATCGGGCCAGGAGGAATGGGAAACCCCTTTTTTAACTTCCCCTGAGATCCCAATCTTCTAATGGCTTATTGTAAAAGAAAAGAAGTAAGAAAAATGGTTTTGTGCATTATGGACTTCAAGTCCCATAATCCCAAAGGTACTGGGATGAAGAAGAAGGCGAAAGAGGAACAAAATTGCAAATTGCAGCTTGTTAAGGAAAATGGCCCACACCTGAGGAATACTGGGAGCCCTAAAAGGTCCCCTCAGGTGCAGGCCATGAGAAAGGAGAAGGAGCCGAGCAGTAGTCGTAGGTGGAGGATTTGTGAACTCTCCATGCTGCAGCAGTAGCAGAGACTGGAGGAGAAGGAAGATGCAAGACCACTGTCGTGTGTTGAGCAGTAGCCAGTCCTGAGATGGTCTTCCCCTTCAGAAGCCTGAATTGCAGGTGTAGCCCAGCAGGAAACATCAGAGAGAGAAGCTTGCCCCACCACGGAACAGAATTGCAGAGACTGCACAGCGGTAAGCAAAGGTTTGAAGTGCTTCCTCCTTGGTAAGGCTGTCTACGGTGGCAGCTGAGCACTGGAGAGCCTCTGGAACGGAGGAAGCTCTGTGTTGGAGTGGTGCAGGAAGCGGCAGATTCGATGTTGCAGATTACCAGACTGCGAGAAACTGCTGATTAGGAGCAGCAAGGGAAACGTACGCTCATGCCATACCTGGTGAGTTCTCTAGGCAATTGTGACCCCGGAGCGCTACCCAACCGATCGCATGCTCAGAACTGGTATTAAAAAATAAAAAGCAACCGTGTAGAGAGAAAAACCCTGAAAGAAGGCGATTGTGAATCACGAATTGACAAAAAGCATAGAAAGCAGTATTTTATTAAACAACTTGGATGTGTCTTTAGGCATACAGGGTTGTGTGGGAGCCAGCAGCAAGAGGTGACAATAATCTTGGAACCCAACACAAACTATCTTTGCCCAAGCCAAAATAAATCTAAAACAAGGACATTCAAAATTAAACCATATTGCCAAAGACAAGAAGGGGCAAATAGAAATCCAAACTTTTGTAAAGTTTGTTTCCCATGTATAAATAAGTGCATAAAGAACGCTGATGAAAACCCATATTGCCAGAGCCAAAGAGAAGATAAGGTGAGACCATATTATTGTCAGTGTTCAGTTAATAAAGAAGTAATGAAACAAGAGTGGCAAGAAGGCTGCCCTTCTGGTAAAGGAGATTCAGAAGGAGTGAAGCATAACTTGCAAAGGTCTTGGAAATCAAAGAGGTGTTATAAAGAGCACCAATGTGAATCTTGTCTTCCCTGAAGAAATTCTCAAATGTGGTGTTGTTAAACAAGAGACATTGTGAATTTGTTGTAAGTTGTCCTTAACCACTGAAGTTTTTGTTGTTCATAATTTCTTGACCTGGCAGGGGAATATTCCAGGTCCGAGGTTGAAGCTGAACATTATATCAGGTTCGGGGAGGGGGGTATACTCGAGCAGAGAGCCTTTGAAATAGTAGCCCTTGAATGGGAGTAAACCAGGTATATACGAAGAGTAGGCCTGGCGTAGAAGTAGACCTGGTGGAAATTGTAGAAGTGTATGAAGCAGTGCTCACAAATCATCCTGACAAACTTTCATTGTTAAAGAAAGCGCTGTATAAACTGCTGCAGAAGTGTGTAATTGTTACTTAACAGGTATGTTGACTAAAAATAATTTTAACAAGGACAATGTATGTTCATTCTACTGAATTCAGGAGGTGTTCTGGGTTTATGCAAAGAAGATTGGTTCCCATAAATTTACAAGTGGAAGAGAAAGAAACCTTGTTGAACGATCCTGAACTGTTGGAACTTTTCCTTGCAATAGAACTGCAATGGAACTTATTCAGGACAGGATTTCCTTATTCTTTTGGAACTGTTAAATCTAATGCTGCTTGGATCTGGAGAAGGGGAATTCACCCAGATTGTAAGGAAAGACAGTTGTCATATGGTGCATCTAAATGCTATATTTGTTGCTTTTGAACTGCAATATATATTACCTTGTGCTAATCTATGTATATGTGTGAGGGACAGAAACTGTTTGTTGGGGTGCTTTCCTCTTTTTATTTTAGGGAGGGAAATCCTTGTCAGTGTAGGGATAGTGAAGCATTTATTCAACCCTCTAAGTTAAATAAATTACATCTTTTGAAAAACCTTCAAAGTTGTCTGCCTCATATTTCTGATCGCTCACATATGGTGTCAGGACTGGGATCGGAGTTAATTGACACAAATTGGGGAACCCTTACATTTGAGAAAATTAGCAAAAGAGCCTCCACTCCTACTATAGCTACTGATCAATCAAAAGGTTTCAATATATATGGTAGTAGAGGTGAGCTAATTGAACCAGGCGATAGGGTCTCTAAATCAGGTCTAATTCTCAAGGAAACCCCCAACACTAGGCAACTAAAGTACACTGAGGCTGACAACTTTGACACGCTATCAGCAAAAATATCTCCCTCACCAAATGACACTATAACAATACACATTGTGTACCGCCCACCAGGCCCAACTCTCGACTTCCAATCTAACATTACTCACATCTTAGGTGACAACCTTAAAACAAATTGAAGAGTCATACTCCTAGGAGATCTCAACCTGGGTTTCAAAGATCCAAAAGACAAGAAAAACAAAGCCCTCTCCAAAGCTCTCCAATACTTAGCCTTTACCCAACGAATGAACGAACCGACCCACACTAAAGGTTATATATTAGACTGGATTGCAGACCACAACTGTGCGGCCGACATCAGCTCTAACACCCCTCGCCCTTGGACTGACCACCACCTACTGCACTTCTTTATATCATTTAAAACAGGAGGGGACCCAAACCCACCCGAAGCCAGCCACTATAGCAAGATTAAAAAAAACAGCTCACTGTGGACAGGATACTCCCACTCCTGGAAACCTTGGCCCTAGCCCATCCCACATCTAACGACCCTACAGCACTAGTTGAGACTTACAACACTACTCTTCAAAATATATTAGATGTGGTAGCTCCACTGGAAAAGAAAAAAGCCATACATATACTCCATGCAAACTCTTGGTTCACACAAGACTCCAGGATGCCCGAACCGCAAAAAGAGTAGCACTAACCTCTTGGAAAACAAATCCCTCCACTACCACAAGAGACACCTACCTCACTGTCGCTAAACAATATAAAAAGGCCATCTCTAAAGCCAAAGTGACCACATACAACTCCAGAATTGAGAAAGCTAACTCACAATCCAAAGAGTTATTTGTCATCTATAATGAGCTCACAATCCCCCCCACCTCCTCACAACCTACTGAGAAAAATGCATCATGGTGCAACAACATCCAACATGCCATGTTAGACAAAATCAAAACACTCCAGAACAAAATTAAAACTCAATTCGACAAACTGCCCAAAACCAATTCACCACCACGTAAACCCTCCATCAACCTACCAGACGGAAACACTCAAGACAGCAAAAACATACCCAAATCCTTCACATTTAGGGAAGTAACAATCCCGAAGTCCTTCTAATCATGAAGCATACCAAACCATTGTTATGTAAAGGAGACATCTTCCAAGCCAACCTAATCAAAGATTGTGCTACAGCCTTGGCCCCATTTGTCACCACCTTCATCAATGCCTCCTTCGCCACCAGCACCGTCCCGCTCACCCTTAAGGAAGCTTGGGTTCGGCCTCTATTAAAAAAACTTACCCTTGACCCTGACTCCCCAAACAACTACTGTTCAATTACCATTACTGGCCAAGGCTGCATATCTACAGATTCAGTCTTACCTAGAAGCGCACAACATCCTTGGAAATAGGCAATTGGGCTTCCGCCCCCGCCACGGCACAGAGTCAGCCCTACTTGACCTTAAGAACCAACTACTAGAAGCCATGGACTAAGGCAAGGCCTCACTCCTCCTACTCTTAGATCTCTAGACGGCCTTTAACTTGGTTGGTTGACCACATGATCCTGTGCAAACATCTCACTGACGCAGCTCACTTCTCCCAAGAAGCCACCGCCCGGATCACCTCCTTCCTGGATAGCCGAGCTATGAGAGTCTTTTCGGACCATGCATCGGCCCTGCCACCACCCATCAGCTGCGGAGTCCCACAAGGTTCATGTACCTCCCCCACTCTCTATAATCTATTCACCCTCCCCCTATTCAGTGACCTAGAAGATTTCAGCATAGCCTTCACGAACTATGCCGATGACACACAAATTCTTCTCCCTCTAACAGGCAACTATGAGCAAGACCTCAACACCCTCCAAGACATATGCACGCATCCAGGCTTAGTTGGTGGCCAATGGCCTATGTCTAAATGGGGAAAAACTGAAATTCTACTGGTAGGCCCCAAAGAATCCCTAAAAAAACTGGACGGTAAATATAGCTCCTTCAGCATTGAAGACACTATCATTACAACGTCTGCTGCAGTGAAAACCCTTGGTGTCTACCTGGACTCCACCTTATCAATGGAAAGGCAAGTCAGCACCATATCATCATCAGCAGCACCTACCTCAAACATTATAAATGCTGTGAAGCCCTACCTATCACCTAAGAACTGCCTCAACATTGCTAGAGCCACTATTGGTGCAACGTTTTACTCACATATTTCACTTTATGTACTATGTAACATACCACACAAAGGCACACCTAAAACTACAATTATTTCTATTACTGAACTTTATTAATTGGGTTATAGAACACCTGTTGCTTATCTAGAAACCCAAGTGAAAAAATAACATGACATTAGCCATATTATATAATTATGACCAATCAGTACCCTGAGTTCTCAGCTCATGGCATACCTCTTCAAGGTAATGTGAATGATTATGGGCCTCATTACGACCCAGGCGGTAAGTTACCGCCTGGGCCGTGACTTTACCACCATGGCGTAAACTACGTTTACGCCATGGTGGTTGGCGGACTTACCGCCCCATTCCGACCTTGGCGGGGCGGTAAGTCTCCAATCCCCATTTACCCTTCCCCATTCCCATTTTTGCCCCATAGGGCATAATGGGAGTGGGGAAGGCGTTAATTACGCCACCGTAAATTACGGTGGCGTAATTAACTCCATGGTCCCTTAGCGCCATGGATTTTAACACCTGCTCAAAGCAGGTGTTAAAAGCTCCATGGCGCTAAGGGACCTCGTACTCAGGCGGTAAGGGTCGGCGCTGTTTACGCTGCCGTAAACCCCTTACCGCCTGGGTCGTAATGAGGCCCTATGTGTCTGTATTGTTACTTGTGTACACCACCTTGCCCTATGGGAATATTCTCCTAATGGTAGCAACACTTGTTGCAATCTGCATCTGGCTGCTGGGATTGGCTTCTCTTTCCCACCATGGAAGACTGTCAATTGTTCCAGTCGGCTGTACCACGTGTTTAGAGACCACAAAATCGAGCTCTGCTGTTCCTAATTATGAGGATTTATTCAGTTTCTCTGCAGCTGGTCCCTTTGTCGTCTGGGATCGGAATGTTTCTTCATATCTCTTGACTTTGGCTGTGGGCCATGTCTCACGTGCCTTGCTCTCTGTCCAGCCTGAATCGGCTCAGCTCATCTCCTGCTCAGTGATTTTAAGGCCTGCTGTAATTTTCCTAAACCTTGTAATGCGGTTTCTACATTGTCCATGTTATGTTATATTACATTCCCTATGGGTTAGCTATATGTGGTTTGATCAGGTTCCATGTATACTCCTGTATGTCCACACAACTATGGGCTTTAAGCATCAGCAAGCTTGCATAGGATCTCTTGTGCCTTGCGGTATTGCGTTACTGCATTTGGCTAATGACAAAATAATAAAAGCAAGGACAGTATGCATATGTATCTGTCCTCTAGCTATAGAACTGTGCGCTCATGTTCTTCATGTATACGAGTCTGTGTTTATGTGGTGCAGTGCGGACTGCACATGTGCTTCATGTTATGTTAGGTAGATTTATTATGCGCACGTTCACCTGAGGGCATCTTGGCGCAA
Source organism: Ambystoma mexicanum (assembly GCF_040938575.1). Classification (NCBI taxonomy): domain Eukaryota; kingdom Metazoa; phylum Chordata; class Amphibia; order Caudata; family Ambystomatidae; genus Ambystoma; species Ambystoma mexicanum. The sequence goes on from NC_090933.1 coordinate 353,591,867, forward strand.
GGAAGAACACAACAGGACTGTAAGCAGTAGACAGTTTAGAAGAAAAGAGTAGTTTTAAGTAGACGACGGAAGTCCAAGTGGTTTACAGTCAATTTAAGTTTAAGACTATTCCACAGTTTACCGGCTGCTACAGAGAAGGCCCGGCCACCAACTCTCTAAAGGCGGTACCTAGGGACTACAACCAAGAGGTCACCACCAGAACGGAGAGTCTGGTGGGGAATATAAGGCTGGAACTTAACCTGGAGAAATTCAGGTCGAACCTGATAGTAGGCTTGGTGAATGAGGCATAGAGCTTTGAAAACTATGTGCTGTTGCACTGGAAGCCAGCGTAGGCGACGCAGCACTGGGCTGATGTGGGAGCCATAAGGGGTTGCAGTGGCAATCCGAGGAGCCAGGTTCTGTAACAATGGCAACCGATGGATAAGACCAACCAGTTGAGCCAAATAGAGAGCAATGCAATAGTCAATCCTACTTGAGACAAGCGCAGCCACCACTAACGGACGAAGCAAAGGTGGAAGAAAAGGTAGAATCTTGCAGAGAACCCACAGCAAAAAGTGTCCAGACTGACATACCGCACTCACCTGTGAAGCCATGGACAATGAGGCCGACAAATAGACCCCTAGGTTCTTCACCACCATAACGGGCATGGGAAATCCACAGTGAGGTGGGCCAAAAAGAAGAGGACCAGGAGATTGATGCAGACGAGGTGCCAACTACCAGGACCTCTGTCTTATCCGCGTTAAGCTTAAGCCAACCGGTGCCCATCCAGTCACACATGGCCGATAGGCATTCACACAGGCAAGACAATACTCTATCCTGGTCAAGATCTAATCGGACCAGGATTTGCGTGTCGTCAGTGTAGGAGTAACACCTAAAGCCATGGGAGCGCATAAGAGCCACCAGGGGGCAGATGTAGATGTTGAACAGCATCGGGGACAAGGCGGAGCCCTGGGGGACCCCACAAAAGCGAGAATGAGAAGTAGAAAGAAAAGGAGGCATGGATACAGACTGACCCCGACCGGTCAGGAACGAGGTGAACCAAGCCAGTCCATGTCTAACGCTGCTATGTCGTGGTGTCACTAAGGTCGTCAGCACCGTGGCTTCTTGGTGTTCAGTCATGACTGCCCATATAGGTGTCTCTGACTACAGTCCCAGGCTCTTCTCCCACACATGGATAGATTTGTACCCACTTAGTCTGTATGGGTGACTGAGAGGGTACCTCTCTATGTATTTGTCAATCATTGGTGCATTTGGGATTCATCCGAAATAGAATGGGTGGTTGCTGGCTTTTCTAGCCTTCAGTCTTGTCATGAACCTACTGGGGGCGGGGGGTCCCACCTCTTCAGTAGCATCTTCCTTTTGTATTTTTCCTCTGTTGGGAAATCCCCCTTTAGCCATTCCTGATCATTTTCCATATTGTAATTCTCCACAAAATACTCTAATCTGTCTCTCTCTCTTCTGATTTCTAATAATGGACAACCAAAACATGTAACCATCAATAAGAAGGTGGGATTATCTGTATTTCACATTTGATTGGTTCTGTACTGTTCGTACACTGACAAACAACCAACCAGATTAAAATGCAGACACTGTTCTTCCCTTCCAAGTTGCACTCTGTTATTTTTCTCTCTGGCAAAATGACCCTTTTCAGGACCAACCTTTGAGTTATAGAAATAGAAAAAAACACAGACTGTATAAAGGGATCAATAACCTTTATATGATCCATTTTAAAGAGTGTTTGTCAAAAAAATATCTTTTAATTTCTTTTTTTAGTATAGCAGCAGTAATAGTTGATACCCTCCCGAATAGCTGTGGGTATATTGAAACATTTTAAAGGGAGCCTTCTTCTTCTCTAGGCACACAGACAGCGCTATTCGTCCCCCCCTCTCCCACTCTACACTCAAAAAGTGCTCCCTCGCTCTCCCTGATGTTCTCTTGACCTCCCTTTGTATGCACAGTATATTTTTCAGAGGCACATATAATTTGCTCATGTGACTCTAACATACCCGTGGCTATGTAACAGGTCTGTATACCTGGGCGTATGTGACAAGCCAATAGGGCGTTGTGTATTTTGGCAGGATGATCTGGCCACAGTTATAACATCTGTGGTAGCCGTGTGTATTAAGACACAAAGCTCTTTCAAATTAACTCACAATTCTGTGGATGATAGAGCCTCGAATTTCACATGCTGTCCTTTTTCCACCTCTCCACCTCTAGCCTGATGTCATTTGAAGTTAGAATCCTCTGTACATATATGTTTTCCAATATGTAAAGAATTGCGTATACCCGTGGCTACAAGCGGGTATATAAACAACCCGCGGGTATCGGCAAGACAATGAGGCATCGTGTATTTTGGGGGATACTCTACCCGCAGCTATAGCTGTCATGGTAGCCGCGGTTACACAATATCTGCAGCTAAATAGGTAAATAGCTAAAGAGGTAAGTTATAAGTGTACCATTTTTGTCCAATCACAATAGCACTTTGAAGTGAATATTTCATTGGTTGTTCCAAGCTACATGTTGAAAGATGTTATGGTATTGGATGGTGCCATATATTTTTAATTCTACTGGAAAATAACTGCATCATTAGCAGCTCTAGGGTTTGAGGAGTTTCTTCATACAGTTATTGTTGGACATTTGAGGTAATCATTGTTATTGTGGTGGGTGAAGACATGGAGCGAAGTTGTGAAGCAGCAGGTGAGAATTCTTTTATTGACTTGTCAGGTGATGAATTTGCTTCTTCAGATGATTTTGAGAGAATACATTGTGAGAATTTAACAAACAGTGATGTGGAAGAAATTGGCAAAGTTAGTGAGAAGCATTGGCTTACTAAATGTTTTTGGTATCACAACAGAACTTTGGAAGGAGTTTTTGAAAGAGTAGCTATGTGTATGGAATGTGGATAGATATTTTTGATTGGAAGTAGAGGATATTTCATGTTTGGTAAAAGAAAATTGAAAAGCATCTAAGGGAACATCACAGAGACAGATTGTAAGATTATTTGGATTGTTCAAAGGAATTTGTAAATGGAATTACAAAAGTAGACACATTATTAGAATAAAAAAGAATTTTTTGGACAAAATGTTGATGTAAAAACACAGAGACTATTTTACTAATGAAAAAGTCAATTGTGTGGTTTAACAGTTTTTTTTGTTTATAATCACAACTATACCCGTGGATATAAGATAATGGTTAACAAAATATTTATTTGGTACATTTTCATATTTTAAAATGTGTGTAATAAGTAGTCCTTGAAGGACTGTTTTGAGGAACACTGAGTTTAGTATTTCAGCACATTTGGAGTATTACTCTATTGTTGTTAAGGAAGAGGGCATTCCCTTCATCAGTTAGGTGTTCTCCATAATTTTTTCAATTTTGGAATTAAATCTGGTGGCCAACTTGAAATGAAGGTGGTGTGAGGAATCGGTTCCATGAGTTTCTTCAAATCTTGTTTCATCATTAAAGCCAGAGAAATGCCTTGTACATTCCCCAAATCATTGCCATCACAATAATCGAGATTGACATCTGGCTGTCCTGTGCTTCTGAAACTCAACAACTTAGGTAAAACCTGGCACCATACCATTCCACGCAATCCAAACTATTTAACTCTAAAATCAGTCAAACCCAGGTCCATGTTAATATTTAGTTTACCACCAAAAGTCAGTAGCCAATACAGCCAACTGTCTCCGATTAGCCCCACAGTTTTAGAACCAGCCATGATATCTGCAGTCCTTCTCTGTTTTCAGGAAAATGACTCCTAGTTTGAATTTCTACGAATTGTAGGATTGGGGCACGTATGATGTCTGTGTTTTGATATTTGTAATTTTGTACTTGCCTTTGATAAGTTGCAGTAAAAATGTGTCAGCCAATATAGTTGTTTGTTTACTATACTCCTCTTTTTGTGCCATTGATTTTTGAAAATTTCATAGGCACCATTTTGAATACTTTTTGCAGAACACACACTGTGCAGATTCTGAGTCTGTGGCTGATGTGAACATCTCTGTATCTTTTAGATAAGTTGAAAATAAGTGTCAGTAAATATTTACACATTTGAAGGTTTGTTTGCAGTGAGGTGTGTATAAGCTATATTAAGTAAGTTTATTGTATTAGTTGTTGAAAGTTACAAATAGGATTTTTAAGCACGTTTTTTTGTACCACTGTGTATTTTAAAGACAGTGTTTGAGCAGGTGTTACAAAAGGCATGTGCATATGTTAATGTAACTAAGGTGCACAACTAGTTTACCACATCACTGAGTATTAAGATTACATGCGGTGTTATTTTTTGTGAAGGGATAGATTTTTCTTAACTGTGCAGAATCCACATTTTGGTGTACCTTATAGTTTATAATATAGTCTTAATATGACTTTGGTGTGTTGTATTTTCTCCTTTACCATAATTTCTAAATATATATGGCTACATTTGTATATATAGAAATATGTGGCACCATTTGACACAGCAGTTTAAAATAGGTGCTGCTGGTCTTTGATTTGAATGAAAACTGTATTTAGGTTTGGGGAAATAGGATGTACATTGAGATTTATGCCGTTAAAAGACTGAGTTTGCTAGGTCCACTTAAAATCTGTATATGCTCACAGAGCAGTAGAAATGTATTTTTTATGAACGTTTTTCTGATGACTTTCTGTTTTTTAAAGAGAGTGTTTGACTGCCAATCAAAATAAGCATGTATTCAAGTTAATGTTGTATTTTGTGGTAAGAGAATTAGTTTGTGTTGTAGTTGGCCATTGAGATTTAATGCTGTGTAAAAATGTGGGGTGGGTGTTGCCCAATAAAGTATTACCTTCTTTACAATCAGGAAATGTAATTTTGCACTGCATGCAAACTCTACCTTTTTGGTGCAGCTCTTTGTTTTTCACAATATATACTAGAAATCACATGCAACTTGAAATCCCTGAAAACTATGGTTGCTAGCAAATTTACTTTTCCCTCCCCAATGAAATAAAGGCCTATAAATGGCCACAGAGAACTTCTCTGTGGGTAATTATTGATTTTGAGTGGCTCCACAGAAAGGCTTTATGTAGCATACATCTCAATGTAGGCCCTGCTTTTGAAACCCAACTTCTATCGAAGAAGTTAGCCTCATAAGAAGAAGCTTATCTTTGCTCCTAAGGAGACAAATTGTACTTGAAAACCTGTATTTCTTACCAAATATTTCTGCCCTGGTAAATATGTCTAGCCTTTTAAAACCTAGATTTCCCTAACCAGTCCAGCCTCATGATAAAGTTATATTTCCAAATCAGAATCATTTGAATATGTAAATGCTAAACAAAGCAGCTCTATGTGCATTTATAATTTTGGGGGTTTTCCAGTATAGCATTACCTTCTTCAGATATTGTAAATAAAATGTTGTATCTCATGCAAAGTCTACCTTTTTGGTTAGCCGCTTTGTTTATCTCACTGTATGGTAGGTCACAGCTGCAATCTTCATGCTCTAAATATTATGGCGTCCAGCAAATGTAGTGTTACCTCCCCAGCTAAATGAATACCTATATATGAATGTATAGTTCTGCTCTGTGGGCAATTACAGATTTTGAGTGGCCCTGGCATACTCAGGCTTCCGGCATCATATATCTCAATTTAGGCCCTGCTTTTGCAAGTCTAAATCGGATCTTACTTACATACCAAGATTTTGTTTTGTTGTTCTTACTCAGCCAAATTGTATTTGATTTCCGTGTTTCTTATGAAATCTTTTCCCCATCTATCATATATGTCCCTCTGTTGAAAACCAAACTTTCTGCAATCAGTTGAGCCTCGTTATATAGCCATGCTTTCTATTGAGAATAATTAACCTGTGTGAATGCACAAACAGCACTGCTCTGTTCACATTTACTAATTTGGAAGGAGTGTTGCCCAGTAAAGCATTATCTTCTTAATATTTAGCAAATAAAATTTAACAGGACAATCAATGTCTACCTTTTTGGTGCATCTCTTTGTTTTTCACACTATATACTAGGACTCAGCTACAACTTGAAACCTCTGAAAAGTATGGTTTCTAGCAAATTTATTTTTCCCTCCCCAATGAAATTAACTCATATAAATACAGACAGGAAATGCTCTCTCTGCATTTATACATTTTGGGTGTCCTTGGCTTTCATTGTACTTTTAATTTTTAGAGTTGAAGTTATTGTATTGTGTTGCAGTTGTCATTTATAGAGCACTTTTTCCCATTTGTATGGCCTCAAAGAGCTTTGTGGAGGAACACCCTTGGGGACCGAAGTCCAGGTATGGGAACATTCTCAGAAAAGGGTGTGTAAGTGTGTGTAGTAATTTGGCCAATATTAGGAATTAGGTGGGCTGGCTAGGCTCCAGTAAGCAACCCAAGAGGTTAGGCATGTGGATGGGTGCTGAGGGAGGTCACGACAGAGCCCTAGTCCAGGAGACTCGATGTGTGACCAGCTAGACCGAAAATTATCCTAGGTTTCACTGTATTAGAATGGCAGTTGTGTTGAGGCAAAATTGGTTTAAGGGTTATGTGTCCAGATAGAGCAAATTGGTCATAGTCATAGCTGCATTCTAAAGTGTGTGGATGGAAAGCCATGCCCGCGGCAGATGTCCACCGAAGTGGTGTGTTTATGCATACTTTAAGCTCAGATGGAGCTCGTCTTTGATGTTGCTCTCTCATTCGATCATCTGTGGGGAAAGGAAACCAGATACCCTAGTAGACTGTTCTAGGCACTATGGACAGGCCACCCTTAAATCTACAAAGCGCAATAGACTGACTGTCCCAGAATATCTGCAAGGCGAGACAGAGAGGCTACCATCGGATATAGGATAATAGGATTCTCTAAACGCAATAGACAAGTTAACTTTATAGCCTTACTCAATATTTTCTAACTTCTAAAAGCGCTACCAATAAGAATCTACTAAATGCGATATCAAGGATATCTGAAAATAACTGCGGTACGTTGCAATGTTAACTTAAGGAACTATAAGTGCAATATAGGGTTACCAACTTATATCTTTGAGCGTAAAGAGTGGGCTAACATTATAAGGTGCAACACAAGATGTCCACTCCCAATTCCATCTAATGCCACACACTGCCTACTCTCCGATATGTCCAACTAATACAGTTCTTCTAAGTGCAATAACTGTGCTGACCTACATATAAATAACAAGTGAAGTACATGTGCTAATCATCACAATTATTCATTGTGCAGTAAATGTGTAACATGTGCAGTAAATTTGTAAATGTGCTAATATTCACAGTTATTCCATGTGTGAAATGTAAGTTCTAATTTTGTTTCTCTACAGTGATGGTGAAGAATGCCTTTAAAAATTTGTGCCAAGAGGAAGGACGACTTGCAGGGAAGTAAAACATAATGGAAATGTAAAAATGCCTGTTAAAGATCAGGCATTTGAAAACATCCAAATTGGAATAGAAGACATGTCAACTAATGAACTGTATGGAACCAAAACAATTTCAAGTCACAGAGATATTAAGAAAACTGTACCAATATTGTTACTGCACATTAACAAACGACTTTGTAAGAAAATAGAAACACAAACTTCTTAGAATATTCATTTAAAAAGTTCCACTCTTGAGTCTTCACAAATCTTTTGAGAAATGTGAAATTAGAATCCAGGCATGTGATGAAGCATTTTAAACTACAAGTACAACTAGTGGACATTGAGGAGAAAGACTGTACAGAAGATGTTTGGAAGGACCTTTACCTGTATCTGTTTTTGGAACAGCGATTTGATACAAGTGAGGCCCTATATATTTGTAGACACAGTGCCAGGTTTTTATCAAAGAAAATGCATTCCGACTAGAAGTGTCTTGAATGACATGCTAGTGTCTGAAATTAATTTTGTGCTTCAGAAATTGAATATGATTGAAGTGATTGCATTGCAAACTGTTCATCCTTTCCAGGTTATTATTAGATTACAAACAAAGGTGTCAAAATTGCCTAATTAGTGCAAGGTGTGAGAGGCAAACTTTTGTTTTTGCCTCTCAATTTGCAAGAAAACGTAAACACTCTAGCAGTGACACGTGAGATTTATGATTCTTTTTTTGTTTTAGTAAATGGTGTTGCCACAAATGACAAACAAGTTTGGCAACAGCTTATAGATATCAGAAAGGTAAAAAAAAGCTTTGGCGTGAAGAGAGGGTCCCGGAAATGCCCATCTGCACCCTTATAAGCATGACAGCCCGAAGAGTCAGAAATGCAAGATGCCAGTCGCTGTTTGGCCAGCCACCAGGAGGGCTAGTGACGTCTACATATGCAAACATATATTCACTCAGACAACCATTCAAACCTTATCCAGCTGACATCCTCATGGATCCAGGTGCCTCAACACTGATCATGGTCGACTAATGACAAATATCCAGATGTGCTGACGTCATCAGAGATACCAAAACATAGTAACTTTAGCCAAGAAGCAAACTTGCATCACTGCACGAAGTTACACGGACACAGATATGCACAAACGAAGAGCATGCTTACACAGTTCTGTAGATAGAAGACAGATACATGTACATATTGTCAAAAGCCTTTCCTGTTTATTAGCAAAACGCAGAAACGCAAGAAAAGCAAGAGATGCAGGGCAAGCTTGCAATCGCTTATTGCAACTAACGAAATGGAACTACAGTGTCCTACAAGGAACCTGGAAGAACCAAGTAACACTAACCCATAAGGAAAATTACCCAATATAGACATATGAAAATCAAAGCATAACATAGCAGAATTACATGAAGTCACAGGCCTCAGAATATGGGACGAAGGAAAAAAGATTTTGCAGCACTCTGTCTAGGCTGGTACACGCGGCCAAGGTCAGAGATGAGCAGAACATTCCTGGCTCCAGTGACAGCGAGCCACTTGCGAAATAGTAGAACAAATCCTACTAATTACAGACAGAAAAGCTACATTTTGCAGTATTCACCCACTTGATCTGGCCCGTGGCGAAACAATGGCCATTTACCTGCGCTGGGAAGAGGAGCAGTTCCCAGCGAAGCAGACAAGAACTGATCCATGTTTTATTTTACAACGTTGCAACCTGCAGGCACTCTCAAAGGCAAATCGGTTATACCAGTAGCAACAATGGGGACACATAGGGCCTCATTACAAGTGTGGCAGTCCAGAAACAAGGGTGCCAGTAAGGTTACTGGCACCCTTGTTTCTGTACCGCCACACTATGAGTCTGCCTGTAGGGGCCGTTGCCCCTGCAGTAAGACTTTTCACGGAAGCACCGGCACTGTTATTAACAGTGCCGGTGCTTCCGTCTCCCCACTACTATGGAGTCCTATGGGACTCCACGGGAATGGGGAGTTACCAAATATGCCACCTGATTTCCTGCGCCGCTGGGACTTGTAATGTTCCGGTGGCACCGGGAAGTCAGACCGTGGATTCAGTGTTTCCAGGTTGGCGGCAACCCGCCGGTGGCACTGGTGGGTTTCCGCCGACCTCGGAATGAGGCCCATAGGCTTTCTCATCACCATGAGAAGGTACACGGAGCACTGAGAACAGAGATGGGTCCCAGGCCTGTGGAGACCCGCTCCAGCCAATCAGGGAATAAAAATCCACGGGTGGATGGCAAAGGGCAAGGGCCAATGGTAATCCTGCGACCCTGCAATAATGTAAAAGATAATTTATGGGGAATGCTCAGGCAAAGCCACCTGACATTTGAGGACCAGTCAGTTAACCTCTATAGGGGCCATCTATGGGCACTACCACCCCAGCCACCACATAGTGTTAGCTCTTAGGTTTTTGGGTAAGAGCCCTAACTTGTGACACCACACACCAATAAATGCCCCTGACATGGGCTCAGGAGATGAGATTACTGGAGATATCTTGTTTCCTGTATGATCCCTGTATGTTATGGAAAACAACATAAATAAAGGACAGTTGTAACTTGCCCTTGGCTGAGTTCTCCGTCTGTTTACCGGGGCTGTCAGGAGCCATCTTGGAAAATATCCTGCCCGCGGTCTGTGAGGAGCCCAGCAGGCCAGAAGGGCGGTGTGGCAGTTTTGGGGAGAGCCGGTACCCGAGCAGCATCAGTGGATCCCTGAGTGTAAGTGCTGACTTTGCCACATGGCAATTGAGGGGGGTGGTAAAGAAATGTTGGGTGTGGGGTGGTGATGACTATTGTTGTGTATCGTTGAAGTATTGTTGAGTATTGTGAAGGTTAGTAGAGGAAGGAGTGGAGGTAGATGTCATTTAGTTGTGGTTAGGGAACATTCGATCTTGAGGTTAATGGTTCAGGCGGTTAGCTTAGACTATTGACTTAAGGGTACGGATGACAGAAGTTATGTAAATATTTGATTTCCTGTGGATGGGGCATTTTAGCTCAGGTCATGGGCGATGGTATCCCCAAGTATAGGGCTTAGCAAATTAAGCTATTGAACTGCAGAAGGCATTCTTCTGATTAAGTCTCGCAGAGGCCTTTTATCTACAAGGCGACGCTGTAAGTATGTGATCAAATGAAATATTGGTATCCCCTGTTAGGAGGCAGGACGACAGCCGTAGGTATATGTTAGGTGTGTTTTTGAAAATATCTGTGTAATGGGACAATATCGTTGTGAGCTCTGTTAGTGATTTCTATCATTTACTTACTTACTGAAGAGGTGACATCACCAGGAAGGTCTGTGTATAGGACCAGGATAGCACGAGGAGGTGCAGAATTCAATTTGGACAATCAAAAATTGATGGAGTGGGCTGCTCTGTGGTGTTGCACGGAAGGCGAACGTGCAAGATTGGTGTATGTGCCTAAGGGGGCAGAGAGTTGCAGAAGGGCGGCGCGCAGAGCACCCCTGAAGAAGTTGGTTGGGAGCCAGAGAGGATTATGATGTTTTTGAAAAGAACTGGTATCTGTAAAATTGTTGGAAAATAAGATAAACTGTAGTTTTGTGTCAGAATAACAACGGAAGTGTTGAAAACCTCAACTTGAGGTCAAGTAAGTAGTAAAAAGCAATGTATTGTGGTAAAGATGCAGGGGATATGCCCGTACAGCACCTATGCAAGGCCTTTCCATGATATAAGGACAAGATATGTAAATATAGTGCGGAATGGAAGAAAAGCACAGAAGGTAAATTGTCTAAGCCAAAAGGCGGGAGCTTCTCCAAATATGTGCAGCAACCACTACACACACGCACATACAAGAGGTTTATAAGGGGAAAAAGTTGAGCAATTGTATGCTGATATTTGAGCCCTGGAAGATGTTTCAAGACAATGGAGGGGATGAGATGAGGCATCAATGGATACTAAGCCAACAGGATACCCCGGGCATCCCCACCTCCACCTGAATGACGGGGCTGCAGCAGGAGCCCAGGGATTATATCCTATCCGAGAATTAAGAGCAGCGGAGGGGTACACAAATCCAACATTCGCAAAACCACCATACACCAAGGAGGAGAGGTTGCACCAGCAGGAGGGGGAGCAGCGAGCATGGGAGGTGGAAAAGGAGTACACAGCAAGATCCAGACAAGTACAATGGGATTTAACCTGGGAAAAGAGGAAAGAAGGGAGGGGCCAGAGAATATAGTATCGCACGAGTGGGTAGGAGGACAAATACTCCTAAAATTAGACGGAAAGACAGCAGGAGAAACAGGAGAGGCGAGTAAGGAAGTAGCTAGTTGCAAGGAAAATAGTGAAGCATAAGAATGGGCAGAGATAATGGAAGAAGTGGAGAGACAAGAAATACAAGAAATACAGGAAAAGGAAGAACGTGAGAGAGTGGGAAGATAAAATCAAAAGCCAGAAGAGAAAGTGCAGGTGCAGTGAGAGGCTAGGAGAAGGAGGGAGCTAGAGGAGATGGAGAGGAAAAGGGAGGAAAAAGAGAAGGAAAAGCAGGTTTTGGTAAAGAGGGAGAGGAGGAAGTGGGAAATAGAGTGGCTCATAAGATAGCGTAAACACAAGGAGGAGGGGGAGCGTGCTGTAAGGGACATAAGGCTGAGAGTGGGACTAGCAGATTTGAACAACAATGAAGGAAGAGACAAGCAAATAGGGCGAGATTGTGGCAGAAAAAAGTGATATCGCAGCCATGCTGCCAGACAAACCCAACACTGGGTCTTCCGTGAGGGGGGACTGCAAGAACTTAATTGCCATAGAAGGGAACCACAGAGAACACTGGCAGTGAGGAGACTATGATGATATTGACAGTGACTTGGGAAGGAGTGAGGACGAAGGAGTAGGGTGACCTGAACTCCGATTGACATAGAAGCACACTGATCAAAGTTCGACATGGAGAGCAGACAAAGACACAGGGGGATTGCGGGGCAACAAGGATGAGATACCACATAGGTCCAGGGTTACATTGTGCAGCATGGACAATGTACCTCCATATACAAAGAGGATTAGGGACCTTCCAGCACGAAGGAGGGGCCAATTGGCAATGGCATTAACTCCCACCAAAGACACTGGGAGATTGGATGGGGAGATTGGGTTGGCACAGTTCACCTTACTGGAAAAGGGAGGGGGCGACCTCAATACATATCATGGAAACATATTGACAAGGAAAACTTGAGTTGTAGAGTACCCTTGTTGGCCATGGGTGCGGGGAAATGAACATATGAAATGGCGAGCATGACAGCAGGGCAGAAGTTAGCAGTAGGTGACATAAAAGGTTTACTAGAAGTGACCCTCAGAGATGCTGCCGATGATGTGTGGAAAAGGTCTGGATACCCACGAGTAACAACCCAGAACACAGCACACAATGGTTCACCATTCGATAACTGCTGAGCAGTCATATAGCAAGCTCTATGGGGGCAGTACACCGACACGTCAGATATTAGTGCGAATATGGCACATAGAATGGGGGAAGATGAAGACCGCCTACAATATATTCAAGCTATCCAAGAGTTATGGAGACTTGAAACACGAGAACCGTGGGACAAAACAGTGGCAATATTCTATCATATACTATGTCAAGGGTTGCCAGAGCAGGTGCAAGACAACTAAAGATGTGGGTGGGGATCGAGGTAAAACCGTGGTCAGAAATTCAGCTCACGATAGTACATTACTGCAGGTTAATGCAGGAAAGAATGAGGAAAAAGCATGAGGAAAGGAAGCGGGAAGAGGCGAAGTTAGTGCAGAAGACACTGTCTAAATACACCATGGAAGGAGCAGTTTTAACATGCATAGTAGGACAGAGCGCACCACGAACCCAGTATGCACAGCCGCCCATGGGAGGAGGGTTCATGGGGTGGGGGGATGCGAAGCATAGGTTTTGAGGAAGAGGGGCCACCAAGTGGACGCGGGTATGGGCATTAAATTCAACAGAGTCAAGGGGGATTTTCAGGAGGGTATCATGGGTACGGTCAACAAATGCAGCAGGACCCAGAAGGGTTCTCTGCAGGGTATCAGAGGCTTATAAGACAACCACCCCAGTGCTGGGTGTGTGGACAGGTAGGACATATCTCGAGGGTATGTAGAAGCAGGGGGGATACCACTGAATGGGGTAATGCAATACCAGCCAACATATCCAGGGGAACAGAATGAGTATTATGCCCAGTACCAGACACAACAACAAGGACAGGCACCAAACGCATACCCATAGACACACCAGCCCATGACACAGACACCACAAACGCAGGCACCAGCGCAACAATATTCACAGGCACCACAGATACTACAGATGCCGAATAACATGCAGCCATCACACATGGCACAGCAAAACGACGGGACACTGGAATGCACATACTATATGGCTCCCATTAGGACAGCCCACAGACAGACCTTCTGTGTTCTATCCTATTGATTACACCCAACTGGTGGAGTAACCACGCAAAGGGGTGACAATAGGTGACAAAATGTTTTCCTTTCTTGTAGACACAGGGGCGACTAGGTACTGAATCTGGGAGGGGGAGTATAGAATTTCAGGCAACGCCATGAATGCTTAGTGATTTTCTGGGGCAACAGAATTGGTTCCATTTACAGACCATATTGCACTTTCTATAGGAGAGCACAACCTAGCTCTACCCTTACTGTATTCCCGACAGACACTGGTAAACTTAATGGGGAGGGACATCATGAGCAAACTTAAAATGACCATCTCATTCACTGATAAGGGGATAATGCGTTCTACACCTGGGATAGACCTTCTAAATGTGAGGCAGATTATTAAAGTTGATTGTGGATGCAAGGTACAGAGGGGGGGTGCTAGCAGATGAGGAACTATTTCGATATGGGACTGAAATAATAATAGCATGGCTCCCAGGGATTCAGGGAAAAATGTGATACCTTCCAAATGAGTACATGTTCAGGCCAGAACTGCCATTAGACATGAAGGAAGGGACGATGGTACCACTAGAATTAGAGGCAGTAATAGTGGGGGATGACTGGATATCAGTGCATGGGACATATCATACAGGGCGAGAATGGCGATCAGTGATTGGCAAGGCCGAAGGGTAAAGATTGATTACTGTTACAGATGAAGAACTGTTCAAAGACACTCGATAAGATCACAAGGTAATGTTTGAAATTAGCATCACATACTGGGTAAAAATACACTACAGGGAAGTACCATAGAGAATGGTGATGATGCTACAAGCACCGCCAACATTTCTCGAGGAAGACTTGGCAAACGTCCCCAGCATCTTATGGCCCACAAGTCCCTATGATATGGGGCTTCTGAAAGGGGTTGGAACAGTGAGAATAAAACTGAAGCCAGGAGCCATTTTACTACAAGCTAGGAAATATTCCCTGTCGAGTGAGGCAGAGAAGGGTATTTATAAGACAATTGCAGCACTAGTGAAGTAAGGCATCCTAATACCATCAAAATCACTGCACAACATGGCGGTGTACCCTGTCAAAAAGGCAACGGGGTCATGGCATTTTATACAGTTCTTGCACCCTCTGAACCATACTGTTGAAGCAGAATTTCCTTTAGTTCCGAATCCAGCAGCAATCTTGTGTAACATTCCCACGGAAGCTACCTACTTCACGGTCATAGATTTGAAGAATTCTTTCTTCTCTATACCACTACACCCAGACTGACAAGACATAACTTTGTTTCTATAGAGAAATAAGAAGTGGAAACATACTAGACTCAAGGGTACTGCAAATCGCCTTCCTTATTCAACAGGCTCCTTCAAATGGACTTAGGAAATGCAAAGTTAGAGAGCGTTGTTGATAAAAGAAGAGCTCCGAGCAGTAAGGTTGATGGCCCTGTTATGAGGTTATTGTTTCAGTTCGAGTTTGGGGATGGGGGAATGGCAGGGGAAGGGTTTTTTCTTCCTTCTCTGTAAGAGGGGCACACAAGGGAGATCCTGGAGGGGAATGTGTGGTGCAGATAGAGATTGTGCGAGACAAAGATGGATCCGGGGTGATGGTGGAGTTGATTGAGAAGCAGGCAGGGTCACTTCTGAAGATAGGGATGCTTAACGTCAAAGGACTTAATTTCCCCATGAAACGGTCTCTAGCGGTAAGAGAAATTCAGAGGGTGGGACTGAACGTCCTGTTTCTCCAAGAAACAAGGTTGAAGGTGGGAGAGAAGAGCCCATTGAGGAGCGGAGGCATTGGGCATGCATACTGGGCCTCTAACACATGTAAGAAGGGAGGGGTGAGCATAGCATCTGTTTGGCTAACACACAGGATTCAACCCTAATGGGAGGAAGACTGCACCTGGTCCAAAGTATGTTAGAACGGACATGGGTTCTATTGGCCGTGGTTTACTCCCCAAATCAGGGTCAAAGAGCCTTCTATACACACTCATTGGACACGATTTTGGGCACGAGCAGAGGATTCATTATTGTAAGGGTAGACAGAAGGACTTGCTCTCCTTAAAAGAGATGCCATGTAAGGCTTTACAGGAAGGTAGTGATGCATTTGGGAGGGCCCTTTGTAGTAGGAGCCTAGTAGATGTCTGGCGAGTGATGCACCCCACCATAAAGGATATATCTTCTACTAGACCACACGACACATACACTCGTATTGACTACCTATTTCTGAGTGAAGAACATACATCCAGGGTGCTATGATGTAAAATATGTCCTATGGGTTGGTCTGGCCATGACCTGGTGAGTATGACATTGGACTTTACTGGGATGAACCAGGTAGACTCATGATGGAGATGCAATTACTTGTGGAGAGGTGCACACTTTGCTTCACAATTTGGGGCAAAGGTGGAAGAATACTTTCAGCTAAATGACACAGGGGATGTAGACTTCAACACAATGTGGGAGGCAGGTAAATCGACATGGAGGCGTTGCTTAATGTTGGAGGAATGGATGCATAAGGAGGGAGTTTTACGAATACGCGGACTGGTGATCTTGCAGCAGAAAAGAGTGCGGTTGAGGTGATAGGAGCGGTAACACCATCAGAAGGCTGACGTTTTTTAATCAAAGGTTTTATGAGATGGGGGACAAAGCAGATGCCTTGTTGGCAGCAAGGCTTAGAGCTCAGGGAGCCGACAGATGGGCTGAGAGGATTAAGGATGGTATGGGACACTTGGAAACATCTCCTGCAGGGATTGCTGAATGCTTTGTGCAGTATTATTAAGTATTATAAAGTATTGTATGGGAGTGAAAGGGGTAAGCACCAGGCAGAGATGGCAGAGTATGTGGAAAGGCTAGACATTGTGAGGTTAAGGGAGGAAGAGATTTCCATTCTAGAGGTGTCCTTCACGGGAGAGGAGCATTAAGCAGACTACCTAGTGGGAAAACCCTGGGCGAAGAAGGGTACACAATAGGATTTACAAGAGGTTGAGGGGTTCTCATTCTGAATCTTGTGAAGCTTTACAACATCATCATAGAGTTTGGAATGGCACCACCATCCCTTAGTAGGGCACTGATTACAGTGATCTCCAAGGAAGGTATAGACCCAGGCAGCTGCAATTTCTATCACCCAATCTCCTTGTTAAATCTATATGAATATGTTTTTACTCAAATTGGAGAGGATGCTACCCTGCCTGGTCCACGCAGACCAAGTCGGTTTCACAATGGGCAGGCAAGGGGAGGGGGCACAATGCGCAAACCTTTGGATGTGGTGGAGTGCTCACATATGAAAGGGGGACATATGCTACTGAGTCTGGATGCCACAAAGGCCTATGACTGGGTGAGATGGGACTTCCTATTTGCGGTTCCCAAGAAACAGGGATTTGGGGCACAGTTCCTGAGTGGTGTGCAGGCAATCTACAAGGAGCGAAAGGGGTGTGTGGTAATGAATGGCAAGACTTTGAGGGAATTTAACCTAAAGAGGGGCACTAGGCAGTGCTGCCTGCTCTTCCCCCCTGCTCTTTGCACTAAATATAGAACCTTTGGGAAACCTGATTAGGAGGGAGGATAGGATAGAGGGAATCAAAATAGGAGGGGAGGAATACAAACTAATGTATGAAACCTGGCACAATATATACACACATGGCACAATATATACACACAAACAATATTGGACAATCACAATATTGGTATAACCCTTGCTGACATCTGAAATTATATATAAAAAATCAAAGCCGATTGGTTAGCCTATTGACTGTACATTTAATAATACCTGGCTAATCCCACTGCCTCGATACCTGTCACCCAGTGGGTGATGCGAGACTTTTGGAGGTTCTCAGGTGGGAAAATCAATACAGATAAGTCAGTGCTTTTCTCATATGGTGTATAGGGGACAGATCAGGAAGATGTGGTTTGGGAATCCCAATAGAGAGCAAGGAGATAAAATACCTGGCGGTGAAGGTTACCAAAGACCTTAAAGATTTATATTGTGCACATTTTCCTACCTCTGCTTGAAACCTTTTTCTCAGACTTAGATAAGTGGTCGGGGTAACCCTGTCATGGCTGGGCCGTCTAAACGTGGTCAAGATGACACTCCTTCCCAAAGTTCTCTACCTTATGCTCCCCATAGGTATGCCTATAGAGCACTTTGTGGAGCTCAAACATAGAATTAATTGATTCTTGTGACAGGGACAGAAACTGAGAGTGGCATATGAGACCTCGATATTACCCAAGTAGAGTGTGAAGTCGGACTCCCGGACATGTACAGTTACTACCGGGCGGCTCTGTTTAGTGCTCTGATACCCCACTTGCGAGGGGAAGAGGAGGATAAGCAGTGTATTCAGATTGAGAATTACCTACTGAGACCAGTGATGGTGAGGAATGGCTCTGGGCCCTAAAGACAGCGGTGCCCCGAAGTCCACAACACCATAGAATACTGTGATCCTTGTGGTGATTGTGGTGGATTTGAGCTGAAATAAAGGGAATTACTACAGGCCATCCCTACTCAGCCACCTATGAGCCCCGCTGATAAAAGAGATAATATCCAAGACCTGCTCTATTTTCAGGCATGGTTCACAGCTATGCTGGAGAGGGTAGGATAAGTGGTCAAGGAGGACTTATGTATTACAATCGAGCAGCTTGAAGAGGGACTGCACCTCGATAAACTCTAATTATTTTTCAAAATCTCCAGTTGAAGAGAGTCCTAATGTTAGAGAAGTGGGAAGACGGCATGCAAAGGGATTTGACTACAGTTGAAGTTATACTGAGCAATGCTACATCATCGCAGGGGTTGATCTCAGGTTTATATAGGGGAATACTGGCAGCAAGGGTTAAAGGGTCGGTTGCACTAAGTATGTAATGGGAGAGAGATTTACAAAGAGGATTGGATGATCATCAGTGGGAATGCCTCTGTAAGAATGTACACAGGACCTCAGTAGCTTGCCAATATAAATCATGCCTATTTAAGCTCCTTTACCGATGGTAATATGCTCAGGCCCGTCCCTCAAAAATGTTTATGGGAATGGACCAGGTATGCTGGAGGGGATGTGGTCAAAGAGCGGATTACTGGCATGTGTGGCAATCATGTCCCAGAATACAGGGCTACTGGAAGGAAGTGCTGGGGTGGATTAAGGATGTAGAAGGGATTGAAAGACTCAGAAATTCTTGTTGGTGTTGTTTGGCATGGAAGAGAATGCAGACGGATTGACAAGCCTCCCCCACATGCCGCTTTTTGTCCGTTTGGTAGCAAGGGTATGTATAGTTGTCTGACGGAAATGCCCAGAGTTGCCAGGTGACAAAATGTGGGCCCTTAACGTGAGGGAGATCTATGAGATGGAAAACATCACATATGCAATCCATGACCTAAACCCTCCAGAGTTGGAATAGGCAACCTACCTTCCAAATTACAACACTCAGTACCCCCCTGATTCAACTATGATCAGTCGAAACAGCCCAGTAGGGTGACCCACTGAGGTTATCACAGACTCCCACACATATTGGACAGGGGCTTTACAGTCTGTGATGGTACAAAATGGGCACTTGGAAATGTATGACTGTGCCGCGGAATGAGAACCTCATCCTGAGCCCAGGGTTCAATAGATACATGACCTGCCAGGGATAGGAGGAATGGGGGGGGGGATAATGTTGTTGTTAAAAGTGAAAACAATGCATGTACAATGACGTAAATGCAGAAAAAGTTGTTGAGTATATGCAACCAAAATAAAGATATTTTTTTTAAAACTGTGCATCAATGCACACGTTATGTTAAAGCAGAACTTGAATGTAGAAATGGGTCTAGTGAATGGAGCAATGGGAAGAGTGGTTGTATTTCACACTTTTCCTCACAGTACAAATATTGAAAACATTCCCGTCAGGTTTGATTGTATAAAGGAATCTCATTTAATTTCTCGTTCCTCTGCACGCTTCATGATTTTTAAGAATACTTTTGTGAAAAGAGCACAATTTACATTGTGCTCTGTATATGCAATTACTGTGCATAAATCACAAGGATTGACTTTATAAGCAGCACTGATTGACATTGGTCACACAGTGTTTAAAGAAGGAATGACATATGCCGCACTGCCACGTGTAAAAAATATTGAAGGTTTGTTTTTGATAAACTTTGACAAATCTAAAGTGGCAGCTGACATTTCATGTATTGAAGAATATCATAGATTACGTACGTGTACTGTATGCTCCTCAGACTTGACCTTCTTCCTATTCCTGCAAAGCTTATAAGAAGAAAAATAGGCAACAGGTACAGCTACATTCAAACAAAGAGGTTCCTCTTAAGTCTACAAAAGAAGACAATCTATTAGTATTGGAAAGTCAAGCAAATATGACATACTCCCACTGTAGATTTAGTAGTGAAACAGTGGTTGAATGCTATTTAAATGCAGCTTTGTGCATGATTTTTCAAATAACAACACTCATGCAAGAAATAACTTCAACAGTCGAGAAAAAAGGATGCAGGGAACTTTCTATTCTTAAAGTATTAATGGATGAAAGACCACACAAACTACATTTGGCAATGTCAATCCGAAATGTAGTGGCTGTAGAGAGTGGAAGAAAACATTTTTCTGGAAATACTCAGGAAGATAGTCAAGAATTTTTTAATGAGTAATTTTGAGGTGTTAGAGCAGGAAACAGTGTAGATAGATATGTAGGAATGTCTTATGAGTGGAACCATGATTGTCCACAATGTCACAAACAGGAAATTGCTCTGGATCTTAAAGACATTGTTCTATATATTCCTGTCCCAGATCAGAAAAGTGTGCATTTTTCTGATCTAGTAAGCATACCATGAAATGGGATGCAGTGAGTGTGGGTGAAATTTTCAATAAACATAGCACAAACTAGTTTATAATAAGTACCTTTTAATAATGTTTCAAAGATATAGGGCCTCATTACAAGTTTGCCGGTCCGAAAACAAGGGTGCTGGTAAGCTCGCTGGCACCCTTGTTTTCGGACCGGCAAACTAGTTTGCCTGCCGGAGCCGCTGTGGCCAACAGGTCTGCCGGTTGCAGCAGCCAGAGTAGGCAGACCAGTCATGGAAGCGCCGGCACCATTAGCAATGGTGCTGGCGCGTCCGAGTGCCCACTCCCATAGAGTCCTATGGGACACTATAAGAATGGGGATTTACAAGTCAGGCGCCGGTAAAACTTTACGAGTCCAGCAGCAACCTGCCGGTAGCACCGGCAGGGTTACCGTCTGACTAGTGATGAGGCCCATAGTTTGAATGGTAGGAAAATTAACACTGCTGTTCTAAACTTTGTATATAGTCAGGTTTCCATTTGTAAAAAAATATTGAAAACTTGTGCAATCATTTTTCATGAGGGAGCATCCATTCACTGTGGACAATTGACAACATGGGTGCGTACAGAAGTGGATTGGCTTGAGTGCAATGACTCTATAGTAGCACGC
Organism: Ambystoma mexicanum; assembly: GCF_040938575.1. Classification (NCBI taxonomy): domain Eukaryota; kingdom Metazoa; phylum Chordata; class Amphibia; order Caudata; family Ambystomatidae; genus Ambystoma; species Ambystoma mexicanum. Next base: position 353,612,956 of record NC_090933.1, read on the forward strand.
CAAGCTAGATTTCCAAAGGGTTTAAAGAATGCATACTTAATGTTGTTAGTACCTAAGTTCTAAAGTATGTTGTATATTCATTGTGGATAAAAACATGCAATATCTATTTATATATATTAAATGCTTAGGTATGTTTCCGACTCAGCTGACAATATTCATCAGTGTTAGGCTACCCTCTACTGTTCAAATAGCAAAATGCACCTCTGTGTGCTCTGCCCTTCAACAACAGCTATCATTTTAACAAAAAGAATGAGCACGGTTCTACGCGGTGAACTTCAACTTTCACTATCGCAAATATTCAAAATAATTTCAAGTTATTTCTTTCCACCCCCACTTATATTCACACAGGGCATGGCAGTTCCAGTGTCAATGAACAGTTAATTAATGTCTCAGCATTTCACTCTCTAAATTGTATTGTATTGTACTGTGTTGTTTATTTATATAGCACCTATACATAGGCAATTGTTTCAAAGCACTCAAGGAGGGTGGGAACACGGGGGAAAAACAACAGTCGATCAGAGCCTTTGAAACTCTTAGACTATAATAGTCTGCACAGAGTAAGTGCGTAAAATACATTTAACAGTGTGGGATATAGCAAATTGGCCTGACATCGATTCTGCCATCTTAATAGTACAATTAGGGATGCAGACAGGGGAGAAACAGACAAGTCGATCTTCAGGCATGGTGCGTATGGATTGAGAAGTGCACAGAGGGTCACAGGGAGTTGAGACTGGGGTAGTGCAGAGGGACACTCTCTAGGGTTAATTTCACAGTGCGTTGAGTGAGAGTGAGGATGAGGTGTAGGCCCCTGAGGAAAGTGCAAGAGGACTGGTGTGGGTGCCAGGGACCAGTGAGACTCTGAGGTACACCCGGCGGCCAGTCAGCATGCTGTAAGGAATAGGAGTGAGAGAGGAAGAGGAGAGAGAACTAGTTAGCAGGATAGTGGGAGAGAGAAGGAAGAGGAGAAGAGGAAGGTCTTGAGGAGTTTCTGGAATTTCAGGAGGTCCGACTCAAGACGTAGGGCAGCTGGGAGGCTATTCCAGAGGGAGGCACCTGCAGAGGATAAGGATCTCCCACCAAATCTCTGCTTGGAGAACCGGCTCACTCGCAGACGGTTGGAGGTAGATGAGCGGAGGGCTCGTGAGGGACAGTAGGTAGGTCCCAGTCCCCAGAAAGCTTTGTGGACAATGCAAAGGGTCTTGAATTTGAACCATACCGCCATGGGGAGCCAATGGAGGGATTTTTGCACCAGAGAGATGCGGCCCCTGGGCTTGAGGCCAATAATAAGACTTGTGGTTCTGTTCTGGATGAGTTGCAGAGGGCGCAGGGCAGAAGAAGGGAGGTTGAGAAAGAGGCTATTGCAATAGTCAAGCCTGGAGAGAACCAGGGCTAAATAGCAAAACACTGTAGGACGAATGCCTCCTCACAAGCTAAAACTGAAAGTAGGTGCTCTAATTATGCTATTATTCTACTTTGCAATCATATGCCCTCAGAGAGAGTCTGCAACAGAACAAGGGTGACAATTACGCATCTAAAAAGACACATCATAGAGGCCTGTGTAATCGGTGGAACTTAGAGACTGTTCTCATGCCACGCAAACCTCTCATTCCATCTGATACAAATTTGCCTTTCAAATTCAAAAGAAGACAGTTACCTATACGTTTAGCCTTTTCAATTACCATTGATAAGTCACAGGGACCTATGCCCCCTTCCTAAAAGCGATCAATAGTCCTTCTGATATTTAAGAAGGGGGACAGAAGTGACCCTACGAATTACCAACCAAAATCGACCTTTATGATCTGCTAGAATGGCGTATATCATGCCAGGAATGGCTAGTCGACATATAAAAAGGTAAAATAGTTAATAAGTCATTTCTAAAAACGAAAAGAATGGACATTTACTAGGTTGCAACATACAAAATTTGTATAGTAGTCAACATTCCATAAATTATTTCAAAAAGAACATTCTGCGATCTTCTACTTCTGTTTTGTTATGTAAAACACTATGGCCCTCATTATGAGTTCGCTGGTCCGGAAATAAAGTGCTGGTAACAACGTATACCGACACCTTTCTGGACCGACCAACTCCAAGTCTGCCGGTAGGGTCTCTGATCTACCTGCAGGCCTGACTTGCTGGTATATCAGGCCCCTACTGGCAGATAAACGCCTGAATGACCAGCACTGGTACTAACAGTGCTGGTGATTTGGGCCACCCCAGCCCGTGGAGTCCTATCTGACTCAATGGAAAGGAGTATTACTGGAATCTCTGCTGCCTGTAATATCCCGGTAATAGAATTACCAGCGGCACACCGGGGAACTCATAATGATCCCACATGTATATTCTAAATATAGTAAAAGTGTTCCCTAGCAGTACTAGGTTATGTAACATTACATTGAGTGCTAGGAAGTGTAGTTACAGATAGCTGTTTGCATCTCAAACAAGTAAACATTAGCAAACAGACCAACAAAGAAAAGTAAAGTATTTAAAAAGATATCACTTGAGACAAAAAACGGAAATTCTAAGGAAAAATGGTAGTGTGTTGTCATTAGCTTCTTATATGTGTGGGTGGCCAAAACATGGATACACCCAGAAGTATTGCGATGACAAATGAGAGAAAATCAGTACAGTATTAATTACATGTTTGTGTATTTGAAAGATTTAAGATATAGTTCATATTGGGACTTCCACATTTAAAAAATGTGTGTGTGTCTATTGCTTTTGGGTTTCCTTGCATGTAAAGACTTCATACAAATAGCATGTTGAGGTGCATGCAAAGATCATTGTATCACACAGTCCTTTCAGCTGCATCTGTGTCAGCAAATCTGCCTAGTTTAACTAGTAGATGGTGGATTCTCTGAAGTACCTCCAATTCAACTGTGATACTTTCCAGAAATGTCTGGCAATGTATTGCGTGTTTACACTCTGAACTTTCTCCAAAATAAACTATTAAAAAGCGGATACTTTTTCAAACATCAAAATTTAATTTTGCAGGATACACTATAGAAAATTGTCATTAACTTCTTATCTGTGTAGGTGGCCAAAACAAGTATGCAAACACATTTTAAAAGAATTATTTTAATGACAATGTAGAGATTATTAGTATATTACTAACTACATTTCAAGGCACCAGAAAAAAGGGAATCCACTCTCAATCCACGACCACTAGTGTTGTCTTCTTTCCAGGTGAACAATCAATTTTACTGGTAGTTTAGATTGGGTGCCAAAATGTCTATTTTACATGGCCCCTTGAGCTGCAACAGCTTTACGAACATTGTATGAGTTAATCACCAGTTTGTGGAGTTCCTTAGGTACTTCAGAATTGCATTTTGCCATTTGGTTGACAAGTTCAGGAAGATATCCTGCAGTTATATTCAAGCCCCTGCGTATATGAAAATATTTAAAAAGTGGAGCATTTAAGAAGAAAAGATTGAAAGATGAAGTATGTATTGGAGAAGGTTGTCATTAACTTCTCATGTGTGTAGGTGCCCAAAAAAAGGACTCACACAGATTTTGCAAGAAGTATTAAAGTTACATTTCTAACATAGGTATAGATTGTAGTACATATCCATGCATTTAAATAAAGGGTGGTTTTTACTGTCTACCTATTATTTTAAATAATATTATGACTATACATTAAAAAGCTTCACACTCAAACTAATTGTACAATGTTGGCATGGCTATATCTTTTTTTGTAAAAATTGTAAAACTGATGACATAGGTTATATGTCTCAGTTTTCTTGTTAAGGTTGCATAAACTACTCAGCAAATTGTGTATGTATTAAAACAAAGGAGGTTTGTACAGACCTAAGAGATTGGGCTTGTGTATATAGTTAGAAATATGATGATGTTTTTATTGTACATATTTTCTGCAAATAAAATGTTTTGTTGCTAAAGTGGGACATTAAGTAAGGGAAACCTTTTTGAAAGATATGTCAACAGAACTACCTTTAAAAGGTTCACAGACCAATGACATTTCTGCCAACCCAAACAGAATTTGCTGAAACAGGACCAGGTTCACAGTAACCTGAATGCTTAGTTTAGCAGTCGCCCTACTGCTGTAGTGTTGTTTTTCTTCCTTTACTAACTCTTGCTCCTAAAGCATCATCTCCACACCACTCCCCAGTCCCAATTTAACACTCCTAACCTTGTCTATAGTTACATTTAGGGTGCATAGTTTCATGGTTTGTTGTAATAAAAATGGAAGTCTAGCTACTATCAAATGCCTGTCTTTCATTTCCATGGGAAGACTGACTCTCTCAAGTCGCTGCTGCAAACACAGCAGCGTTGAGAGAGGTATTAGCATTTTTAGAGTTTGCTTTAAGATGCTAAAACCAATAATTACACATTCTGTGGTCTACACTGATCCAGAAACAGCAGGAAGAACTGAAGTTAGGGTCCTCTCCTTGTTTGGGCCTGTAATTTGTGCCCCATTTTGTTAATGACTGATGTAGTCATATAAGGTGGGTTTATTGCAATATTAACATCTCAGGGGCTGTGGGATCTAATAAGGTTCTGAACTACAATCTAATTTGTGAGTAAATATTTATTTTAGTAAGGCAAATCATGCATAGAAAATGGATATCAGTAGTTTCTGTATATAGTAGTGATGTTTTTTTTAGGAAATGCAGAATGAAATCATGAGTATTAATAATATTATTTTAGATTATTAATATTGGAAAAATAGAAAACAGATTAGATGTAAAAGCAAGATTTAACCACAGTTTTTAGTTGAGTGAGTAGATGGTTTTTTGTCTCCAATTAGACGTTTTTGTCCCCTACAATAACATGATTAATAGTCACAACCTTAAATGGTTGAGTACTAAGAATACATTCAGTATTCAGACAGTAGTACTATTATGAAGAAACACATCTTTACTACCGTTTTTTATACTTCCTTTAAGAATACGTTCCATTTTCATTTACAGATGCCTTGGAGAGTAAACTGACAAAATGGAGGAAAAAATTAAGAACTTAGCTAAGAAATATTGAAAACAGAGTTTGGTTTGGAAACTGGTTTTAATTATTGTTTTGCAAATTAAGTGTTTGATTTATTTTCAAAGTATTTTTAGAAAGTATATAAAAAAGGAAATATATTCACTGTGGCATAATAAAATCCTTAAGATTCAGGGAAAAAACTTTAGTTGCGGGGACGTTAAGGTGAGAAACCAAACGCAACAAAATCCTTGAAATTCAGCCAAAGCCACCTTAACTTTGCCCCCCTTCTTGCGCAGCCTACGACCACAGTGATGACATCACTGATGACACCACTGGTGACAACACTAATGACCTTATTATCTATGACATCACTGATGGCCGTCTGTGGTAGAGCTGTAGATTATCTATATCTGAGACAACCGCATGTGGGTGGAATAAAGGTAAGATTCAACCAAATGTATTTTATTTTATTTTTTTGTTTTCATAGTCGCATTCCACTGGCTTTAGCACAGAAGGATAAAAAGGTTGCAAACATCATAGACATTTCAAAAGTACATAATAAATATGTAAAGTGTGCAAAATGTGCAAAGAGTGCATCCCCCAGATTGGGGAAGACATGGGAAAGGAATATTTTAAAGTGCACAAATAACCATCCCCTCCTGATCAATGAGGATAAAAGAAAGCTCCAAATTGATTCACAATCTAAAACAAATGATTGCAACAAATCATGAATGCCAGTCATAAAGCATTTTTGTAACTATTCAAAGTTCTGTCTAATAATACAGAAGTCGTACGTCGTCTACTAGGTGAGACCACCTAAATTGGAGTAGTTGTCTTAAAACTATAGATCATGTATATCTGCCATAAAACAAAAGACCAGTGCACCAGATTCCATTGTGTCTGAATATTTACTGATAGTGGTAGTTACTCTGTTCTTCTCATGCCAGCATTGCTGTAACATTATTGTATTCACACTGCTATTTTCTATTGCTTCAGAAAATGTCGGTGACCTCCCTCGCTTGTCTTGCCACTTCTGACCTTACTATGCATTTCCCTGGATGACCTCTGAACTCAGGACCAATGAGACCGGAGAAACAGCTAAGGGGCATGGCAAGGGGGTAAAAAGGGAAGGCTGGTTGCAGGTACCACTGGAGACTTATCGTTGTCTAGATTGACAGCTAGCACATGCGCCTAGCCACATCCCTCCCCACTGCATGTGCTTTATTGTTACGTGTGCACACGAGGTATGTATGTGCTCGTAAGTTGTTCCCTTAGAATGCACTGATTTTTAGCAGGACCCAGAAAGTGAGTTCTGCTTCCCGTGTGATACTAGAAGGTGTTTTTGTTGCTGCATTTTGTGGTGTGTTGGACTCCCCATCAGATGATCAGAAAAAGTAATCTACTATCATTCCATACACACCGGGATGGGAGTCTGGCAAAGCGCACCTCTTACATGAAAGATTGTTTGCCCTTTCCATGGTGGAGCTACTTTGCTGCTCATTTTTTTTGCACTGTTGCTACTATCCAATGTGACACTGTCCCCTGAAAAGGACCCGGCAGACATTTATTTAGGACACAGTGCTTGAGTAATTGATGAAACAGAACACGTGGGGGCTCTCTTCATGATTACCTGTATATGAAAGGTAGACACCATGGCCTCTTATAAAAAAGCATTCAACCCTTTTTTTCCGGTCCTTTTGGTGTCGAACAAAAGGCATTAGATCCTTTTGTTTTAGATCCTTTGACTGGACACCTTTGGGGGAAGCTCCTCTGGTGCAAGGCTGTTTGTGCCTACTCCTCTGACAAACTCCCCTCATCCATTATTGCAAGACCACATTCTAGGATTGTGATTAAACTGCAATGGGTTGGTTGGTGGTCTGTCAGCTGAACCCCATCTGTGTTCACAGCACTCTAGAACTTTCTTGCGCACTCTACCGCAAACGTCACACCACCATTTCTTTTCAAATCATCCGTGTCCCTTTTAGGGTCTGCAAAAGCCTTGACTGTCTGCATAATGTCTTTGCAAATGCCATGTTTCATGTGCAATGGTGTGCAGTGGGGCTTAGAACCAAACATGTTTTCATGTTCCACCGCCTCATTGACAAGAGTATATCCAGTTCCCAGTTTGTGAAATTATCATTCTTGCTCATTTAGCCAGCAAGTTGAGGCTATTTCAGCCTAGAGAACACTAATAGTGCAATGAGCTGGTCGAACAGGTTGATGCAGGTGAGGCCTACTATTGTGGGCTACCAGGGTATGCCAGTCTTTACCCGTCGCACCAGTGAGCCGGTGCCGGCAGCTTTCCATTTCATGGAATTTAGGCATAAAACACAGGACTAGTGAGAAGCACCACAAGTACAAAATAAAAGCTTTAGAAAGACAGCTCTGACACAGCTCATAGATGCCTCATGTGACGCCCCTGCCGCACACGAGGCACATCCAGGCCTGCGGAAGACAGAAGCCAGGGACGCAGCAGGGAAGTGTGTTCGTGCTGTGTGAGGGAAGAGGAGGGGCGGGTAGTGAAGTTAATGGTGGGCTGAAGGGGGTGAAACCCTATATTTTTTAAAAGTGAAGGCAGAGTATGGGTTGACAGGGAAGTGAATCTCCCCAGAAATAGGGACATTTCAGAATATTGAGGGCCGCACCAAAATCAACTGAAAATAATCGCTCTTTGTTGTGTGCGGCCTTCAATATTCGGACATTTCACAGAGAACCGTTCTGGCATAGCATGTAGGAAGCCATTTTCTGGCCTTTATGTCTCAGTCCCTGTGCCAACCACACAACGTATAGAGACCAAGAATAAAATATGTGGTACAGACAGTGACAAGTGCAGCGCGCGCACTGCCAAACAAAGCCATTGCTTTCTAGCTGGCGCCTTAGAAAGTAACAATACATGCATAAATAAAACGTAGACACAGTAGAAAGGCACCTTCTCACTGCAGCACACAGAGGACTTTTTACCATATGTATTACAAATGTTACTAGTTAGCAAACACTGTGTTTGGAAATGCTATGGTGAGGAATGTGATTTTAAGGATGAGCTAGGGTGGCAGGAATATGGGTGAGCTAAGGTGAAAGGAAAAAAAGAAGTGAGTTAAAGTGGGAGATAGTAGGCAAGTATGAGCAAGGTAGACATAGTGAGCTAGGATGAGTGTTGGTAGAGAGGGATGGGCTTGGGAGGGTGGGTTGGTGAAGATAAGCCGGGGTGAGGTAGGATGGATGGGAAACGGGTGAGTATGGAAGTGAGTGGACAGGGATGAGGTTGGGAAGGTAGGGTAGTATGGGGGAGAACTGGGATGAGTGGGGTGGGCAAAAGTGGCATTGGATGGGTGGATGGTAGGGGATAGGCAGGAGACAGGGGATGGTGTGGGCAGGGGTGGACAGGGGCAGGGGTAGAGGGACTGTTGGGGTTGGAGTGTGAGAAGCTGGTTAGAGTACGAGGTGGGGGCTAGAGTGGGGAAGGAGGCTAGAGTGGGCGAATGGTGTTAGAATGGAGCAGATTTAGACGCGTGGTGCGGAGCAGCTGCTGGGAATAGTCGTGTGGAATAATGGGTGGTCTGGTGTGTGAAATGGTGGTGTAGTGGCATGGTGAATGGTGGTGGGTCAGTGGTGTGGTAGTATTGAGTAATGGTGTCATGAGATGGTGTGGAGGTGAGTTGTGGCAATGGTGTGGAGTGATGTTGGGTGGCGGTGAGGTGTGGAGTGGTGTGGGGATTGGATGTGGGGTGCGGATGTGAGTAGAGCGGCAGAGTTGTGGTGGTGCATAGCGGGGCAGCGGGGTGAAGTGCTGGCGAGAAATGGTAGTATGGAGTGGAGCTTGGGTTGTGTTGAGTGGTGAATTGTTGTGGGGGATATATTGGTGTGCAATGATGGGGTGGCATGTCCAAAAACCATTAAAACACACACAAATCCAATTTTTGAGGAGCCATAACAAATACACCAGACAAGTATGAGTAATATGTGCCCTGATGTTATAGATGAAGTGATCTTTGGAAATGTGGCTAAAAATATTGGCAGTTCTAACGGAAGCGATTTATGCCCAATGACACTTCTAAAACATTGACTTGGCAACAAACGAAGGAGCCTGAAAGGGAAACAGGGCTCGAATTTAGATGGGTAGCGTTCCGTGTAAATAAAGGATCACTGCACTTGCTCCAAACGCGGAAGCACTGGCTTTCAAAGGTAGCGGATAATTGGGGCGTGCATTGTAAGGCGTAATGACTATAACGAATTGTACGTATCCTGTTACATCCCTTAGCATTGCAAGTTACCACGCCAACCAGAAATCCTGTTTTCAGTTCCCCTTGTTTACATCTCTCTTTTCTGGTAGACTGGTATTTCTTTTGCCACATAGGTGGCATAGTGCCACCAAATGCGCCAAAACCAAAAATGATGTGTGCTGCACCTGTGCGCTCACCCACGTTTGAAACTCAGATTGCCATCTGCTGTATGCCTCCCTCGCCAACTAACAATGTTTCCCTGTGTGGTCCCACCCCTCCCCAACCCCTGATGTCCCACTGTGTGATCAACCCCTCTCCATTCTTTAATGCCTCCCCAACTCCCTTTTTTCCACCTTGAATTTAGCACCCACACGTGTCCCAAAACTACTTTTCCAAACTGGCACAGTGACCCTTGGTGCCAGGGTGGGCGGCTAATAGGGGGCCAGCGGCAGGGAGGCTGGGGGATGCACTGGGCACCAGGGGAGATTAGGGGGTAGCCCCCTTGTTCTCATTGGCCCTGCCACTGCCCTTCCTGTTAAATTACCAGGAATTCAAAGAGACGCTCTGCCTGGATACCAAACACCTTCTAGCATTGCCTCTGTAGCAGATGCCCACGTGGTGTGGGGGGCCCAAAGGCATTTGTTAGGTTAAAGAGGATTGCCCACATCGCCAATAAAAGAAAAAGCAGTTCCATCTCCAGCCTGTGCAGTACTTTACTGTGCAGGCATTTTGGCATACCGCCCATTCCCTCGCAGTTCCCCCTTCATGCTGTGCAAACTTCATGCTGTGAAAGGGGGATGTGCGCTCTACCTGGCTCTTACTCCACTTCTCCTCTACTCTGCTTAGAATGTGGTTCTCTCTCTCTCTCTCTCTCTCTCTCTCTCTCTCTCTCTCTCTCTCTCTCTATCTCTCTCTCTGTCTCTCTCTCTCTGTCTCTGTCTCTCTCTCTCTCCCCGTATTCGTAGTTATTTACATTGCAGCGTGGTAACGACCCACGCTGCAATTGCTGCACAGTAAAGACATGTCGACAAAAAAAAGCAGAATTGTTTGAACTTCGAAAGGAAATTGAAGCTGTTGAAGCTTCTATCTGTACTCTGGGGAAAAAACACAGGAAGGAAGTGTGGGGTCAGATTGAAAGGACAAAATGCAAGATAAATATTTTTCAGAGCACGAACGTAGAATTCGCCTGGTTCAAGCTGAGGCAATGCTACTGAGAGGGGGAGAACGTGGATTGAACATTCTTACCTATCCGCTTAAAAAGGACACACTGGTCAATATGATACCAAGGATTACAATTTCAGAGCGAGAATTACTCATGTCAAATTCTGCCATCAGTGCCACCATCACAGGATTTTACAGAAAACCTATACCGAGTCAAATGCTTTGTCAGAGATGACATGTCTTCCGTTCTACAAAAGATCACTATTCCAAGACTGAGGGACGAACAGTGTTACTTGGACACAGCAGCAACCATGGAGGTCCAGGAGATAAGCAGATCTCTTCACAAATGGAAAGCTCTTGGACCAGATGGATTACTGAGTGACTTCTATTAAGAGTTCTCAGATGAGTGAATGCCCCTCGTCCACATTGAGTTCAATAATCAATTTAAGAATCAACATTTCTCTCATCATGTCGGAAGCCACAATAGTTATCATGCAAAAGTCTGGCAAAGACCTGTTGTGCTCCAGCTATTGGCCAATTGTAAAGAGTGGAGGGGTGTATACGTACTTCTGCCCTCTTCTTTGGTTGGGACAGAGGCACAGAGCACCCCAGCCAAGGTTCTCTATATGGCAGCTTGTACAAGCAACCAAGGCTCGAGCCCTTAGTGGTGATGCAGGCTGGTTCTTAAGTACAGTCAGTCCCCAAGCCCCCACCAACGAATGCCCACACACTATGTTAGGTGATAACACAGCTTCTTTATGTAAAATAAGGTTCAGGTTTATGTAAAATAAGGTTCAGATAACATATACACATACATAATACACTTTGTACTTAGTCAATTCTATTCAAATAATGTCAAAAAGTTATATCTACTATGCACCAACTGCTGGCGGTTCTTAAAAAGTATAGCCATAGATCAAGGAAGAAAGGCAGGTTAGTTGCAGAAAATTGGCCGTATACTCTCTTTAGACTTACATATTGATACTGTGGGAGGAAACGCCCTCCTGGGCAACCCTTAGAGGAAAAGTCAAGGTGTACGTTATCCTGTCTATTACAGACCAGTTCAAATAAGTTCAATGATGCTCTGCTTTTCTTATAGGTTTCACTACCCTAACGTACCTGAGATACCACAGGAGAACAGGATCCACAACACATCTGGGACCCCTGGATGATGCCTGAGGCTGGAAGATGCTATTCCTCGTCACAGTGCCTTTGGTGCCTTCACAGGCAAAGAGATGGAGGTTCTTGGCTTCAGTCAATGGGACCCCTTGAGGATGGATCCCCTAAGCAAGATGGAGTCACTGGGATGTCGAGGCCAAGAGAAAAGTGGAACCAGATGGTGTTGGAAAGGCACCATTTTAAGTCTTCACGGTGGTCTCCATTGGTGGGTCGTTACACCGGTTGTGGATGTCCCACACAGTTGAAACTTGCTGTGGACTACAGAAATGACTGGTTGAAGAGGATAAGACCCTTGGGGACCTTGGATGTCCTTCAGTGATGATGGGGGCAGTGGCAGAAGTAGGTGTCGGGTTTCATGATTTCACAGTTTACCAACCTTTTGTTTTTCAATGCTGCATCCACAACACAGATGTCTGGATGGCTTCTGGCAACCTGGACCCGACCACTGGACTGGACTTCAAACCCTCACCAAGGCTGGACCCTCAGGACATCTTCTTCAGTTTTTGGTGGGGGGAATCCCACCGGTGGATCTTCCTCTTGACTCAGCAAGCTTGGATCTTCTTCGGTGAGAAAAAGTGGTCAGATGTCGTGTCAGGGATGTCCCAAAGAAGAATCTATGAGCAGGTGGAACTTTTTCAGCTCTGGTGTCAATCAGCAATGCCAGGGTACCCCCTCTTCTAGGCAGTAGACAGAAATTTGGCCTCTAGAGGTCACAAACACTATTCCGTACCCTGGGTGACACAACATGACTTCATCAGATAAAGATGTCCAAGCACTCCTCTTCTGGACTCACGAAGACCCCTTCTCTGGATGGCAGGCACACAGGACTGGCTTCCAGGGTACTTCTGATGAAGAGTAGCAGGTGCACGATATTCTCTCGTAGCTCAGGAGGAGGTCTCCTGTCATGGTTCTCTCTTGGATCAGTCCTTGGAAGAACATGGCAGCTTTCGGATTACGTGAAGAAAATGCAGCAACAGAATTCTTCCTCCAGCTGGGCTTCCAGGGAACAGATTCTGCTTGCTTCAGCTTCGACTTCAACTTCTGAACAAATTGGTGAGCGTGGGGTTCCTAGAAATACACATTTGTTCCCCATTCACTCATGCTGATCCAGGCACAGTCAGCCAATCAGTCATGAGCGCATTCATTAAGGCAGGCAGGCAGCCAATCAGGCTCACAGGAATTCAGGCCATTCACCGAAACCAGACACCCATAACACAGGATGTGGATTGGAGTACATACCCAGCCTTTCAGAACACTACATTGCATTCACTCTAGTTTCAGTCAGGGTTGGCCCAGACATTGTGTCACACACACCAAAACCAGACACTCACAACACAGAATGTGATTTGATTCATACAGGTTCTACCCCAATGATGTACCCACAACACAAAGTCCCTTGGAAGGCTCCAGTCAGTCTGACAGGAGGCAGCCCCAGAGCAATATATGGGCTTTCCACCCAACAGCCAGTCAAGGAGAAGGGACAGAGTCAGGGCTTCCCAGGACGTTGGGAAACAAGGTGTAAAGGCAGTAGAAACCAAGAGGATACAGTGGCCATCTTGATTTTCTTCAGGAATCCATTGATTCCTATGGCAGGGTCTGTGTGTCAAGGCAGCATGTAGCTGCCACCAACTCATACCCTGCTCTGTGGGCAACACACAGGTGCCCAAAAACACACATAAGGGGAACAATGGTGTACCCCACCAATGAGTGCCATAAGGATATCCCATGGGTGTTGGTCACCAAAAGGAAAAATGAACAGCTGCACTGCCAGAGGTCCAGACCGGACTTCAGAGGCAGAAAACACACACACACAGAAGTGGTTGGACAAGGACTAGGATGCACTGTCCCTCCAAAAGACATTTCCAGCATCACACAAATCATTGTTAACATATACTTGAAAATCCTAACGAAAACTTGGGCAGTGCAGCTAGGTGAGATAATGCAGTCTCTGACTAATGGAGATCAAGTTGGCTTCATACAAGGAAGGCATGGCTCATCCCATTCTAGGCTCTTATGGAACATTATCTTCCACTGTAGAAATAGCAAATGAGCCGAAGTTGTGCTGAGCTTGGATGTGAAGAAAGCATGTGACAATATTCAATGGAACTAACTGTTTGATGTTCTCTGTAGAATACATTTTGGAGAAGCCTTCTGTGCAGCAGTAAAAGTAATGTAGAAGAAGGCAACTACACAAGTACTCACCAAGGGATGACTATTCCATCCGGTCATGCTGAAACAGAACATGAGACAATGGTGCCTACTCTGCCCTCTGCTGCTTGGTTTGGCTCTACAACCACCGGCTAGTGCAGTTGGCTATAATATGGAAATCTGGAGCACCAATATTGATGAAATCAATTTTAGAGGGATGCTTTATGCTAAGAACGTACTCCTTAGCCTTGTCACGCTGCACCCACTCTATCCCTGTGGTACTTAAGCAGTATGAAACCTTTGGCTAATTCTAAGACCACAAGATCAACTGGATCAAATCCATACATGTGTGCCTATTTCACAGGGAGCTGATAGTTAGAACCTGGAGAGATGGGATTTTCAAAAGGAAAGGATTCCAGTTTAAATACTGTGTATGTACACAAAGGAGAAAAGGTACACGGCCTTTAGTCTATTAAATTGCTCATCTGTCTAAATGAAGATGATTAGTAATCACCCATACCTATTAGTCCTGAAAAAATGGACTAGGTGTTTCACACAAATTTATACATTAAATCATTTTAATTTTCATATTCAAAATTTGATAAAACATTGTTAAAACAACTTTGTTTTAAAACACACTGTGTAACCCAAGATAATAACCCACATGGTGGGTATAACACCAATCTAATGGGATGAAATATACCACAACATTTCCAACATTAAAAAAATGTTTTACAGACACATAACGATTAACATCCACTACACATTAAACAACGTGTCGATTAACAACATATCCCGACATGTTTCAGTTCTTCAGGCTTCCAAATGCTAGAACTTTCTTCAGGGGAGAGAACCTTTTTGCAAAGGTTTTCACCACCATGTGATCCTGAGTCAAGGGGTAAGGTAATCCAACAAAGGGGTCACCTATAAAGGAAGATAACCAACACCAACATATCAGACAGTGAGCCATAAGATTAGCATTATCCATAGCAGCCCTCTGGACACTACAAATGCTGCCCAAAAAAGCAAAGAGAGAAGCCTATATAGGCCGTGTATCTTTTCTCCTTTGTGTACATACATTTATGGTTAGCCTCGGACCGTGGAGTTAGGTTTCCAACGGGGTATTAGTGATCTTATGTATTATGAGTTTAAATACTGTGGCATCATCTTTTTGGCCGACCTGGGAAGTCTAGTAGGCCTCAATTTAGCCCACCTGATTGCAGACTTGCGGGTGGATGTTGAAAGCTGGTCTAAAGTGCAACTTTTCTTATGGGCCAAAATCAGTATAATCAAAATGACCACACTGCCTAGATTCCTATATATCCTGAGTAACCTGCCGATCCATTGCTCAGAAAGAGAGATGTTGAAATCTGATGGTCTGGCTATGAAATGTGTTTGGGGCGAGGGACAGAAACAGCAATTGTCCTTGGCTAGACGGAAAATTAACGATAAAAGAGGAGGTTTTGGCTGCTCTAATCTGTCACACACCATACTTCCTCAATCAATCCACCTAATGAAATCGGAAAAACGGGAATCGCAACATGGAGACCCTGAAATGGGCGAATGTAGACCAGGCACTAACAGCAAACTCGCCACTACCACTGTGCCTAGAAACAACGCGGACCACCCACAAGGGCCCCCCTAATTAAAGAATTTGGAAAACAGGGGTTGTGTTTGGTGGCATGGCAAGGAAGGGCGGTGTGGAGGCTGGGCTGTTGGATAACTGCTGAATCTGGCTGAATGAGCCTTTGAGGGTTGACAACAAACAAGTAATGGAGGCACTGGATTAACAGATTCATTCTCTACCTTGAACAAGTAACAGACTTAGGAGGGGTTGGACCCTTCAGCGATTTATGCCAGAGCTATGGAGTAACTGATGTAGAACATGAATGATATGAGACTCTACGTGGGGAGTTCATGATATGTGAGGCTGCCAGGGAGTCCTGAGATAAACCTATGATGGCAAACGTCCTGGACAATGACACCTGCAAGCAAAGTGAGGCAAGCAAAGTGAGATACTGAAAGCATTCTCCCTCAACAATGTTCTGAAAAATGATCATATCCAGAAGAAGTCAAATCAGCTGTAAGACTGGGAAAGAGAGCTAAACTTTGGGCAGGAATAGGCTTACATGATGATCAGACAAGATAGACCCCTGAGCTTTGTTCAGCAGAAAATCCTCCATAGAATATACTGGACCCCCCTAAAATTGTTAAATTGGGCCTGTAACCCATCACCTCTTGTTGGAGATGCAGCCACACTACTATGAATACATGTTTGTAAGGTGTCTGGTTATCAGTTAGCTGTGGAAGGAAGTATTGGTGAGGTTTGAATTGATCACAAATCAAAGTCTGCCATGTGATCTACTCTTGCTGGTGATGCTTGCTTATACTAGGAGACATGAGAAAGTCACCGACCATGCAGCGATGTAGCAAGAAATGGGTTGCTGAAGGGATCGGCATAGCCAATATCCTGATTGCAAGAAAATGTAAGGGAAAAAGCAAAGCTGCTATAGATTTCTGAATTTCTGAAATGACTCGTCGGGTGGAGCTTGAGAGGATACCCTTCAAGATAAGGGGGCCGATGGCAGAATTTGACCTGATATCTGAGGGTTTTTGGAGCTCTCAGATGGGTGAAGTTGTTTACCAGTGAAACTGTCTTAAATGCTGATGTAGAGCCATGTTTTTGAGGGTATATGTTATTGATGTCCTAGTCATGTTCTTGTTTAGTCTTGTGCTGTTGACATTGAAACGGTTCCTTCAGATGTATGTGTTACCTATTACTCAAAACTATGAATAACATGTTTTATTAAGAAAAAAGTCACAGGCCGCCACTGACTGTTGCCATTATTGGATTCATCTGAGACACTTCGGTTGAAGAAGGAAAGTATCCTACCTCACCTGCTTTTACCTGCTTCTAACACAAAACGGCCACAGTTTGGAGTCCTCAAATTCCATAGCTTGCAATTTCCTCCTAGAATAGAAGTATAACGAATATGAAGTTCTGCGTCACATTGCCATCATGACATTAAAGACCCTCAAAGCAAAATCATAACTGAAGGGAGATGAGATGAGATGCACAAGGACACGGGCATGTCACTAAGTATGCCTGATAAGTCATCCCACCAGCTGTTAGTTTGACATATTGACCAAAGAACTGAAACCAGCCCCCACACTTATGCTGCAGCAGGTCCATGGGAGTGGCCTTGCCTCATGCATTACCCAGCACAAGATTTTCCACCTGTTCGGTTCATGTTCCAAAACCCCAAGGTTGCTGTTGCTTTGTGCCTCTTTAGAAGGGAATAGGAGGGGCGAAGGAGGTTCCTGGCCCCTAACCTTCTGTGTGGTGTTGCTTTTTTGAAATGGGACCTCTGTGTAAGAGGTCAGTGCTAGGAGCACAGGGAGGACACAAAGTTGTAGGGCCTTTTTCATGTGTTTCTATGACTTTAATGCTTTGTAATGACTTTCACATCTTTTTCCTGCTTTGCTATTCCATATTATGATCTGATGTATGTTGTTTCAGGTTTGTTTGCCCATTAAGGTCTCTGACTGTTTCCTCACGAACACACTCAAATTCACAGTTTCAAAACACAATATAAATGCCAACTAAATCACCTCCACATGTCAATTGAACACCCCTCTCACTGACATCAAACATCAGATCACTACACCCCTACAACCCACGTACATACCACACCTCGGACAAATACAGCCTAGCTCTATGGTGCTGAAAGGATCCCCTTCGGACACAAATGCCTCTCTGCTCTCGGCACAGTGCACATAGAAACTGGCCCACCCACATGCAGAGTTCAGGGTTCTTAAAGTCTGCACTCATCAACTTCAGCAGAGCGATCTTGGTTTTTCCCTTCTCCCCCCACTAACCTCACTCACCCCCGCACTTCCAGGTCTATCACAGTTCCTGGAGACCCTGCAAATGGCAGCAGCGTATACATCCCAATAATGTAACATAACATAACATTACATCACATCATGGAAATTATTTTACCAGGGCAACACTGGCATATTGGACACTGAGTGCAGGAAAATGTTTTGCCGGCCTGCATGTCGCCACATGGGATGCTCCCAACTTCTAGCATGACCTTAGCTGTTGAGGGGTCTGCCATGGACAGGACCCTTGTTCATGCGGCTCCTTAAACTCTGCTCTAAGGAAATGCTACCGGACATTCGTTGCAGCACTTTCGACTTTGTCTCTATCTGGACACAGAGCGATATTCTGTCCAAGCTGTGTAGTAGTTTGTAGCCTCTTGTTGTGAGGTAGACATCACCAATGTCAGGTGACGGCCTACGTCACCCTGAGAATAAATGGGAACTCTGCCCTGACACAGGGAACAGTCCCGACTAGCACTCTGTGTCGTGCTTGCAGCTATTTCAGGTGTTCTCTGGTGAGCTGCAAGAGCCCCTCAACAACTGGCAACGAGGTGTTTGTGGGCCTGTAAACCATCACACGCCCTGCAGTACATTACATGGCACTGTGCTGATCGCCCAGGAGCACGTACGGTAAACGGCATGACAGTGTTCCGTGGCACCCCACAGATGCCTTGATGGATCCTGCTGGAGTGGGCATACGAGACGCCACATGCAGTGCTGCAACACCATTCCACCGCCCTGGAGCGCTCGGAAGAAATATCAGCACCCACTGGAGGAAGCCGGAGATGCGCTGTGCTCAGAGTGGCAGCATTGAAAACCCTGCTCATCAGCAGGAGGAAAGTGGGGCCCTGCTAGGTGTTTCCTGCCCATCATGCTGCCATCAGGCTGAGGAACCTGTGGGGCAACGCCATCCAGTGTGGGTGACCACCACACATGGGCCTAGCCTGCAGATGGGCAAGAGGGGAACAAAACTGCTGAGAACAGCTACAACACACCTGTGACCATCTGGACACACCCAGGTAGAGCAGAGACAGTGTGGGACAGCTAGCGGCCCGTCAACGGTACTTGTATAGCTATAGGTCCCGAACCGAGGTAACCACTGTACACTAAGTGGGGGGCACAGGGCCAGGATGTGGTTGGCTTTGCGGCGGGCAGAACACCCACCTGTTGCTGAGATGACGCACAGTCTTCATCCCTGCAGACGCCCCCTTCAGCCTGCGGCCAACACCAGGGGCCACATCGAGGGTTTTTGGGGTATCCCATTCCTGAATTTGAGGTTGCTGGTTCCCCAGCAACACTAGGACCCAGGTGGTACATGTGGGTTGACAGGCTGGAAATGTTTTTCGACACTGCCAGGGAGACCAACGATAGAGCCATGAAAGCCATGTTGTTGTTTTATGCAGAGAGCGAGGTTCACCAAATCTACAAAACGCTCCAACCTCGTGACAACTTGTATGAAGAGGCCAAAGGTGCTCTGCAAGTGTACTTAGACTGCCTGTCCACCGGGACTATGGGAGATTCTGAGTGAGCAAGGCATCTCAGAAGCCCTCCTGTTAAGGTAGGAGGAGATACACAAATGGAGACGTTTTCAAGGTAGAGCTGTATACCTTTATTCAACCAGTTAGACGGGTTCTTGGCAGCGAGCCCCTGAGTTCAATCCATCCAGCCAACTGACAACTTTTCGAACCTGGAACCTCCACTTCAGTCTAGACACCTCAGAGATTTCAGGTTCAATATGCTGGATCTAAATGACAACAGGGCAACTATATACAATGATACTAGGTATACTAGGTGTCACTAGGTGACCTCCAAGAATCCATCATCCACTCTCTCTCTCACACAACCTAAAAACTACATCCAAAGTAGTATTACTGGGCGACTTCAATCTCAGCCTAGGCTACCCCCATGATTCCAATGCCTCCACACTACAGAAAAGAGTAGCTACCCTTGGATTTCTTCAAACATTACCGAGCCTACTCACATCAAAGGACGTACACTGGACTGGGTTACACATCACAACTGCCCCATCCCATTCTCCTCCACTGCCCTCTTACCCTGGTCAGACCATTACTATATTAACTTTCACATTGACACATCCTCAGCTCCCTCCAAACCCACTAGCCTTCTCCCTGCTACTCTCTCTAGGAGCTCCAAGAAGCTGACGAAAGACACTCTTCTACCCCACCTTCTTGTTCCAGCACTGCAACCTCCCTTTCTAAATGATCCTGTAATCCTAGCCAACACCTTCAACTAGGTGATTACCACAGCTGTAGACATCATTGCCCCTCTTACAGCCAAAAAAGGTAAGAAAACCAAGCACTCTAATGCCTGGTTTTCCCAAGCACTCGTGGATCTTCGAGCCAAAAAAAGGGTATCACTTGCCACATGGAAAAGAAACCCCACTGAACCGAACAAAACCGCATTCAAGACGATTGCGAGGGAATATAAAACAGTGACCACAAAAGTGATGGGTGGAAGGTTTCGAACGAATCTGAACCACTGGCAATTGCTCTGGGCAACCTTCCACACCACCGTTTTTTAGCCCGTCTGCGCCATTGCAAAAGGGGTCCAGCCATGTGCAAATCAGTCAGCTGCCGCCACCAATGGTAGCAGCCCAGCCCGAACTGCTAGGCCAGGTCCCCTCTGCACAGAAAACCAAGCAACACAGTGAGGTGCAGTCTGGTTCCCTATGGCGCATCGAGCAAGGGACCCACGTCTGGGCATACCCTCTCTCACATGGAGAGACAAACTGTGACCACAAAAGTTTTTTAGCCCGTCTGCGCCATTGCAAAAGGGGTCCAGCCATGTGCAAATCAGTCAGCTGCCGCCTAGCAGTTCGGGCTGGGCTGCTACCATTGGTGGTGGCAGCTGACTGAGGGTATGCCCAGACGTGGGTCCCTTGCTCGCTGCGCCATAGGGAACCAGGCTGCACCTCACTGAGGAGGTCCAACAAGGCCGAAACATGTCTGGGGTTGCTTGGTTTTCTGTGCAGAGGGGACCTGTCCTAGCAGTTCGGGCAGGGCTGCTACCATTGGTGACGGCAGCTGACTGATTTGCACATGGCTGGACACCTTTTGCAATGGCAAAGACGGGCTAAAAAACGGTGGTGTGGAAGGTTGCCCAGAGCAATTGCCAGTGGTTCAGATTAATTCGAAACCTTCCACCCATCACTTTTGTGGTCACAGTTTGTCTCTCCATGTGAGAGAGGGTATGCCCAGACGTGGGTCCCTTGCTCACTGCGCCATAGGGAACCAGGCTGCACCTCACTGAGGAGGTCCAACAAGGCTGAAACATGTCTGGGGTTGCTTGGTTTTCTGTGCAGAGGGGACCTGGCCTAGCAGTTCGGGCTGGGCTGCTACCATTGGTGGCGGCAGCTGACTGATTTGCACATGGCTGGACCCCTTTTGCAATGGCGCAGACGGGCTAAAAAACGGTGGTGTGGAAGGTTGCCCAGAGCAATTGCCAGTGGTTCAGATTCATTCGAAACCTTCCACCCATCACCTTTGTGGTCACAGGGAATATAAAACAGCCATTATTCATGTCAACGCTGATTCCTACAATACTAGGATCAACAATGGTAACTCAGGGACCAAAGAAATCTTTGCGATTTTTAGGGAACTGGAATCACCCTCATCTCCACCCTCCACAATTGTTAAAGATCAGACGTGGTGCAACCAAATTCAATCTGCCTTGCTTAACAAACTTGACACCCTGCACACCAAAATTCATGCCCATCAAGAAGCCCTTGCCTCCCTTATAGCCTCCCACACAGCACCACCACATGCAATGCAGACAACCAGACACCTAAATTCAAATTCACTACCATGAACGAAACAGAAGTCACGGCCCTCATAAAATCCATTAAGCCTTCCAACTGCAAGGGGGAACGCATGCCCGGCTCACATCATCAAAGAATGTGCACCAGCCCTCGCGGCATTTGTTACTGCCTTCATCAATTCGTCCTTCCAAACAGCTCATGTACCGACTTCCCTTAAAGAAGCGTGGGTCAGACCCCTACTAAAAAAAAACTCCCTCGATCCAATGACACCAGGGAACTATAGACCCATCACCACGGTTCCGTTCCTATTAAAAATCCTGGACAAAGCAGCCTACATGCAAGTTCAAAAATTAATTGAAGACAATCACCTTCTTGGACTTCGCCAGTCTGGCTTTCGTCCTCGCCACGGCACAGAAACGGCACTACTAGATTTGAAAAACCAAAGAGATGACTTCAGAGATGCAGGCAAACCTGCTCTCCTCCTGCTCCTAGACCTCTCCGCTGCCTTCGACCTCGTTGAGCACAACACCCTATATAACCATCTCACCTCCACGGCAAACTTCTCTCCAAAGGCATGCGACTGGATCAACTCATTCCTTCAGGAGAGAGTAATGAAGGCCTTTTCTGAATCAACTAATGCCACGTCGAGTCCTATGAAATGTGGAGTCCCATAGGTCTCCTGCATAGCCCCTACACTGTATAACCTTTTCACCAGACCCTTATTCAAAATCTTAGACTCACTGGGCATCTCATATACCAATTATGTAGATGACACCCAGGTGCTCATGCCTCTCACAGGAGACTATCTAGCTGACTCTAACACCCTCAACTTCATCTACTCCACCATCCAATCTTGGATGGCAGATAATTGGCTTTGTCTAAACAGTGACAAAATGGAACTCCTGCTGATAGGATCCCCCTTCACTTTAAACAAACTTGCCAAAGAATATCACACATTCACTATTGATAACATCCCTATCACAGTATCACAAACGATTAAAACACTAGGCGTGTACCTCAAACTAAGCCTGACCATGGACAGGCAGGTCAACGGCAGCGCCTCCTCTGCAGCCTACCACTCTAAATTGATCAACGCTGTCAGACCATTCCTAACCCAACAGAACTGTATCACCATAGCTAGAGCCCTCATTGGCTCTAGATTGGACTAGTGCAATGCTCTCTTCATTGGCACATCCTAAAAGAACTTGGACAAACTTCAGATAGCACAGAACAACACCTTCAGGGCAGCCACCGGCCTTTCACGCAGGGAACACATCTTCACGATCAGAAAACAGGCACACTGGCTACCTATCAAGGAAGGGTCGTCCTCAAAACACTAGCCCTAACCCACAAATGTATTCACGGCCTCGCCCCCAGATACCTTACGCAAAGGATCTCCAGACAAACAGCCTCCAGACCCGCCAGATCTGCCTATGCCAACCGCATCACAGTACCTCACTCACGCAGAGTGCGTGCTGGAGAATCTAGCTTCCCAACTATGGCCGCCACTCTCTGGAATAAACTCCCAGACCAGATTAGATCTATCGAGTTCCATGCCACCTTCCACAAGGCCCTAAAAACTAGGCTCTTTGTCTAAAGAGTCTATTCCTCATGTATAATGTCTCTACTTTCGCTATAACCTGAACTCGACATACTCTGTATTGTAGAACATTGTACTCAGTAACTCAACTGTATAAATAAATGTATGTTGTTAAGCTTCACACCTTGGTCCGCTTACTGTAACCCACAAGCAAGCCTCCTTTAAGTCTACTTATAGCGCCTCGTTGCCTGGAGGGCTGTAGTGAGCTTTACAAATCCAAAAATAAAATAAATAAAATAAAATATGTGACATGCACAGTGTGACCAACCTATTTACATGCTATGTGGCCCAGATATATGTACATGCTGTGCACTCCTAACACCCCCTTCCTTCTGCTAAACAACAGACACACACTTATTGCCTATAACTGCCACTCTCTTCTTATTCCACACACCTCCATCTTTGACCAGCACAGGCATCCCCAAATCTTTCACAACTTCCACAGGGTCTGAAAATCAGGAATTACCTTTTCTCACCTTAACCAGCAACTTCACTTTCATGATATCACCTAGTTTTACATCAGCACTTTTGGACCCAATTCTTTTCATCAAATCTCTTCTTTGCCTTATATCCGCTGAACAATAATCTCTCCTTCACTCTTTCTATATCCACCTTCTCACACCTCGACCCACCCAGCCACCCTGGGCACAAGTGTGCATTGGGTTTCCTGCTACGCAACAACTCAAAAGGTGCCACTCCAATCACAACATGTGGAGCCAAACTATATTGACAGCTCTTATCCAATCCCCAACAGTGGCAATCGCAATCTTAATGATGTACATCAATGTGCAATTAAACCTTTCTACACATCCATTGCCCTGGGGATGATACAGCGCTGTCATCACCTGTTCTATACCATACCGCTTCAAAAATGATCTGAATTCCTTTGACACTAGTTGTGGACCATTGTCCAACAAACATCTTCAAGGATAACCTCTTTCAGTACACAAACCTCTGACCATGTTGATAACAGATCCATCACCACCAGTAGATATGTCTCCTAGGACCCTCTAAGATTAAACGGACCCAACAAATCTAAAGCAATCTCATCCCAATGGCGTCCCAATGGTGTTTTGGGACTGTCTCTCACCTTCATGGGTGGCTTCCACACCCTGGGCCATTTGTCAACGTCCACGTAATCAGACCATTTCTTCACCATATCCTCTACTTCCTTGTCAACTCCTGGCCACCATAAATCTACTCTTATCAAAGCTTTGGTTCTTGCCATCGCTAGGTGGCCTCTGTGCCCCAATTCCATCGCAGCACTCCTCATGTCCTCTGAAACCACCAATTTATGACGTCTGCACAAATATGAGTCCATCACACGCAAATTGTTTTTCACCTCACTGTAGTCTCTCACTTTCTCATCACCATTGCGAGGTGAATTTGTCCGTACCAGGTCCAAAACTGCCTGATAAACACTATCATTGTTGGAAGGCCACATCCCACTCCTTTTGCATGATGCTCTCCTGCACCTGAAAAGTCTCAGCCACTTCCTCATCACACTCATCAGTACAATCATCTGCCAACTGATGACACACCGAGACCTGGAGAGCACATCAGCAACAACATTGATTCTTCCTTGAACATGTTCTACTTGAAATTGTAAACCCTGTAAACTGCTGACCCATTAGATAATCCCCCTCAACACATCTTCAAACCCTCTTTTGTTGAAGATGCTAATGAGCGGTTTGTGATGCTTTCTTACAACAAATTTTCACCCCCACACATGCATGTAAAATTTGTTGATCACCCACATGCATGTCAATGCTTCCCTCTCTACCACCGAGTATCTCTTTTCCTCCTCCTTCAAAGTCGTAGATGCAAAGGCTATGGTCAATAATTCCCCTTTATCTTCCTGCATAAAACAGCCACTAGGCCAGTATCACTTGCATACACATAAATCAGTGTTTTCCATCCTTCCACAAAACCAGATAAGATGGGTGCGTCAAGAATACATTGTTTCACCTTCTCAAATTCTGTGGTACATTCTCCATCCCAGCAAAATGGCACACCCATTTTTGTGAGACTTCTCATGTTTTTTTGTCTTATCAGCCACATTTTCCTATGAATTTGCTATAGTACTCCACCAGACCCGAAAATGAGGCCACTTCATTCATATTCCTTGGCCTCTTCATCCCTCTGATCGCCTCTACTGTATCATGCTTGGGTCTCACTCCTTAGCCATAGAAATTACGCTGAAAGCTCTGCCATCCAATTGAAATTCCATTTCAACTAGACTAGCAAAGGAATGCGCCGAGGTCAGCCTCACTACTTCTATTGCCTGTGCATATGTCCTTATGCTCTAGTATATGGGGCTCACCCCCCAGATTTTACTTTGCCTTTTTAGATTGCAATTTTTAACTTTAATTTTTAACTTCTTCACCACGGCATATATACTCATTAGAGGTTTATTTCTACATGCAGGGAACCCCCCAAAGAAATTGTCCTGGGTCCTGAAGAAGTGGTCCTAGTATAAGAGACTGATTCTGGTTTGGTTGAGCTTACAACTGACAATGCGCCGTAAATTAAAGAGATGAAAAAGTAGTTTCAATAGAAGCTGTGTGTTCCTTTTATTTTGAGTTCAAAGCCTTTAAGGATGACACGTGTTTTGGCAGAAATTGCCTTTTTCAAATCCAGGCCTGATATTGTTTCAGATTAATAGCAGCATAATGCAAAGAGGTGCAGTAGGTCATGGGGTTCAATCCCACCTCGTACTGAATGGTCCTCCGTGTGTCGGGTTGTCCTACTTGTTCATCTCTTTATTTTATGGCGCATTGTCAGTTGTAAGCTCACCCAAACCAGAATCAGTTGTAACAAACGGAGTGGAGGGTCTCAAAGTCTCCGTAGCAGCTTACTCAAATGCGACGCAGGATCTAAATATGTACCCAACCTAAAATCCAGAACTCTAATATTTTTCACTCCAACTTCTTATCAGGTCGCAAGGTACCTTTTGTAAGGTGTCATCCTAAAAAGTCCCTCAATAGTTACGCTAGAATAAGAGACATCAGCCGAAATGTCTAGCCAACTGCACGGATATGCAGCCATTTATCCTTACAAGGCACCTACTACATGGTTTAAATACCACAAAGCCGTACAAGAAATTACAATAATTCATATATTGTTGGCATACTAGTCTCATTGACGTAGACCTGCTGTTAGGTTTAGGTTTATGTTGAGTTTGACAAACGGTGGTCCACAGTCCCACTCTTTGTATAATCTCAACTATGCAAAAAGAATTGTATGTTATGTATCTAATGCTGTAGATTTATGAAACATTACACTATACCTTTGTTCGATTTGTCTTAACTTTGCACACTGTATACATTTTGTGTTCTGTTTTTAGCATCATAATAATTTTTGTATTGATATATGTATTGTGTTTGATGATGCTTACCTGATTGATGTGAAAAGATGTTTTGATTAAAATATGAAAATCAAGTTTTTGTGTAAAAAATTGCAATAGCGTAGACTTGAATTCTTTCATCTACTACACCCTACGGATAATTTGTACATTTGTAGGAGTGTTTTCAAAATCCTAATTATAATACAGGTTCTTTGTTTCTTTTTCATTTTCACACAAAGGTTGAGGTGTTTGATTTTGATACCTTGGCCGCACTACTTGTTTTGAAGCATTCTCCTTGTTAGGAATTTGCTAATGTATGTTGGGAGCCAACCCTTGTTTAATGGGTCTGACTCCTTGCCCAGAAATGTCATGGCCCAAATAGGTCAATTTGTTTGCCCTGAAAGTACATTTCTCTCTGGTAATTGTTAAACCCACCTCTTTCAGAATCTCAAGCACCCTTCTCAGACACTTATCATGTTCTTTTAAGTTCACACCACACACCAACACATCATCCTGAAAGAATAGCACTCCTTTCTCATTCCCTAACAACCTGTGCATAACGTTCTGAAAAATGCTTGCCGCTGACACTTGTCCAAACAGCTTTCTTCTGCATCTGAACAGCCCAATGGGAATTATAAAGGCTGTTAGATCCATGTGCAGTTATGTCATGATGCCTACCCCCAGAGCACCAGGCCAGGCCCAGCACCCCCGGGAGCAGGCATCACGCCCCCGGGTAAAAGCCCAGCAACCCTTTATAGGGGCTCTTTGGACTCTGTCCTGGCGCCGTTGGCGCCAGGCTCATGTTGGACATCAGTCCTGGCGCCATATGTGCCAGGCTCATAAGGGGAAGTGTTTGGTGCACTTACCTGAAGCAGACCATGCTGCACACTCACCTGATGCAGACCATGCTGCATGAAGAACCAAGCCAAATGAGGCTTAGGAGGGACTATTTTTCTGAAGGAACTATTTTGTTACTTGGGTGGGGCTGTGGAAGAATACTCACCTGGAACTTCTACCAAAGCTATTTAAGCCACGCCCGGACAGCCACACGTGCATCGCGTTGTTCTGCATCCCAGAAGCTGAACGCTCACCGTGTCTGCTCCTGCACCTGGACTCCAGCCACGCCCGCCTCGAACCTGGAACACCTGTAAGAGAATAAGAGAAGAGAAAGGTGAAAACCAAGAACTTATTCAACCTTCTTACCTGCATCCGGAATCTTCACGCCAGCATTCCTGAAGGAAGACTTCCATTTAAAAGCACTGCGTTGCTCGCTGCAGCGCCGCGCTTCACTCACCTGTTCCCGAGACGCTGCCCCCCTCCATCGCGGCTCTCAGCACCGGTCGCCACATCTCTGCACCTAGGGGAGAGAAGAAGAGACAAAAGGTGAGCAAGGGAACACAAGAGGAAAGCCGAATTTTCAGCCATATTACTTGCCGGCTTTTCTTGGTGAACCATTCCACATCTCGGGTCGGCGCCGCATCTTTGGCAGGCATCGCACCCCGGCCCCTATGGGGAAAGTACAAAAGACATTACTGGGGAACTATAAAGACATTTAGAGGGGTCGCCCTCATCACTAACTCACCTGATTTTACCACCGGCAATTTAACCCCTCAATGCATCGCCTTTGTTCTGCACCTGAAATAAAGGACAGAAAAAACAACATAAAAGGAGGCTCACACTTGAACTTTTGCATCTTCATACTTACGGCGTATCGCTCAGAAAAGTCAAGTGGATGTGCCAGCGCCATTCTGAAAACCAGTGAAGTAACTGGACGAACGCGCGCCCCTGCACCGGAAGCAGGATGGAGAGTTCATCCTTCCAAACCATAAGGTGAGCTTAAACCGGGGGTTTTGGAGGAAGTCAGAGAAGAACGAAGGGGGCAAGGGGGGAGCAAGCACACTATTCAGCAGACAGTTAATCCCCTTTCTCATCTGCAGAAGGATATTCCTACGGGCCAGACAAGCAAGATTTGGGGGTCCTGTTCAATCGGTGGTCCGAATTCTGCGCATCATGCTTGAAGAGGCCACAGCAACCCAGACCAGACCAGCGCCTCCGTGGGAGCCAGGTGAGCGTTACAGTTAAATCTGGTGATATGTAGCTCTCAGATACACAATCAAGAACACCTGAGCGACAGCGACACCCACCAAAAGATCATCTATTCTTGGCAAAGGAAACTTTTCTGCCATACGTTGTTGTTCAGATTCCTTAAGTCAATACAAAGTCTCACTGATCCATTGGGTTTCCTTACTAAAACTATTGGGCTAACTCATTTGGATGCTTCAACTTTCTCCACCATGCCTTCATTTGCCATCCTTGTAATCTCTTCTTCAACTTTGCATAGGGCTACAGGTACATACTGCAATTCTGAAGAAATTGGAACTGCTTCTTGTTTGAGTCTGATGTGATGCACAAAACACTTGAAGCAGCCAAGTCTTTTCTCCATTCCTTCTGGATATCATTCCAAAATGTCCATTGTATCTTTGTAGCATTCTGCATTTTGAACCGACAACACTTTCTCTGAATGATGCGGATTCAATCTGATTGCCAATTCCACCTGATCATCCCAGGACAATAATTCCCCTCCTCTCCTTGTTACATACACAGTGGTCAAAGCTCTCTTCCCTTTTAATTTCAATTCTGCATCAAAATGCCCCACTATGTCAATGGCAATATCCCCATAGATATTCACTCTGATCTCTGGTTCTTGTACTGTGCAGCAATTACATTCTTTCCTCCACACTTATATACCCTTAAGAATTTAGTCCACACCAGTGTCTATCAGCATGGATATGTGAACTCCATTTATAGACACTAAGGCAAAGGGCTTGCTCCTTTTCACTTTTCCTGAAATAGCCTGCACCAATTTGATCACTTCTCTCCCCATGCATTCAGAATCCTCGCCATCATCCTTTGTAAACCTCACTCACTTGTCCAAACGATCTGAAGTTTTTGCAGAGTCGGGAGAGATGCCCTGTACATCCACACTCCCGGAGGATTATGTGTATTGCCACACATTCTTTGTTGTTGGCCAGACGGGTGCCACTACCACATCTGTAACATATCCTGTTCAGCAGGAATCTAGGTTCCATCTTGGGGACACCGCATGGACGTCCTGTACTCGTATTAGTCCGAAGGACCCTATTACCCTGTGGTTCCTTTTCTTTCTGGTCACTTCTCTTCCCCGGTGCAGACCATTGCTTCTGAGCTGCTTTAGAAGTTTTGTTCACCGAGCCTTCGTCCCCAGCTAGTATTTGATTGTCACAATGTATCTCTCTGTGAAGAGCCTGGATACAGAGTTCAGTATGTTCTATATTCTTTGCAATTTCAATTGCTCGTGCCAGGGTTGGGTTGCGCTCCTTCCCCATTTCCTCTCTTATTTTGTCATTGGTGCACTTGATCATCAGTTGGCCCCTGATGTGTTCCTCCTGACAGTGTGTGAATTGACACTTCACCGCCAAACCACGTAACACTGTAATGAATTCTTGTATAGACACACCCCCTTTCTGTTCCCTGGTGGCAAAGTGGTAGCAAGCAAGTGTAATGTTTTCTTGCACTTTGTAGTGCTGGTCTAGTTTAGCTATACTTCTTTCATATAGCCCCACATCTCCAAGGCCAACAGGTTCCGGCAGTTTCTTGAGAATGTCCTGACCGGCCGACCCAAGACAGTGGTATAGCAGTGCCTCCTTCCTGTCATTTGAATAGTTGGCACCAAACACTGTCAACATGTACTTGGTGAAACCATCCCTCCAATCAGTCCAACGCACTTTGGGTTCACCAGGCGAAGGTAGAAAAAACAGAGGTCCATGTACATTGGCCATCCCTCCTATTGCCACTTAACAGACACCAATAGTAGTTTTGGCCCCACAACTTCAGCAGGTAAACAGCACACAGTTTGCACAGTTCACACTGGCTGGGATGGATGCTCTCGGTGTTACATTAGTTGAGGTTTGTGTGCACTGTCCTTGTGGGCACCTTTATTATTTCAGGCGGACTGTATCCTTGTGTGTGTTTCTACTACTGGGATGCCTTTTATTAATTTATTTTCATTATGCTTATGCACGTGCTTCCTTATCATACAACTCTCTTCCCTTCTTTGAACTGAGCGCCTTCTGCTTGAACAGCGCTGCAGAGCGCTTGTTTAAACACTGTGGGCCTCATTACGACCCAGGCGGTAAGGGGTTTACGGCAGCGTAAACAGCGCCGACCCTTACCGCCTGAGTACGAGGTCCCTTAGCGCCATGGCGGATTTAACACCTGCTTCTAGCAGGTGTTAAAATCCATGGCGCTAAGGGACCATGGAGTTAATTACGCCACCGTAATTTACGGTGGCGTAATTAACGCCTTCCCCACTCCCATTATGCCCTATGGGGCAAAAATGGGAATGGGGAAGGGTAAATGGGGATTGGGGACTTACCGCCCCGCCAAGGTCGGAATGGGGCGGTAAGTCCGCCAACCACCATGGCGTAAACATAGTTTACACCATGGTGGTAAAGTCACGGTCGTAATGAGGCCCTGTGTCACTGTAGTTCTGATGTCGGCAGCTTGCTGTGAAGATCACCATGGAAACGCAAGGTCAGTGTTAGAGAAGATGAAAGGAAAAAGGGAAACTCAAGATGGCCGCACGCTAACTGATGCTCTCGGGTGTCTTCCTCTAGCACCTGAGAGTATGTCACGGCTCAGCGTTGCTCTGAGGTTCGTGATGTCGGTGCACCTGGGACCTTATATTGTCAACTTTGGGCTCTGCAGCCTCAGGAGACCACCAATATGAAATGTGATCTCCTTCCTTGTGTAGGAGATGATTTGGGATGCCTGCAACACGAATGCTTTCAAGTACAGTGTTCGACCCGACACAGCAACTGAAGTCACTGGAGGTCACCTGTAGGAGGAGATACACAAATGGAGACGTTTTCAAGGTACAGCTGTATACCTTTATTCAACCAGTTAGAAGGGTTCTTGGCAGCGACCCACTCAGCTCAACTCATCCAGCCAACTGACAACTCTTGGAACCTGGTACCTCCACTTCACTTCATACCCCTCAGAGGTTCCAGGTTCTTTATGCTAGATAGAAATAACAACAGGGCAGCTATAAACAATGACATTGATGTGCGACATGCAGAGTGTTACCAACCTATTTACATGCTATGTGACCCAGATATATGTACATGATGTGCACTCCTAACAACTCTGAGTCGCTGGATGCATACCATGGTTGCCACCAGCTCCTAGAAATGTCCCGCTGCCTTCAAAATGAGACGGATGAGATCAGGGTGCATATTATTTAACACTGCGCATCTGCTGCCCTGAGGCGCTAGATCCTCAAAGAGCCAGAAATACTGCTACAGAGAATGTTGTAACTAGGGCACACTCAAGAACTGTCCACATCTAGGGCCACACAAATGGAAGAAGCGTGTAATGGAGGAAGGTCCGAGTCAGTGGTGGAAAAAGGCCCGTCAAAGTCCAAAGGATGCTTTGGCAAAGCGGCAGAACAAGGCCCCTCAAAAGAGAATGACAAACCTCAAAAAGTCTGCGATGTATGCAGAGGCATGGCACCACATGAACAAGCATGCCCAGAGGCGGGACTCACATGTGGAGGCTGAAGGAAGTCCAATCACTTTGCCAGACTATGCAGTGCACCATGGCTGATTGTCCAGTCAATGTGACCTCCGCCCACGCCACCTCAACCAAGCCGTGACGTGTTGCAGTGCTAGATGATGACCAGAGGTCAGTCCTGTCCAGCTTGAAAGGGGCGGTGGACCTTGAGGAGGTGTTTTTCATTTCAACCATATTTTTGGGAGGAGTGGGCCATTGAAGAAAGCCTCAGCGCTCAGTCTCCATTCTGGCCACCGAAATGCCTATACTGATTGACACTGGGGCGATATTCAATGTAATTCCAGACGCCCAGTTCAGATGCCTTCACCCTGTCCCAAAGTTGCAACCACCAAGGATTCACATCGTCACCTATGGCGGTTCCTCACCGCTACCACTGGATGGTGCATTTCAGACGATGGTCCAGCACGAGCAAGAAGCGGTCGAGGCCAAGTTCTATGTAACACTGGTGGCAAAGGACACTGTTGTGCTGTTCGACAATGGAAGATCTAGGGCTGGTGCAGTTTGCATTTCAAGTGTACCAAATGGACATAGACTGTCTGCTGGAGAAGTTTCACCATCTATTTGAAGGGGTTGGATGCCTCAAGGGCCAGGAGGGGTGCCTGTATGCTGATAAGTCAGTGCAACTGGCAGCCCTGTGCAATGGACGCATACCGTTTCACCTGCAGCAGAAGGACAAGGAAGAACTTGCCAAGCTCGAGTGTGAAGACAACATTGAGAGGGTGGTGGGTCCCACGACCTGGGTGTCGCCCATAGTGGTGGCAAACAAGGCAAAATTCCCAGAGGAAGTGATGATATTTGAGGACATACGGCTTCCTAACAAGGCCATTCATAGAGAACGTCACCCCATGCTTGATGACATCTTGGCGGATATGCAGGGGCTAAGGCTGTTCTCGACTCTCGACCTCAAGGACAGATACCACCAAGTACTGCTGCACGAGGACTCTCGATTTACAACCACCTTCTCATCACACGTGGGGCTCTTTTGCTATAAGCCACTTTGTTTCAGCATCTCCTCTGCTACTGAAGTGTTTCAGCACACCATCAGGGGTGTGCTGGCACGACTCCCAGGAGTACTTAACGTGAGTGACGACATTTTGATATTTTCCCGGTCCCTCAATGACCTTATGCCATGGCTGGAAAGGATTGCCCAACATGGGCTAACGCTAAACAGAAGCAAGTGATGCTTTATGAAGTCAAGAGTAGATTTCTTTGGTTTCGTGTTCCATGATGTAGGCCTGTCGCCCAACCCCCGAAAAAGGCGACCTCACTGGCATCCCTGTCAGAGGTGAGAAGTTTTCTGGAGATGGTATACTTCTGAGGCAGGTTCATTACCAACCTGGCCATGCTCACAGAGCTGCTGTGGATCCTTACCAAGAAGGACCAGGACTAGTGCGGGGACAAGGGAAGCAGGCAGTGTTCAGCACCACAAAGGAAGCGCTAGTGGCTGACACTACCATGGCATTCTTTGATCCAACAAACACAACAGAGCTGGTTGCGGACACCAATATAGTTGGTCTGAGTCAAGTACTGCGGCAGGTCAACAGCCAGGGAGAAAGGCGGACAGGGGCATGCGCAAATAAGGAATCATCACCCACTGCTCACCGGTATTCCCCAATTGAGAGAGAGGCACTGCCAGTTTTTTGGAAATACAAGCATTTTCACAAACACATTTACGGTCATCCACTGACCGTGTTAATTGATCATAAGCCATTGACATCCATTATGGCACGGTTGGCTCCCCACCTGCCGATCCGACTGGAGAGGTGGCTGCTCCAGCTGCAAGAGTATGGAGTCACGATGCTGTTCAGGGCCAGAGTGGACAACTCAGCCGGCTATCTGTCCCGAAGCCTGGCCGATCAGGGTGAGCGCCCATTCACCGACTACGAAAATACAGAAGAATTTGTTGCAATGATCACAAGAGCAGCAGTCCTCAAGTCAATGCCAGTGGCTGACATTGCAGCAGCAACACACCAAGATGAGGGTTGCAGGATTTGGTATGTCAGCTGCAAGCGGGACAATGGAAGGGGATCTTGTCCCAAACGCAGCACTGAACGACAGTCGCTCAACCATTCCTACAAGGGCTGTGGAATGTGAAATGCGAGCTGTCCATGGGGCGTGAGGGAGTACTCCTACGTAACACACAGCTGGTTATTCCCTTGGACCTACAGGAACAGGTTCTTAGCCTGGCACACGTTGGGCACCAGGAAGCCAGCAAAATGAAGCTACGTCTCTGCGAGAAGGTGTGGTTCCCAGACATGGACGGCAAGGTGAATGAAGCCCTCAATCGATGTGCATGGTGCTTGGCAACCAGACCACAAAAGGAAATGAACCACTGATTGCTTCCCCGTATCGTGCCGCAGCACCGTGGTGAGCGCTGAGCCTGGATTTCGGCACCATATTACATTCAAGGCACTTTCTAGTTGTGTTAGATAAAATATTGCGCTACACGTTGGTAAATCCCGATCATCAAGGAGCTGTTTGCGGCCCATGGAATCCCAGAGTCCATGAGGTCTGACAACGGATCGCCATTCCAGAGTGAGGAATTCGCAAGGTTCCTAAGTTTCTATGGAGTGTAGCACCGACACATCACAGACTGAGAGGAAACTGGGACGTGGAGCGTTTCATGCCGACACTCGATAAGGCAATCCGCATTTCAGCTGACAAGTATGTACTTTGGGGGTCGTACTGGCAGAGGTGTTCCTGAGAAGCAAGTTAAAGCCACTCATTCCGAAGCTTGAATCCAGAAGGATGACAGTCCCTTACCCGGTACGAATGAGGGAAGCACAGGAGCGGTTCATTGAGAGAGAAACGGCCCAACGCCGGCTGGGAGTATAACCCATGGAAGTGGGTTATTTGGTAATGGCCCACACATGACACTGACTCACAAGCTGTGCTTGCCCCACGACACGGTCCTGTGGATGGTTGCCGACAAGCAAGGGGCGAGGGTCACCACCATAACAGGTCACAAATACCTGGCAAGGAACTGTAGCTCGTTTCGGCGCCTTCAACTGACACCAAAAGTAACACGGCTCAAGCTGAAGGGAGCCTCACTCCAGAGCTGGAGAGGAACATGAGGCTCCATAGGGAGGAAGGAGACCTGTTGCAGGAGAAAGCTGGCTGTGGTTCGCTGAGGATTGATGAGCCGATCAAGCAGACATCTTGATACCCAGAGTGATCACAGCGGAGACCCCCAGGACGGCTCCGAGACAATGTGAGAGAGGTGGCATTCAGCTGTGGTTTAGGTGGCTGAAATCTTTGATTTTGTTTATGTTGGTTGGATGGGATGTTGTGGCGCAGGATGTTCCCATGTCAGGTGAGTGCCTACGTCACCCTGAGAATAAATGACAGCACAGGGACGGGTACGTGTCCCGACGAGCAATCGTTGTCATGCTTGTAGTTATTTTAGGTGCTCACCGGTGACCCGCGAGAGCACTTCAACACTGACAAAAGTCCACCTCTCTGGAATATTGTTGGGTTTGCAACCCCCCTGTTAGCCTTGCCACGCAAGCCATTAGCGGGGATGCCCCAGCAGTCTTTCTACTACCAATATGGAAAAGGGGTGGGGCAAATAAAAGCCAGAAAATGGTTCCTGTGGTGAGGTGGGCACCTCAAAGTAAGTACTGGGGCAAGGAAGAGGGACGTGGGGGTAAAGCTCGGAATAGGGCTAAGAGAACATAATTCTGTGACATCAATGTGCCAACACATGCATTACCATGCCATTCGTGCTTCACATATCTTTATGTTCACAAATGGGGGCACATGTGTCTGCTTGCCCATAAACCACGCAGTCGGTCTTGCTATGATGAAGTATTTTTGTAGATGTCATGCCATCAATTAATTTACGATGCGCTCCCCTCCAAATCACGGAAACAATGTTCAGCCTCTCAGTGACACTTTTGCGTTTTTCTGATGACGTTTGTTGTAAAAGATGGAAAGAAACTCCTTCGCCTCTATTGAATGTCCGGAGGCTGCCCTCTAGAGGCCGAAGAGGAGCAATCATGCCTCTGCTGACAATTCAGACGTTCTGGCTTCAGTAAATAATTCACGCACACAATTTACTTTACCAGTAAATATATCTTGAAAGGACTAGACATTTAAAATTAAATAAAACTCACTGCAGGAGATTTGCATTTTCGCTTATGTTTTGTTCGATAACTGCCTATGCATCATTCTGCATTTTTCTTTGTCAACGTGCAGCTGTGGTGGCTTAGAACTTGACAAGTAGTAAGCTAACTCTCAGCCAGCATCCAAAGGCTGGTGCCTACAAGAAGTGACGTGATCTCAATAAAAAAAAATAATCGCCACATCCTTTATCGCAACTTTATTTTGACAGAAAATGTTCTCGATAAATCATGCATCCAATATTAACGCCCAAGTTAATTAACATTAGATACTTCAGGTTCGGGACGCACAGAGGCCATCAAAAGGTTGGGCCAGTTTTACCGGCATGTTGCATTTATACGCTGAGCCATTTAAATCAGTGTTGCATGGCCAGCAAATGATACGCCCATCCGTGTTATGGGGCTGGCCGTGCTCACACGAGCCGGACCCATCAGTGCTGGGAGTTATCCATACATTTCTACTGGCCTAAGACGGGGTTCTGGATATAAAGTCACTGCAGAAGTTGTGCTACTTGTCAATTGTCTGGCAAACGTGGAACAAAGATCAAGGTTCCACTGGTACTACTACCTGCAGTGGGTGTGCCATTTGAGAGGGTAGGGATTTACATTTTTGGTCCCATTGATTCTCCAACATCCTCTGGTAGCAGGTTTATCCTGATGTTTCTCGATCATGCCACCAGATAACCTGAAGTTATCCCGCTTAAAACAGTAATTGCCAAGTCAGTTGCTAGAGAATTGTTGGGCATCATTAGTAGGGTCAGCTTCCCTAATGACGTTGTGCCTGACAGAGGCTGTAACTTTATGTCTAACTATATGCATGCCATGTGGAAAGGCGTGTGGAGTGCCATATACATTTTCACCCTCCTACCAGCCAAAAATAAATGGTCTGGTAGAGAGGATCAACAGAACCTTTCAAAACATTATTGGAGCTCTTGAAGAGAAGGAAGTGGGACCGTCTGCTGCAATGCTCGCTATTTGCCCACAGAGAGGAGCCTCAAGAAGGGGTTGGTTTTTGCCCCTTTGAACTTCTTTTTGGTCACCCTGTCAGCGGACCCTTAGCCATAGTGAAGGAAGTCTGGAAAGCCCCCATACCATCCGTAGCCTTGAATGTGGTGGACTATGTGCTAGGACCGAGGAAGAGGATGGCCCTTCTGGTGGCTCAGGCCAATGATGAATTGAAGTCTGGTCAGGCAATAGTTAAACACTGGCACGGCCAGACAGCTTCTCGTGTTCATTATAACAAAGGCCAACAAATCCTGATCCTGAACCCTAATAGGCCTAGAGCTGTACAGGATAAATGGACAGGTCCTCATCGGATAGTTGAAAGACTTGGTGAGGTTAAGTATTTGATGGACCTTGGAAGGCCTAACCAGTCTCCTAAAGTATGCCATGTGAATAGATTGAAGCCGTTCATCCCAAGAGTTGAAATGGGAGGCCTGCATCTGGCTTCAGATAGGGAGGAGGAAATAGAAATCTGAACCGCTATCTGATCTGATCCAAGGCAGCCCTTCAGATGGCTCCATTGAGAATATGAAGTTGTCCCCTCAACTGACTCTGCAACAGCAGGACGAGGTGCAAACCTTGCTTTGGCAATTTGCCCCTTGTTCTCACCAACTCTACGCTGCATGACATAGCCTATGGATATAGTGTGCCTATAGGGGTATCAGACAAGGTGTAATCAGACATCAGGTCTGAGGTCACTAAGATGTTTGTTGGATCTACAGGTGATAGATAACTCTAACAGTTCATGGGAGATCCAGTCCAGTGGTTCTGGTACCAATAGCAGGCACCACAGATTTTCGGTTCTGTGTGGGCTTGAGAGCCATTAATACTGTCACCAAGATAGATGCTCACCCTCTTCCATGCGTGGATGAGTTAGCAGAGAAACTGTGCCCTGCCATGTATCATTTGACTTAGTACAGGGTATTGACAAGAGAAATACGGCATTTCCAACACCTGAGGGTCTTTGCCAGTTCAGGGTAATGTCTTTTGGCTCAATAAATGTATCTGCCACTTCCCAAAGGTTGGGTAACCATGTCCTGAAGGGGTTGATTTTTGCATGGCATTTCTGGATGATAGTCATCTTCCTCCTACTAGCAGAACACCATAGCCGAAGCCGACAACAAAAGCAGAGCCCTCTTCAAAGCGGTCAAGCACTGCATGAACTCACTAACCAACCCTGCCATACTACACTCCATCAAAAAGTCCACAGCCATTAGCGCCTTCTTCATCTACAAAATCAGCAAGATTTGTCAGCACATAGACACCAGCTTTGCATCCACAGACCCACCTCACATCCCTTTTCAGAAAACCTCCACACCCTTGACAGCAGTCAAGACACTCTCGACAGAGGACCTGATAGAAACTCTGGCTGCCCTTAAAGCCACATCGTATACAGACAACATCATCCTCCCAGCATCCATCCTCAAGACCCTCCCTGCAGAAGCACCCCTTACCTACCTGGGGATCATCAACAGCTCCCTAACTCAAGGTACCTTCCCATCGACCCTAAAAAGAGGACAAATCCTCCCTCTACTAAAGAAACCCACTCTGGATCCCAACAACCTAGGTAACAATCACCCTATCACCCATCTTTCCTTCCTAGGTATCATCGAGAAAGCAGTAGCAATTAAATCAGGTCACAACCAATATTACCAGTATTCCAGCGCCCAGGTGAACAGGGTTCTTACCAAAACCCACTTGTACCTCACCGAGATGGAAGAGCACTGTCTCCAAAGAACCTCTCACTGGCAGCAGGACCCACTCCCAACCATCATGATCAGTGCAGTGATATGTATATTTTAGTGCTCTACCCCCATTTCCATAAGACTATCAGTACTATCAGTACCTAGAGACTACTAGGTTCATTATGAGTTTCCGGTCTGGAAATAAGGTGCCAGTAACAACGTGTACCGGCACCTTTGTAGAAAATAAAACTCCAAATCTGCCGATAGGGGCTGTGATCTATCGGCAGGCTTGACCTGCCGGTATTTCAGGCCTCTGCCGGCAGACAATTATCGCAATCACTGGCACCGGTGTTACCGGAACAGGCGATTGCAGCATCCCCATCCCATTGAGTCCTTTTGGACTCCATGGGAATGGGGGATTTACTGGCATCTCCGTCACCTGTAATATCCCAGTAATATCGGGCTATCAGGCAATGGAGACGTACAGTAGTCCCGCAGTATCCCGGGAGAATTACCAACAGGATACTGTGGGACTTGTAATGAACCCCAAAGTCTCTTTGTATGAATTTCTTGTATTCCTACAACTGCACCCATCAACCTAAAGTGCAGTGTGGTTAGGATACTTTGTATCCTAATAACATTTTCTCTAGCAGCTTTTTGGTTACTTTTACAATGCGTCTAGAATGGACTGGTGGCAGCGGATATTTTTCTACAGTATTGTATGTTGTTTAATAGTGCACTTTTGCATTTACCACAATTGGCTAGTAAGAGTGTCTAGTACTCTAAGATGGCCGGTCCACACGTTTTTTCCTGCCCTCTAGCCATATTGTTCTTTGGCCTTCTTCCCTTCCTCTCGGGTTCGAAATTGCCATATATCGGAAGCCACAGAGTTGTTTGTTGGAGCCAGGATATGGGGCTGGGACTGTTTGGTCCCAGCACTTAAACTGTGCCTAAATATCTGCTGCTGGACAGATGTTGTCTGCCAGTGTGAATCGTGCCGATCCTTGCCAGTGATGGACCAGGGCAAGCTTCCAGTCCAGCTATTTGATAAAAAAGGACTCTTGCAGTCATTTTGACAGATCATCATTGGAGCTAAGACACATATAAAGGAGCGCAGCCTGCTGTCGACCCGAGGATAACTCTGTAAAGGGATCTGCTGCCTACGGGCCAGGTTTGTGCTATAAACAATCAACCTAAATAAATAAACTTCTGCAGCTGACCAGCGCCAACTCCAGTGAAGTGCCGG
Organism: Ambystoma mexicanum; assembly: GCF_040938575.1. NCBI lineage: Eukaryota > Metazoa > Chordata > Amphibia > Caudata > Ambystomatidae > Ambystoma > Ambystoma mexicanum. The sequence goes on from NC_090933.1 coordinate 353,652,872, forward strand.
TGAAGCCTTGCTCCTCTGTCCTGATCTCAAGAAAGCCCTCACTGGTGTGGACCAGTGGGAACAACCTGTATTGGCCCCTGCTTGAGGATTTGTGCCTTACGAGCCTTTAGAAGTGTCCCTCGACCAACAAGTGGACTGACCAGCTCTCTCCTTGGATACTTCGCAGCCGTTGCCATTCTGGGTGAATCCTTGGAACTTGGAGAATCTTTAGCTTGTACTTCAAGCAGCCTGCTCCTGCACTGTCAGCCTTCTTGAATCAATGAAAGCTGTGCAGGGCCTGCTCATTTGTTCGTTCATTGAAGTTCCCCTGTTGCAGCCTTACCATGATGATTCCCATTGCAATATGTCTTCTTTCCTCCATGCAGGTGTGCAGTCCATCTTCTTTGCTGCTTGCAAGTTTTTGAGGTCTCCTGTTCTGCAGGAGTCTCAATTTTCCCTTCATATTGGTGTTTAGCTATAAGGTGTCTGGAACCGAGATTCAAGCACAGCGACCGACTGAAACTAAACCCTGATTTTAAAAAGGACCTCTGCACCTATGACCCCTGTGTCTCTTTCAACAAGACCAAGCACAGAAGTATGTGCCTCAATGGAATCCGCAAACTCAGTTGTGACCTATGGAGTAATCGGAGTCCAGGGGGTGAGTTAACATGCCTGTTTCTTTACCCTCCTGTTCTCCATAGGGCTACATGGGTGTAAAGTCCTGACCCTATCTCACTGTTTGGTAACTTAGATTAGTGGCAATCTGGTCAAGGATCCCTTCCTAGGCATATCCTAGTGTAGTGGGAATGAGTGGGTTATTTACCTGAACTTTCTTTATCTTTTTGAACTTTGAGTCATAACCATTGGCATCGTCCAACCACATAATAAACCTCCCTGAAAAGTGTGACTTTGGAACTGATAACTTAAGGGTACAAGACCCCAAACCATCTGAAGGATGGACTCACTAAGTGTCAGGGAACTGTTTTATGGTTACTCTAAAATGTCTCTACTGAACTATATGCATCTGACTACTTACCTGTTTCACAATGGTTATTGAATCAAATGCTTTCTATCTTCTCCAAAGGGTGAATGTATTCATCTGTTTTATAGTAAATGTGTGACAATATTTGCCTAGAGGATTAATTGCTTAGTGTGTATTTTAAAGGCCTAATAAATCATTGTTTATTTTTATACTTACCTGTTTAACTGGAATTATTGGTGTTGTATATTTGGGGACTCATTGTAGCCCTAGACCACTCTCACACCCCACCTGAGTCTAAGCCTTGCCCCACTCTACCTACCTTGATTGCGTTTGTCTGCCCTGTTCACCATAAAAGGTTGACCTTCCAAAATTCACCCAGAGAGTTGATTTTGGAAATCCATCCACACAAATGAAAGTGGCTGAGCTGAAAAACAAAGGGGTTATGCCACATGAGGAGGAGGAAAGAGGGAAGGCCAGGAAGGAGGTAATATACAAAAAGAGGAGGAGCCTGAGAGCTGCAAAGGGTGGCCGTCCGATGTAGGGGTGACCCAATCTGAAGGGGTGGAAACCAGGGTGATAGCAGCAAAGAGCTTGCGGCATGACCGCAAAGCTGGCAGGCCTGGTCAATAGCTAGAATGGGACAGATGAATAATTTCCCATGGGAGGGAATTCCAAACTCTACGTTCCACCTGAAGAATCCTGAGACCTCCACCCACGAACTTTGGAGTCACCTAAGGAGTTGTTTTGCTGCAATTTGAAATATGCTGTTGGACTGAGCAGTGAGACATCAGAGGAAAATTACAACCCAAACACTGTTAGGGGAGAGACTAAAAATCCTGCACCTAAGAGACTTGTGAAGGGGAGGGTGGAAATGTTGTCCCGGCATCACACCCAAGCCCCTTGTGAACCCTTGAGATAATTTGAAGTAATGCCTTTGCCTTGAAAGTTGAGGGCCTTCTGTATGTTATTTTGCTTATTAATACCCTTGCACCAGATATTGTGGTCTAAACTGACCTTTGATTGGGAGATCCATCCTCACACTGTGTACATAAAATGGAGGACCTTTGCTGCTATTCCTAGAAGGGAGCCACTGGACATTCTGGCTGGCCTGTAGGACAAGGCTCCACTTCATTGACCCTGCAGAATGGGACTGGCCATTGCCGGATAACAAAGGGAAAGTATGTCAAAGAATCTGTGAGGAGAGGCTGAGAGGATTCAGGATTCAGAAGACTGCATTGCAATAACACGGGCAGGCACCTTCGCGCACAGTTGTATGTTACTGCTTGACAGAGCTAGCTCGAAGAGATCCCAGGAAAATGCGTTTTAGGCATGGAGGGGTAGAAAGTGGGTGGAAATGTCCATAAGGATTAGCTTGTCAATGGGCAATGAACGGATGGATAAATAACCAAGCAACGCCCACATGCTGTTTGTCCCTTCTCGTATCCCATCTCCCCCTAGCTGTACGCAAATGCAATCATTTTGGCTTATAGGTGGCACTTTTGTGCCACCTTATCGCTAAAACAAAAAAATGAATATGACGTGAAGCCACCCTGGTCCCTTCAGATGGGTGCATCTCCCAGGTGTGGTGGAAAAAACCGCAAATGCAATGAGCCCACCGTGGACTCATTAGGCATGATCATCCCGGGCGCTGCAACATGGGAAATAAAGAACCCCATTCCTTGGGTGCATTTCTGGTGATGTGAGGAACTTTAATGATAAAATGAGTACACTGCCCAGAACATGACTGGCCTTAGAGCCATTTAAAAAAGGGGAAAGTCATGATTTAAAAGAAGTTAGCACCCTGTCCACGTGACCTCTTGCTCATGGCAGGGAGCGGTCCATGCTCATCCTGTGAGCCTGCACAATTAGAAAAAAGCAAATTAAGTGCATGTAAAGCCGCCTTTGGACTGCAAGTATTTTGAAGTTGCATACAGAATACATACCTGAAAACAAAACAAACAGACGATCATGATGAAGATAAAGGGAGACTGCAATCCTCATCCGGATATAATCTGTATAGTTGCACCTGTATAAATTGGGGCTCCGCTGCCAATTATTGAACTGCACAACAGACTACTGCTGCTTGGGTGTGTAGTTTAATTTGCTGGTTAGAAGCTTCAAGATGTCATACATGGTCCCTGGAGATATTTGGGTACTGTGTACATCCATATCAATGTGTGTGTGCCAATTGTAAGAGGAAGGTTCTGCCCAGGTTTCTAAGTGAAAAGGTCAGTGGGGCGTTCTCCCTTAATTAACAAGACTCTGGGAGCCCCTCTACTGAGAACGAACATGGTTCTAATAACTTTTTCCATGACATGTCTTCCCCTAAAGAGGGTCTCAAACCATCGTTAAGCTCACTGACCCTTCACAGAGAAGAAATATCCATCTGCATGGCAGTCTGGTCCCACTCACAGGAGCAGTCCTTCACCACAATGCTAGGCAGTTCTTTTCAGAACAAGAGTACCCTCAGAAACCCCAGACACCTGTTTCTGCCTTGTTGGGCCTCTTCAGTGCAGTGAAGCGGAACCTCTTCAAGGTTCAGTGTGCAAGGGCTCCACGTGTGGATTACCCCTGGTGACTTAGGGCGACACCCCGAGTTTTACAAAATGAACAAGACTTTAGGAGCCCCTCAGCTGAGAAGGAACATAGTTCAAAGAACCTATTTTATTGGATTTCAAACACTCAGGACCCTGCACAGAGGAAACTACACATGTGCATATCAGCCTGGTTCTATAAACAGAGGCAATCCAACACGGAAATCCTCTGAGGAGACCATAAGCAACCCTGGACACGAGTTTCGGCCTCAGTTTGTTGGTCTCTTTTTTGTTACCGTACTTTTTGAACTTTGGGATCATGTCCAAATAGAACGAATAAGCAACGGCTTGACTGTGCTACTTTCTCTGTGTTTGGAAAATAAAATATGCCTCCCCATGCAATTTTGTGGCTCACAATGACATTTAAGCTGTGTTTTTTCTGCACTTACATTTTTAGGTGTTAGCTTACCGTTCCCAGAGTAAAGAAAAGCAGAGGCCAGGGGAGATCTTTTCCTGTATCAGTGGCACAAATGTGGAACACACTTCCTCTGCCGCTGAGGCAAGAGCCAAACTGGTTGCGCTTTAGAAACATTCTGAAAACCCACCTATTCTCTTAAATCCCCGGTATGATCAGCTGCTCTTGTTTCCTCTTGTCCTGTCTCTTCTAGTGTCTTGCTGCGTTGATGTACCGCCCTGATGCCTTCGGGCTTTGGCGCTCTATAGATTAATACATAAAGATGTATTATTTGCATTCTTTAAGTAAAACATATTTTCTATGAAAAGAACTACAGATCTGTTTTAAACTAATTTTGAGTAGGTTGTACCAACAAACCCTGGGTCTTCCATTGACTTCAGAAATACACTAATCTCCATTGACTTCAATGGAATTACCCTAAAAAAATATCTTACGTTCTCCTTTGAAACTGAACAGGTTGAGACGTATGCACACCAATACCTACCGTCCGCCACCCACACAAAACAAATCATGTCTGTGCTATGGCTGTCAATGAGCCTCACAAAACAGCCCATACCTGCATTTCTGCCTCTCCCCCACATCCACAAAAAATATCGATACTGGGTTTCTGCCTCTCCAGATGTCTCAAGTTTCACATGGCTATGTGTGAGCATGTCACCCAGCCCTGGTTGTAGTCTTTGCATTTCCACTTTAAATGAATGACTATAATTCCCAGAATACATAAAAACAAAAAAAACTAGGACTGGATGACGTTAATATCTAGTTTTTATATAGCTGCTACAAACCCACAGGTATCTAAGCACTGAAATAACAGTTGATATTATTATCCCACTGCGTGGTATTCAATTGATCGACCACAGAAAGATGAAAGGCTGAGTTGGCCATACCTGGATTCGAACCTGCAACAGCAATCTGTGCACAGATGTCTGAACGAACGCTCATATTGCTGCGCTATCCGACTGGTGGGTAACAGGTACAGGGAAAGTCCCTGTATACAAGTAACACTGAATAAAGTACAGTTGGTGTCATAATGATTGTGTAAATACTGTGGTGAACTCAAAAACATCCCCATCCTATTGTATAAGGGGGCAGAGCTCCAGGGCACTGGGTTGATCCAGCCACTATCTGTTTTGCTTCCCAGAGAGTTGAACGTATACGATTCCCAGGGATCGTCCTACCCTGAGAGATGCGTTAATTATTTTCTTCAAAAGGAGTCCTTGTTACCTAGACATATGATGCAGGGCTGCAGGGTCCAGCATGGCCCATGCAACTCAGCCATTTAGGATTAGGGAAAATTGGCCTCATTTTTACTTTGCCGGTATCCAGGCGGTAGAGCCATCAGGATACTGGCAAATGCAGATACCATTTCCGGCACTTGGTCCGGCAACATTGCCGCTGGATTCCGAGTGCGGGACTGACGTAAATTCCCGTTCATGGAGTCCCTTAGGATTCCATGAGGGAATTTTCCGTTCTTACCAGGACCGGCAATGCCCGTGCCGGTTTTTAGAGCTTTTTTTGCAGGTAGGGCCTCTGCCTTACCTCCAGCTGTAGGTAAGGCAGGCACCCCACCGGCAAACCCATAATTGGCCGGTCTGATAAAGTGCTGGTGTACACAAATACTGGCACTTTGTTACCGGACTGGCCAACTTACAATGAGGTCAAATGGCTCTTCTAAATGCTTCTTAAATTATAACACCAGATATTAAAGACCCAGGCTTTAGATAACGAGTGTTATGAAGCTAAACTTTACATTTTCATGTTAACCGAGGAGAGGCAAACCTCAGAGATTTTACGGACCGCCGAGCGTGGAAGGAAAATAAACCACAATAAACACAATAAAAAACGTTCCCATTAGTGCAAGTGCCAGACCGCTCGCAGTCACCCGGATCAGCAAACACCATGGAATGCCATGGAGATGCATCTGACCACATTTGTAAATGAAAAATAGCACAGCGGCCTCATTGCCGATTTAAAGGTTCAGTTGCGACTGTTAGGAAATTTAAACATCAATTAAAATCAGAGCAATCCACAAAGACAGTTAACCATGAACCTTAAGTCCAAATGAAGCAAATAAACCAATCAGGGCACATAAAACAAATTGCACAATGGAAGAACCATATCTTGGGCCAGCTTACTGAACCAGCTGCCAGCCCGGTCCTGTAAAAGAAGATTGGAACATGCCCATCTGGAAGGAAAACTGAAAGCATGCAGACAGGCTTTCATCCACCCTCTGGATACACAGGGAGAACACTACCTGGTAAGTGCATTTGTTGCCTGCCACAGTTCTCTTGTGAAAGTAGGCCATACGACTAACTAGAAAAGCCAGAGAGACAGGTCTTCGCCACAGAGTTTGATACTGGAGCGAAGCCTGAAACTGAGGTGCTTGCTTGAAGAAAAGAAGACACCCTGGCCGGAGGAGGATTATATAGACTATTTGAAATAGACATTGAATGGGGGAGAAATACCCATTACCCTCAAGAATGTTGCTCGTGAAGAAACCTGGTATACATTTGAGACAATTCAAGGTTGAGAGGAGACCTGAGAGACATTTGAGAGAATCCAAGGTCGTTGAGAGACCGGAGAGATGTTTGAGAGAATCCAAGATTGTGAAGAAACCTGAGAGAGGTTTTGTTATGTGGGACCTGAAAGAAACCAGAATGAAACCTAGGTTGTGATGAGACCTGAGAGAAACTTGAGAAAAGCTATGTTGGTATGAGATTTGGGGGACATTTCAAAGAAGCTCTGGGTGTGGTGAGACCTGAGAGTAACCTGAGTCAATCCAATGTTGTGGAACTTGAGAGAAACCAAGGTCATGGGGAGACCTGAGAGGCACTCAGAGGTTATTTATTTTTTAATTTCTATTTTTTTATTCAGTGCGATTGGTTATAAACAAACCTTTGCACATTCCATTTAATAAAAGAAACATACATAAGCATACGTGAACAATTAAATAAATGACATAAGAACATGAATAAAAATACATATTACATATTACAATGCAACCACCCAAATCAATGCTTAAAAGAACCATTCCTATTGTTAAAAGGCGTTCCTCATTCTTTCTCTTTTTGTTGACATTCAATTCACTAATTTACAATGAGCAGAGCAAACTAAAAATAGATGTCAATGTGCGAATAAATTAACATATGAATAAAACCATTAGCTTAAAACAACCAAAAAATACTCTCAAGGCTTAGTAATCAAGGCGAGAACTCCCTTCCAAACCTAGAAAGCAGCTGCATTGATCAGAGTAGACTCTGCAGCCTCAACGGTGCTGCAGAACGGATCTCATTCGATTGATTAATATCTAAGGAAAAAGTCTTTAAATTGCAATTTTGAACATTGAGTTAAAAGGTGGCGGGCAGTCTCAATCTCCAGTCCGCATAGACGACTTATCCTCTCATTGCGGGGCAGTTTATCCCAAAGGCCAGTGTGCTCTCACGTGGGCAACATGTGAAGCCGAAGGTAGATCGTAAATCTACATATTTGTGTGTAATAAAGTTTAGTTAGATAAGAGCAGGGAAGATTGTATCTAAAGCTCTGAGTACGATATTCTTCGTATTGCTTTAAGTTAGCTAATCTATCCATATTATTGTAAATATCAAAACGCCTAGTTTTATTTTTCAGAATTAACGACCTATTCGTCGCTAAGATCAGCTCTTCAATAGAAAGATTAAGTTGCGTAAAATGTGAATGAGCAGTTTGAGAAAATTGCAGAAGAAACTCATTTTTGCTCGCCTTAGCGCATTGGTTACCCAGGTAACTAATCAGAGTATTCGATGACGGTGCAGATAATATAATGGAGAAATAAAGGTTACATCGTTGCACTAGCCAGAGAAACCTAATTGAAGGAGTACCCAACTTGCAACGCAGAGCCACCACTGAAACTGATCGGGGCACTCCCAGTATGGACCACAAAATCTGTCCCCTAGAGTTTGTCCATCCAGGGCATCATGCAAGTAAGTTGGGCAGCTAACCCATACAAAACTCCTGGAAGGATACTCTTGCAGAAAATAGAGATTAAACCTGTAATATTGTTACCAACCTACTTAAAGACGAAACGATTTAATAAAAGCCTGAATATCCACGGCCTCTAACAACACATCTGAATTTTTCAAAGTCTGCAAGGATCTGGCCAATCCTGCAGCAGCCTCTTCTTCTGTCATACCTACCCAAGACCTTTGCTCGGCCCTGGCTACACACTTCAGCACAAAAAGCCAAGACATGCTTTCCAACCTCTCTCCCACAACACAGCACACACCAACACCGGGGCCTCTCTTGTCCCCCCCTCCACTTACCCTCTCTTCTGTTTCACCCATCACACCTGATGAGGTCAACAGACAAGTTCGATCTATGAAGGCTTCGTCCGAACAGATGGACCCATGCCCCTCTAAAATCATTAAAGACAATGTTGACTCCCTCGCCCCAGCTCTGGCTGATCTCTGCAATCTCTCCTTTTCCACTGGAGTTTTGGAGTTTTCCCAACTGCCCTTAAGCACTCCTTGTGCACCCTCTGCTCAAAAACCCCTCTGCCGACCCCTGCATTCCAGCAAGCTACTGCCCCATCGCCATCACTCCTTTTCTGGGCAAACTCCTGGAGAAGTCTCTCAGCTGACCCGCTGCACTGAATCCATTGGTTGCTTTCATGACCATCAGTCTGGCTTTAGAGCATCCTGAGGCACGGAAACTGCTCTTCTGAACACCTGTGAAGACCTGCTCTCAAATCTTGACACTAACACTCTCTCCTCATACACGTTGACCTCTCCTCTGCCTTTGACACGGTCAACCACACCATCCTTATCACATGTCTTTGTGACACCCTGGGAATCAGAGGTCAGGCTCTGGTGAGGTTAACCTCCTTTCACTCCAACCGCCCATCCTAGGTGGAACTCTGAGCTTTTCTCTCAATTATAGCTCTCTCAACCTGTGGCATTTCCCAGGGATCTAACCTATCCCCCTGGTTCTTCAACATCTATATGGCTGCCCTGGCACGTGTATTCGCCACTTTCACCTCCACCTTCGAGTGTTACACGGATGACACACACATTTCTTTCAGGCTACTTTCAGCCGCCTCCTCCTCCTGGCTCATATCTGATTGCCTGTCCGCTATTCAGTCCTGGTGTGCTACAAACAATCTCTGCCTTAACGCCAGTAAGACTGAGATTGTTCGCATTGGGACCCCTGCACCCGCTTTCCCACTTTCACTCTGGCCGGCCACAGTTGGCCCTCTGCCTGCACCCACCTGCGAGGCAAGAAACCTCGGGGTCATTTTTTACTCCACTCTCTCCTTCTCCTCTCACATTTTGGACATCTCTAAAAAGTCTAATTATCAGCTACACCTCCTCAGAGGTATTCTACCTTTTATCACTTTCCCCCAGCGGCTCACTGTCTCCAGACCCCTGGTTCTCTCTAGGCTGGACTACTGCAATAGCCTCTTCCTCAACCTCCCTTCTTCTGCCCTGTGCCCTCTGCAACTCATCCAGAACAGAACTGCAAGACTTATCCTTGGCCCGAATCCCAGGGACCGCGCTGAAATCTTCAATGGCTCCCAATGGCTGCAAGGATAAAGTTCAAGACCCTCTGCATAATTCACAAGTCTTTCTGGGGCCTGGGACCTACCTACCTGCAATGCTATCTACCTAAATACTGACCCTCATGAGTCCTCCACTCATCTACCTTCAACCTTCTGCGAGTGAACTGGTTCTCCAAGCAGAGATTTAGAGGGAGACCCCTATCCTCAGCAGGTGCCTCCCTCTGGAATAGCCTCCCTCTGTCTTGATCCTGGTCTTCTTAAATTCTGCAAACTCCTCAATACCTTCCTCTTCTCCTCTTCCTTCTCTCTCCCTCTGCCCTGCTAACCTAGCTCTCTGGTCTTTCCCTTCTCCCTCCCTTCCTTACAGCTTGCTGACTGGCTGCCTGGTGTACCTCAGAGTCTCACAGGTCCCTGTAACCCCCGCCAGTCCTCTTATCGCACTTGCCTCAGAGCCCTACACACCATCCACACTGACTGCACTTGAGAATTTACCCATGAGAGTGGCTCTCTCTGCACGTACCCCGCTTTGAAACACTTGCCTGTGTATAGGTGCTGTATAAATAAACAACCCCATACCAAAAGTCATTTCTTCAATATCTTAAAGCGGATGTGGTTACCGGAAACATCCAGTGAGGGAGAATAACAGATTGGGAAGTCTAGATTTATAATTTTCCACAACTTCCAATACAGCATTTTCATATGTCCGTTGAAAGGTGGATTTCTTAACTTTACCACCAATCATCTAAACCTTTGTTTTGGAAATATTCATTCTTAAATTATTCTGCCAGGCATATGTGGATAGTGCTTCCAACGAATGTTGGAGTCCTATGAGGGTACGGTCCAACAACACAGTGTCATCGACATATCCAATCCATGGAAGGTGTATGGTACCTATTCGAGGAGGGAAATTGTGAGCAGCATTGATGGCAATATCCATATCGCTAACATACAGGCTATAAAGCAGTGGAGCTAGAACGCAGCCCTGCTTTACTGCTGTGCTAGTCGATTTCTCTTGTGTAATCTGGCCATTCCGACTCAATTGTACAACCACAGATGTATCTGTGTAAAGAGAGATCAGAAAATGGAGTAGTGAGAGATCAATGCCCCATTTTCTCACTTTATTCCAGAGCAGAGGTCTGGAGATTGTATCGAATGAAGCAAAGGTACAGCCTATCATTTACCCACGCTTGACAGGCCACTGTGATATATTGGAGGACACTAATATTTTAGAGGGTACTGTGGCCTTTACGGAAAGCCGTTTAAACATGGAGGAAGAATTCCCATTTCGGTGGCCCATTTGCTTAATTTTTTGAGCAGTACAGAAGAAAAGATTTTTTGGTTGACGTCTAACATTACCAGCAAACTGTAGTTTTGGGGACTGGCATGGTTACCCTTTTTAAAAACAGGTAACATTATTGATGTGCGCCAGCTAATGGGAATCGAGCCATCCTTTAATGTTTTCAAAAATAGTTGCTCCAGCACAACAGCCAGAAAGGGCGGATTCTCCTTTAATACTGCATTAGTAAGACCATCGGGACCAGGGGTGCGAGAATTATTAAAAGATTTAACAATCAAAACTATATCTTCCTGATCAAAGCCCTCTAAAATGTAGGAATCAGGATGGTAAGGAAAATAGACTGTGTGTTGAGTAAACTATTATTCCCTGATGATAGTAACCCGTTCAGCTTCATCAATGGGATTCAACTCCAATTCAAATTTTGGTTTAAAATATTTTCTTACCATGGGCTAAAACCTTTTTTCATCGTTTGTTTGTAGGAGCCCGAAAATACATTTCCAATTGGCATTTAAGACTGAATATTTATGAGTTTTAACCAATCCTTCTATTGTGTGGCTGCACGGGCCTTCATAATCTTCTTATCCAGGCAATTGTGATTAGAGTCCTGGTTTATCTGAATGCATTTTACCCGAAAAACTTTTTTTAGAAGGTGAATTGCAATATCAAAACAGTTTGTATGTTTTCCCGATAGAATCCGACCAGTCCGACCAAGCTTTAGTCGCATGGTAACCGGGCACATTAAACAAGCAAGGTCCCAGCGATGAGTTTCAATCAGAGGTTGTGGAGAAAGTTGAGAGATGTCTGAGAGAATCAAAAATTGAGGAAATACCTATGAGAATCTGGAGGTCCTTGAAAGACTAAAGAGAACTGCAGGAGAACCTGAGGTTTTGGCGAGTCCTGGTCAAAATCTAAATCTCCAAATAGAAAACCCTTAAACTGACCTGAGGGTTTTGACCTTGAGAAGCCTGAGAAGATTTAAGACCTAAGAATGTTAATGTGTGAAAGGAAAAGTAGGCCCTGGGGAGGCCCAATGAAGCTGGGTTGAACCGAGGCCCTACATAAGGCTGTACTGTGAGTAACCCCAGGAGGGCACAGCCCAGGAGAGCACTTGATATGTTGTGTTTACAGAATAGGGATGAACTTTAAAAGGGTAGGTTTATGAACACGTGTGATGGCCAAACATGGAGACCTCTTGTGTTGTAGCTTAGGGTGGCAGCTAAAGGGCAGAAGAAGCCCAGGTTTTGAACTTTTTGCTGGCCATGACTTTGAACTTTGGTTGCTGTAATAGGGCATACGTGGAGGGACAGAGACTTATGAATAAGCTTTGGGACTGTCACGCTAAACCCTCTGATCACCACGAGGCGCAGGGAACACCCAGAGATCCATACGTTCAGCTAGTTTACTAAGAATGCCCCTATTATTTCTGAAGCAACCCCCAGTACCTACAGGCATTCATCCAACCTAATCCTGATGGTGCAAAGTTTTAATAAAATGCAATTAAAATCTACCCAATTCTCAATGCTCGTCCTTTCTTGGTACCACCACGCTATCAGATTACATAATTTATTTACGCATGATTCAACAACAAAAAAGTACACCTTTTTTTAATCTAGCACTTTGAAAATGCATAGGATTGAGAATATGTAAAAGGATGAACTATGATGAATTCCACATATTTTACTGCAATAGATGCATTTTAAACAAATCAGGAATTGAATGCTGTGTGAAGGGAACATGTTATTATTTTATTTTTGTAGTTGCTTAATGGGATGAATAATTCTGAACACAGCCTGGTAACTGTCCCATGCAGGCCTTTGGCAAATGGCTTCCTATGCAGCAGCCTGGAACGCTCTGCCTTCTAGAGTGCCCCTGTGCTGAGAGAACTCGGATGCTGAAGGGGCTAAACTGGCCTGTTTGGCAAGGTAAACAAAAGTGCCAAGCGGATGCTGCCCTGGTCACCCTTGCTAATCAAGGAAATGACAATGTTGCTGTTCTTTTCTTTTGGCAATAGCCAAATTGCTATGAACTAGAAGGTCTGATTAGGTGCTTGCCCACGATCACCCTTTTCAATCTATTGATGCAAGGAAGCCATTACAGGGGTGGGGTAGTCATCTAGTGTCTACATGTTGTGCACAGGCCTCTTACTCATTTCTCCATTTACAGTTTCCCACTCACAGCGCTTGTTCTGCCTAACGCCAAGGACCTGTTAGCATCAATCACGCACCATTGCCCAATATTTTTACTCAGGTTAAATTCACAAATGTGGCTATGCGTGTTTTTTTCTGTTCTGCTCAACGGACTTTAGCAAGTAATAAACTTGATAAACATTTCTCACTTCTCCAGCACACATGTAAGGTTGTGAACTATTTCACCTATACACGTTTGTGTTCATTGTTAGCAGCAAAGCGAATAGGCGAGAAATTTCATCGGCTAAATGAATGGTGTGTAAAAAAAAAAAAAAAAAAAAAACGTTTCCACTGGCGTATGTGTAAGGAAAGGCAAACTGCAAATTCTTGTGGCTGCGAATTCGGGAACTTTGCAAAATCGGATCATTGGAGGAAAAAAAAAACAAACTTTGCAGCCCTAGTAATAATTGCCTGTAGTGTGGGGAATCTCTGAGCAGCCTGAAGGGCCTGGCACATCTCACTTATGGTTTATTCTTTGTGCTTACCTGGGCTCCCACAGGTGCATCACCCTCTTTCCAACGCACATTGGCTGTGATAAAAAGCTCTTTTGTAAATGAAGCTTCCTTTAATTTCCCTCAGTGGCCATGTTTCTCTCCCACAGCAGCCATGTTTCCCCAGTTCCCATCATGGCCATGTTTTTCTCTTTCCGCTGGTGGCCATGTTTCCCTATTTCCCACGGTGGCCATGTTTCTCTATTTCCAACGGTGATCAGGTTTCCCTATTTCCCACAGTGGCCATGTTTCTCTATTTCCAACGGCGATCAGGTTTCTCCATTTACCACAGTGGCCATGTTTCTCTGTTTCCCATGGTGGCCATGTTTCTCTAATCTTTTCATTGATTGAACCATCTCCATTGTCCGAGTGAGTACTATTCACAAGGCATTCCAACCCATTCCCGAGATGAGACCAATCATGTCGGGCATAGGGTGGATCACAGAACCACTTTGCAAATACATATATGCCCAGTTACAAGAAGAGGTTTCCAAACTAAACTCATACGCTAGGGATTCAATCGATATCCGGAATGCAGTACCTGGCAACCACACTATTTCTTGTTGCCGTACAATGTCAAAGCATTGTACAGGAGTATCAACCATAACCTGGATCTAGCAACGTGGAGTATTGGCTTAAAAATAAATCTGCATCACACTACCAGTTTGGGAAAATGTTGATGGAAATGCTTGAATTTGCACTACACAATAACAATTTTCTTTTCTTTGGTCAATATTACTCGCAGTCCAAGGGAGTAGCAATGGGAGCAGAAATTGCTCTGACTTTGGCGAATTTGAGACCCTACGTGCCCTTGCCCCAGTCCAGATGGCCGGGAAAACAATGTACTATTGTGGAAACGTTATATAGATGACATCTTGGTCATCTGGACTGGGGATAAGGACCGACTAGATGCCTACACTGACAAACTTAATGAAATCAGATATGGCATCAAATTAGCATATGATTCAAGCCATAGCCATATCACATAAACAATCTAATCAACACTCGTACATATCGGAAAGCTAATGATGTGAACTCAGTCCTTCATGCACTTAGCAGACACACAAATAATGTTATACACAATATTCCGAAGGGCGAAATGCTACGGGCAAGACGGAACTGTAGCAGTACCCTGGACTTTGAATTAGAATGCATGTTGATTGCAAACAGATTTGAGGCAAGGGGATATCGGGTCCTTGATATAACAACAGCTATCACCCTGGCAAGAACAACAGACCGTAACAAGTTACTGACACCAAATAAAAAACTGATTAAACAAACCAATGAACAGGTTTACTTTATAATCAGATTTCCGGCACATAACAAGGACATTCAGAACATTTTACAGAAACACTGGAACATTCTGAGACTGGATGAGGATCCTAAAAAACGATATCACAGAAAAACATGGTACTCACGGGAGCCTTAAGCATGGGCAAAGTAATTAGTCCTATCCTAAAACAGACTGACCGATTTACCAGAACATGGCTGCCCCCTGTTTTGAGTTTCCATAGATGTGGCACCAGCAACTTCTGCAAATATGCATTGAACAAAATCAGCAGCTACAATACATACAATGGCAGCAGCATACAAATACAAGGATTCATTAACTGTCGAACCAACTATGTGGTTTCCTGCATAGTTTGTGCTTGCGAGAAATATTATAATGGCAGCACCAAACGAGAATTGAGGTTCTGAATAAGAGAACACATATATGCCATCAGAACGACCAACATAATGATCCCTCTTGACAACTATTGGAATCATGAACACACGGGCCAAGATACTAATTGCATTAGATCTGTTGGCATTCAACACTTTTAACGCAATATCAGGTGTGACAATAGATTACTAGGCATGAGACCAAAAGAAGCTAGATTGTTTTTTGAAGTACAGGCCATTAAAGAAGGCCTGAATACAGATCCTGAACTATGTGTAAATTATGTTTAACAAGCTCTGTTTAACAAGCCGTGGGAATTGTCAATGCAGCCCAGCAGGGCAATGTCATGAGCAATTTGTCTATTCATAACAATTGAAGACTTGGTGAACACACTACATGAATATACACAGAGATTAAAGCCCCATTATAATATGGTGCCCGCCAGAACATAACACACAGCCTTCTCTTGTGGGAGTTGAATAACTTCACCAGTTCCTTTCAGATTGTTAATATGTGACTGCAATTGCCTCTTAGGTTCACTGGACAGCTTTGATGAGGGCCCACTCACCAACCTGATAATTTAGGAGCTTTGTCACACTAGCATCTAATCATTCACAAACCCAGATTACAATACGCTCAAGTAATATGTAAAAATTGGTTGACACATACAATATAGATTACTTGGGCTTCCTTTTTATACAATCAAGTATTACACTATGAGGGAGTAACGTTGGACTACCATCAGTAGAATTTAACCAACGCCAACATGCGTTTAGTCTCTCATAGCAAAATAAGCGGAATTTATGTTAGTCCTTCTTTAATATCCACACCACTGAAGTTTATGTTGCTAGGCAACTGAAACTAAACCAATGCGGCTGTCAAACCGTGGGTGTTTTCTCCTCCAGTGCGACTGCTAAACTGCAGCAATGACCTAACAGGGTAAGTGAATCAGGAGGATCTCAGCTCGCTTCTGGGAGATTCTTCCCAGTTCACAGCAGTAGCAAGTTATCCAAACTATGACACCTTCTTGTTTTAGGTTTACATTGACTCACTTGAAAAATTACTGCAGCGCCATTACGAGCGACTTAATCAAGCTGCACTGGTAAGGACCACACTTTCTATTTGGATCCCATAAGGCATAGTTTCAGTATTAAAATGTAATGCAATAACAATAACATCGCATTTCTCTTTAGATTCCACCCTGGTCTTCTCATTGCATGCTGGCAGTGTGCGCCCACCGATCTGATCGCACTCTTGCCACTCTCAACAGGATGACTGAAAGTCATTTATATCCTGCATATTTAATCTGCCATTTGCCTTTGGTTCATTATCAGTACTGGCAGCTTAACGCATATTTGGCATTTGCTGCTTCAGAGGACACAAGACATCCAGGTGAATAGAGGTATGAAAAGACCATCCACAGACAATACTTAACACAGTAGACATTTAATTCACACTTTGGGGGCCCGGACTAAGAATTTGCGTGCATGGCCCACTGTTATGAACAAGCCATTCCTCTATTTTGATTCGCACTATGGGTGCATGGGATTTTGTTTAATATAAATGCGTGAGTAGGTAGTAACCCTTCACACGCTTATACTTCATGTCACCCAGATAAATTACATCCATTGGGGATGTACTAACATACTAAAGCCCGCCTCCTGCATTGAATAATTCCCACGACTTTGGCTCGAATAGATCAAATAGCAAAAATAATTGGAAACAGCGATGCACTTGTCAATATACAATAAGAAATGTCTGTTTAAGATAAGCGAATAGATATCCTTGTTAAAATATGCATATTTTAAACCAAGTGCATAACAATTGTTATTGCTTATCTCTATCTCTTTGTTTTTCTGTTCTTGCTATTTTCTTTTGTCATATTTTGAGAACGTTGTCTGCTACCACTGTATGGTATCCACTTGCATTATTATGACTAACTATTAGAGGCTTAAAAAGTGCACATGAAAGTAAAAGCACTGAAGAAGAACTCAGTTCGAAACATGTGTCGGCTGAATACATATGCTTCTAGAATTTTTGTTTGTCTTGAATAAGTTAAAAAAAGACTTATGCAACACATGTTTGTATAGATGTACTTTATTTGTCCCAGCGCTCCTCCCATGCAACTATCCCCGCTCCCCTGGCCTAGAGCATCCCTCTCTGCTTTGCTCCCCATGCATTAACTCTCGGGGTTGCTCCTCAAGCAACTATCCCTGCTCCCCTGGCCTAGCGCATCCCGCTCTGCAATGCTCCCCACACATTAACTCTCTGCGTTGCTCCCCACGCAACTTGTCCCAGTGCTGCTCCAACTTTCCCTGCTCCCCTGGCCTAGTGCATCCTTCTCTGTGTTGCTCCCCACGCTACCCACACACTTCCCCTCCTCCCCATCCTCTTCAGGCTCCCCAGAGCCGCTTCCAGTGCATTGTCCCCTGTCTGTGCCTTGCTTCCTACGCCCTTACATCCTGTGACTATTGTACCGTTCAATCCACTGTTTTGTATTTCTGTAGCATCTTATATGCAAGCATTGCAAATGGTGAGGTATGGAATACAGAATGTGTAGGGAGAATGTAGAACCTGAAAGGTTGAGAGTTATGTTATGAGCAGTTGGAAGTAGGAGTTGTAGCAGACCGGTGGGGCATGAATAGATCTGGAGATATATGTAATAAAATATATTACAACTAAAATCAATGCTTTCAATATCACTACTGTATTGTCTTTTCATTGCATTGCCTGCATTCCTCTTACTTCCTGGTTTCCTTGGAGTACCAGCGTTTTGCTTTGTTAGGTTACTATTGTATTGTGTCTGTGCTGCACTGCTTGCATTTCTCTTCTTCCCCTCTAGGGCCACTTTTGACCACCAACTGTGTATTCTGTACAGTACTTGCATTCTCATGCCTTGAGTTCAATTGTAGTGTATTTTTTCTGCGTTCACTGTTCTCTCCACTCACGCTAGGACCCTAGAGTTCTTTCTCTGTGTTGCACTTCTTTCTGCCCCTGTTTGTGTTGACCCCCCTGTGTGCCTCCCTCCTGTTTTCCCATGACATGTGACACCCCCTCTCCTGCTTGGACTGCACCCTGCTATTCTATCGACTATCCTATCTCTCTCACTAAGTCTGGTAGGAAAAAGCTCAATAGGGACATCCTGGTCTCCAACCCAGGCCTCCCTTTCACTGATACCTACAACAGTGCTTCCTCCAGACAGACCCTTACCGACATCCTCTTTGTTGTTCCCACTCCAGGAGTATGGACCTCACATATGGGCTTAGTTCTCTCTCCTTTTTCCTCCGCTCCCATTAATGATGGTACCCGGTGGGAGGACCTCCTGGCCCACTTCCACTCCTCCAAAACCATCATTAATGTCTACATAAATGGTAACATCTTGGCCAGGGCCCTCAGGCGAATCTCCTCCTTTTCAATAGATGCTTCCCGCGTCTTATCAACTTCCTTTCTTCTCCTGCTACTCGTACCTACCCCTCTCTGGCTGCTCTTCCACCTTCTTCCCCCACCACCTCTCTGGCACCCTCTGCTGCTTCTTTGGCCACTCTGCGACCCCCTTCCTCTGCCACCTCTTCGGCACCCTCAGCTGCTTCTCTGAGCGCTCTGCCTTCTTCTCCCCCCGCCACCCCTCTGGCACCCTCCCCTGATATTCTGGCTGCTCTGCCTTCTCCTCCTTCTGCCACCTCTCTGGCACTCTCTTCTTACTCTCTTACTAGCCTTCCATCTCCTCCTTCCTCCTCTGCCCATTCTCTGGCTCCTCTAACACTTCTGCAGGGTGTATCTCATGCCTGTGCCCTGCTCCCCTGGCCTAGCGCATCCCGCTCTGCAATGCTCCCCACACATTGCTCCCCACACTTCTTCCCCCACCACCTCTCTGGCACCCTCTGCTGCTTCTTTGGCCACTCTGCCACCCCCTTCCTCTGCCACCTCTTCGGCACCCTCAGCTGCTTCTCTGAGCACTCTACCTTCTTCTCCCTCCGCCACCCCTCTGGCACCCTCCCCTGCTATTCTGGCCGCTCTGCCTTCTCCTCCTTCTGCCACCTCTCTGGCACTCTCTTCTTCCTCTCTTACTAGCCTTCCATCTCCTCCTTCCTCCTCTGCCCATTATCTGGCTCCTCTAACACCTCTGCAGGGTGTATCTCATGCCTGTGCCCTGCTCCCCTGGCCTAGCGCATCCTGCTCTGCAATGCTCCCCACACATTAACTCTCTGCGTTGCTCCCCACGCAACTTGTCCCAGTGCTGCTCCAACTTTCCCTGCTCCCCTGGCCTAGTGCATCCTTCTCTGTGTTGCTCCCCACGCTACCCACACACTTCCCCTTTTCTCCATCCTCTTCAGGCTCCCCAGAGCCGCTTCCAGTGCATTGTCCCCTGTCTGTGCCTTGCTTCCTACGCCCTTACATCCTGTGACTATTGTACCGTTCAATCCACTGTTTTGTATTTCTGTAGCATCTTATATGCAAGCATTGCAGATGGTGAGGTATGGAATACAGAATGTGTTGGGAGAATGTAGAACCTGAAAGGTTGAGAGTTATGTTATGAGCAGTTGGAAGTAGGAGTTGTAGCAGACCGGTGCTCCTCTAACACTTCTGCAGGGTGTATCTCATGCCTGTACCCCTGCACAGAAGTCTTTCTATGTGGCAATCTATTCCACATCACTACTTTTAACTCTCGCTCCGCTATTAAACACTCCTCAGACATCTGCCGTCTCCTGGAAGAGCTTGATTTGGATGTACTCAGTCTGGCAGAGACTTGGTTCATGGCCAGCTCTGTCATGAGTTTTGACACTCTCCTCTCTGATGGCTAAAAGATCCTCTCTGAACCCAGAAGCAACCGCCCTGGAGGGGGAGTAGCCCTGATGTTCCGGGAGTAGATCCCTGCTTCTGTCATTCCTACGCAGGCCTACTTCTTCTTTGAATGCCTGGTCTGCAGATTCTCTATCTCTCCTGTCCTCTCTCTCACTGGGGCCACCATCTACAGGCCACCTGGCCAGGTCACCCTCTTCCTCTCTGAGTGCGCTCATCTCTCCTCTTTGCCTCTACCACTCAACTTCTCCCAGAGATCTTGACATCCACTTGGATGCTACTACACCCTCCTTGGGGCTCTTTCACGACCTCTGTGACTCTCTCTCTCTTTCTATTCTATCCTCTGACCCGACTCACTTTGCAGGGCACACCCTTGATGTTCTGATCTCCTTAGACCTCACCCTCTCCAACCCCCTCAGCACTCCTCTCTTTAGGACTGACCACTTTCTTCTCACCTGTCACTCTCTGCCCCTCAAGTGAAGCCGTCCCCAGCACTTCCACCCACCTTCTCGGTCATCCGGCCCATGAAGCGTGTGTCAGTGGAGGCTTTCGCTGCTACTTTCTCTCCTCCTCCTCCTACTCCTTTGGCTGACTCACACTCTGACACAGCCATTTCCAACCTTCATCTCTCTATCTCTAACACTCTTGATGTCCTTGCCCCTGTCATGAGGATCCATTTGAAGCCCGCATCCAAGTGCTACTTATGGTACGATTTTGACCTCGCTACCCTTACGCGCAAGTGTATGGTGGCAGAAAGGAAGTGGAGGGCAATCAAGCACACCCTCTGACAAACTGGCCTGCCGCCTGCTCCAAAGGCCATACAGACTCTCTATCCTGTCTAAGAGGAGAGCCTACATCCAAGCCCGCATCTCGGCAGCCTCTAACAACTTGGCCGAACTTTTCAAAATCTGCAAGGAGCTGGCCAATCTCTACCTCTCCTGTTCCCTCCCAGGCCCTCTGCACGACCATGGCATCTCATTTCACCACTAAAACTCAGGACATTCTGTCCACTCTCTCTTCCTCTGCATCCTCTTCCTCTCCCTCTACCTCTCCAGGCCCCTTTATGGCCGGTCTCCTCTTCCTTTCTCCTCATTTCCCCTGTTTACTCCCGATGATCTTTCTAGACAAGTCTGATCTATTAAAGTCTTGACAAAGCAGGCGCTCCCCTGCTCCTCCAGAACCATCAAGGACCACATCAACATCTTTGCACCAGCCTTCTCCGTTTTTTGTGTGCAAATATCTGGAACATCAATGGGGGCGGCCATGGCACCAGGGTACGCTAATACCTACATGGCTTACCTCGAAGAACAATTTGTCTTAAACAATCCCAGATGGAAAGAGAATTTAGGATCCTTGTACAGATTCATTCATGATATATTTGGAGTGTGGAGTGGCACACCTGAGGAATTAACTGGTTTCTTTGAGTATATGAACCAACCATGTCCAAGGATTGAATTTACTACCCAGTGTAGCATCAACAGAATACAATTCCTGGATGTGGAAATCTAGATAAAGGAAGGAAAACTTGAAACAACAATTTACAACAAACCCACAGATAAGAACAGCATTCTCCTGGCATCAAGCTTTCATCCAAAACACAAATGATTGAAAGTATACTGTACAGTCAGTTCCTAAGATACAAGAGGATTATATCTGAAGTTTGTGGATAAATCTATATCATTACACAATACATTTCTTCAAAGAGGTTACTCGGATGACATTGTCAGAAAAGCACAGGTGAAAGCAGCAGAGGTACCAAGAGAACGAACCTTTTAACCAATACAAAGTTTACAAGGAGAGAAGTTAGTATATGTTACTATGTACTCCCAACAGAGTTATAATATTAAGAAGATATTGAGAAGAAATTGGGAGAGTCTCAAAATTGACCCAGTTTTGGCACAATGATTTGAAGGAAAGACCAACCAGACATGAAAGATACACAGATGTTTCTGTGTGTCAGATGAACCAGAGTACCATCAGCAACCCCAGACACGTGTTTCCGCCAATTCGGGCCTCATCAGTGAGGTGAAGCTGAGCATCTATAAGACACAGTGAGCAAGGGGTCTACGTCTGGATTACCCTGGGTTAGTTAGGGTGAAACCCCAAGCCGAGCCTCTCTAAGATACAGTGAGCAAGTGTCCACGTCTAGATCTGGGTTACATATGGTGAAAGCCCAGGTTTTACAAAGTTACAAAGGAGCCTGGGAGCCCCGCTACTGAGAACGAACATGGGTCAAATACCCTGTTCTATGGAATTTATTCCACTCAGTGGGTTCTACAATCACGTTTTAGCTCACTGCCCCCTGCACAGAGGAGAAATGTCCACCTGCATATCAGTATTTGTCCCACCCACAATGGAAGGCCAGCACCGAAATTCTAGACAAATATCTTCTGAACAAGAGTACCATCAGAAACCCCAGACATGTGTTTCGGCTAAGTCGGGCCTCATCAGTGAGGTGAAGCTTAACCTCTCTAAGACACAGTGAACAAGGGGTCCATGTCTGGATTACCCAGGGTTACTTTGGGTGAAACCCCAAGTTTCACAAAGTTACAAAGGAGTGTGGGAGCCCCGCTACAGCTAAGTGTAACACTTTCTTACCCCAGAATACAGCTAAAGAGTGATGCCCTGTCCCTAATCAAGCATTAGAAGGTAATGAAGTGGTGGGGTGAAGTACAGTAATGGCTGTACTCCCCACCTGGACCACCTTAACTGTCTGTTGCTGTAGGTTGTTTTGCTGGGTGCTCAAAGGCGAACATGGGCAAACAGAGATGGGAGCTGCCCAGAGGAGAGCTGCCCTTTGCCTCTGGCATGCATTTTTTAAACTGTTGTACAAATGAGGGTTTTCCCTCCAGAAAAGTAAAGGCTAAAAAAGATACATCATTTTACAATATTAAATGCATGCCTATGCTTAAGTAAAACAGAGTTCCCACAGGTGGACACTAAATAATGTTTAGAAGCAAGTACTACTTTCATTCCCCACCCCACATTTTGGAAATCTGTGGCTACCGAAAAGGTGCAAGCATAAAGAGATTCTACAGAAGTTAAAATGACAAAGAGTAAATCTAAATGCGCAAGTGCATCAAGAAACCAGTGAAAGGATATCGAAAGCAATAGAAGGGTAAGAGAGAACAAAAACTGTGTGCCAAAGGTGCACACTGTTTCACAGCTGTATAGAAGAAAGGTCTGTGGTTTCCTGTTAGGATAGCCATATAGTCATCTTTACAGAAGCTGCCCAGTGCTAAGCAAACAAAGGGCATCCCTGCTGGGTTTATCAAGTGTCTTTGATGGCATTCAGCTGCACACTCAGCACTACCAGGAGAACCAACTGCTAAGTATGCCACACATTGCATAATAGTTAAGTTTAGAAGCTATCCTTTACTGAAACAGTACCTTAAACGACAGCAGGAAATCTATATCTATAACCGACAAATCTCAAAATGTTACTATGTATTGTACAGTCCAACCAACTCTAAGGAGTTAACAAACATTTTAAATGAGCATGAATGCAAAGTGGCAAGACCCATAGCCTAAACCACGCACACAGCAGTAATGTTGTGCTGGAACACCCAACCTATTACTCAGTTTTACTCTTGGAGTGTTCGGTATTTTGGACAATGGCACAAACAGTAATTATGTAAACAGTATAAACCACTTCATTTGTTATGAAAGCTGTCTGCACTGTGTGACTGCGAGGAATGCTGTTGCTTCCCATCCATGAACGTCTTGGGTCACCCTTATCAATTACTCCATCATGTGAATGTAAAGCCAATGTAACCAAGAACCTTCCCCAACTGTCTTTACTAGCCTGAGATGTTTCTGCCTAAGAAGAGTTTATACATTTCACTTGTGAGTTGCCATCTTTTTTTTTTTAATAAAACATTTGATTGTTTTTCATAACATGGTCGAAACAACCACAAAACAACAAAACAAAAACAAAAGAAAAGGACAGCAAAAGCATTACAGAACAGCATCCCCAGTCAAAGCTCTGCCAAGTATTAAAGTCACCGGCCACCATCGTTCTGCACCCCATGCCTGCTCTCAAGCCAGCCATACAATGACTGCCAGCGTCCGGCCCTCAGGGCCCATATTCTTCCCATTTCCCCCATATTTTGGATGCTTTAGTTGGGCATCCTCTCATACTGTAGATCCGGCGTTCCATCATGCCACTGCTCCAGGGTTGGGGGGTCCGGGACTCCCCACTTTTGTGCAATGTTACGTTTCATTAGGGCCGCCGCGGTATTCAAAAGCAGTTTTTCCCATTTATTGGAATCGGATTCGTCAGGCACCCCAAGGACAAGGACCCGCGGGTCCAGTTCGATAGAGCGAGTGAGTATCCTAGACAGTTCTGTGCAGCAAGCGTTCCAAAAGACGTGGATCTGGGGGCATGACCAAAGGATATGAAAGAAAGTTTCTTCTTCCTCTCCACACCGGAGACAGTTCGGGTTTGTTGCCCTCCTCCAGCCACACAGGGTGGTCCTAGGGTAGTACACCCTGTGCAGGATCCTAAGCTGCACAAGCCTCAACCTGGACGAGATGGCCACCTCCCGTGGATGCATTAAAACCTGTACCCAGTCCTCTGGAACTATTTCACCCACATCCCTTTCCCATTTGGTCTTTAGTCGCAGTAATTCGGGGGTAGCAAAGGATATGATGGCGTTATAAAGGATGGACGTGCATTTGGCGGGGATGTAGGCTGGCAGTATATTACGTTCTATGGGTGTGTAGTCGGGGACTACCTCCTCCAGAGGTATGTGGGTTCGCAGAGAGTGAGTCAATTGCATAAAGTGGTACCGCTCGGTATTTGGCAGTTGGAATTTGTCCTGCAAGTCTTCGAACGAGATTAACTTCCCTTCCCTCAGGATATCTTCTACCCTCAAAATTCCCGCTCTCACCCAGCGTGGCCACGGTTCGAACTTCTCTATTTCTTTCAGGTTGCTGTTATGCCATAGGGGTTGCGCCGAGGTAATCTTGTTTCCCCACCCAACAAACACGTGTGCCTGCCTCCAGACGGTGGTGGTGTGAGACCCAATCGTCGGGAGAGAGGGCCGCTGTGGGGATTGGTATAATAGATGTATTGGATCTGTACCTTGCATGGCGTCCACCTCAGCCTTAATGTGAGGCAGTGCCCGGTCACCGTGAAGCAGGTCATTGACCACTACGAGTTGTGAAGCCCAGTAGTAGGTTTGGAGGCAGGGTATTCCCATCCCTCCCTCCCAGATAGATCTCTGCAAAGTGCTCAAAGCTATACGTGACTGGCCCCCGCCGCAGATGAGTTCCCTAAGAAGGGTTTCTATCTGGTTGAATTTGGAGGTGGTGATTGTAAGTGGGGCGTTCTGCAGGACATAGAGAAATCATGGGAGTGCCATCATTTTAAAGAGTGCCGCTCTGCCCATGAGAGTCAGGGGGAGAAGCTTCCAGTGACGGATGTTGGCAGCAAACTGATCTGTGATCGGCTGGAGATTGTGCTTTGTATAGGTGGTAACATCACTCGTTATCCAGATTCCCAAGTATTTAAAGCCCTGCCTTTCCAACTGATAGGGGCAGTCCAGCGGGATGGCCTGTCCCCCCTTCACTGGGAAGAGTACGGATTTCTTCCAGTTAATTTTCAACCTTCTAAACTCCCCGTAGTCCACGAGCATCTGGGTTACCAGAGGGCAGTTCCGAGTCGGTTCAGCCAGATATAGCAGAAGGTCGTCGGCGTAAAGGGATATTCGATCTTTGTGTCCCTTAGGCCATCTGAATCCCGTCCATGCCCCACTCTGACAGAGCCAGAGAGCCAACGTTCAATTGCAAGGGCAAAAAGGAGGGGGGAAAGGGGACACCCCTGTTGTGTACCCATGACCAGGGGGAAGGATCGGGAAGTCCACCCCTTCACTCTGACCTCTGCCTGTATGTTTGTGTATAACAGTTTTAACCATCTCAGAAAGCACTCTCCAAACCCCATGCGTACCATCATTTCCCAAAGGCTGTCCCACTGTATTGAATCAAATGCTTTTTCAAAATCCATTTCTAAAAGGGCCAGTGGAGTATCAAGGATAGGAGCCCGTTCTATCACCAGGTGGAGTCGGCGCAGATTCATTCGGGTTGATTTATGAGGCATGAAGCCACATTGATCTGGGTGTATCAGGGTGTCCGCCACCGGTTGGAGCCGGTTGGCTAAGAGCTTGGCTAAGACTTTGGCTTCGCCATTAATTAACAAGATCGGCCTATAAGAGACACATATCTCCGGGGTTTGTCCGGTTTAGGGATAACTACAATGGTACCCTTACAAAGGTCTTGTGGGAGGGAACCCTGGTCTCGGGCGTTCAACAGCATCTGATGCAGAGGAGGTGCTATGTTGTTACTTCCTAACTTCTGCCAGATTTTGATCGGGAACCCTTTAGGTCCCGGGGTTTTCCCCAATTGCAGTTGTGCTAGGGCTTCTGCTATTGTGGCTTCCGTGAGCTCGGAGTCAAGTACTTCCTTCTGTTGCTCTGACAGGGTAGGGATTTCTATGTTATCAAGGAGGGTTGGGTCAAAGGACAGAGTCGGGGCCTGATACAATTCCGCGTAGAATTGGGCAAAGGCCTCCGCTATGTCAATGTCTGACTGGCATCTCTCGCCTCTTGGGGTGAGGATCTCCCGGACACATCGCTGTCCCTCATCTCGCCTCTCCAGCCAGGCCAGCAGTTTCCCAGCCTTGTCCCCAACCTCATATATCCTTGCTCTGGATTCCCAGTGGGCTTGTTTGGCATTGTCTACCATAAGGTTCCAGAGGCATTCGGTGGCCCGTGTGAGGGAAGTGTGGGTCTGAGGGGTTGGGTCAAGGATATGGCCATTCTCCCAGTGGGTCACCTCCGTCTCCACCTCACCTATCTTCTGAAGCCTCTCCCTTTTCCTATTCGCCATCCAGGAGATTATTTCTCCTCGCAGCACGGTCTTATAGGCCTCCCATAACACCACTGGGTCGCTTTCGCCAGTATCGTTAATCTTGAAATATTCTGTCGAGATTTCCGTGAGGCGATCCACCAATTCCGGACAACCCAGATAATAGTTGTTCAGCCGCCACGTCCTGGGGGGATCGTACCCTGCAGCCGCGTCTCCACCAGCAGAGGCGAGTGGTCCGAGATTCCCCTGGGAAGTAAGTCTGCCGAGATTATTCTAAAAAGCTCCGCGCACCCGGAAGTGACATTGAAGTGACTGTTTACTGTTTACTGTTTACTGTTGTGCTCGGCTGTGGGATCGGGATCGCAAATCTGCAGCAGGAGGAAGTCTTAAAAGGCAACACCACTCGTGCCTGATGCTTAACTCCTCTGTGATTGAACAGCAAGTTATTGTTCCGCCTCCAGCCCCGCCCTCCCCTTCCTTCAAAAGCAGAGTGCGTAGCGCACCACCCGCGCGCACCCGGAAGTGACATTGAAGTGACTGTTTACTGTTCACTGCGAACAGTGAGCGGTGAGGGCATGGGCTATTTTAGGCTTAGGTTCCAAACGTTCTGTTTAACTTGCTGGTAGGGTTTTCTGTTCACTTGTTACTTCCCCAGTGGATTCCACTATGTTTGCTCATCTGCACTCATTGAAACAAGGTATGCCAGATGATTCTGTTATTGTTAACAACCTAGATAACGCTGTTGTAAACAACTTCAGCGCGATGCGCAGGGCTCATTCCTTGCGCTATTTACCTTTAAAATCACGACGCAGAACTATGGCTATCATGCCTTCGCTAAACCTTGACTGTACTAATTTTAGCAGTTTTGAGCAAACTTCGCTCCCAAAACCCAACATGTCGGCCCCTCACTCCTGCATGTCACATGCTCCCGGCCATGTTGCTAGACATTGTCCATGGGCAGGAGGCCCTCTGGCAGCCCCGACGCAGCAATCAATTTCAGATTCTACTTTACTTGCTGTGGATGGCTATCGTTTAAAAAAATATGCTTCTTCGTCAGTCTCTCTTCCAGAGACGATTTTTGAATGTCATACTCCTTCAAATAACGACGCCATTTCCCTGCATTCTGATACGGTCGACCCTCCAATATCGGTCTCTAGCACTCATGATGATGTTGTACCACACAAACTCTCTTTTATTAGCAACCCTCCGAGTGATTCTTCTATGTATGCTCATCCGACACCGCGTGCTCCTCCGCAACCCCCTTCTCCGAATTCGGAGTCCATTAATTACCTTTATGCTGGAAATCACTCTTGCAGCTTTAAACACCACATTCCTAAGTCTGTATAAATTATTTGAACGCCTGGATGAAAACATTTCCAAGCAGACGCACCAGATTGACACGATGTATGATTGGATTTTGTCTTCAAATAAGGCATCTATTGCTCAGGTTCCTACTTCCCAATCGTCTTCTCATCCAGCTCTTTCTCAGACGACTATTTTTCCTACATTTCCCTCTATTCCTGACATCATTCGCCCCATTGAGGCAGAGCCCCAAATTGTTGCTCCCATGGCAACTGATTGTTCTTGGGAGAACATCTCTAGTGCTCAAGAAGTGCCCCATGGGATTCCCATACCGGTGAATACTCTTCCATTGGTCTGTAGCGCGGCAACGGTCATATCTCAAGCTCTAGGTCCTATGCCTTTCACTCATGATTTGACTGCACCTTGTCTTGTCCCCACACTAGCGCCGGCACAAGGCAAAAGTAAAAAAAAAAAAGAAGCTACCAGCTCGACAAACATTAATTAAAAAATCTAAAAATATGCTTGCTCCAAAGCTTCCGAAAAACTCTATTGCTTCCTTTTTCAAAAGTGTTTCCGCAGCCCCTTTACAGTTATCTAATAAGACTTTACCTAAGTTACCAACGTCCGATACCAGTACTGAACTGGCCGATCGCCCAACGGCACCTATTGGTCTTCGCTATTCTCCCCTACACAACTTGGTCAAGGGTTTGGAAACATCTGTGACTCCTCCAAGCTCGAAGGTCCCTAGCTCCGTCACACATAGTCTTCCTCCAGCGACTATCTCTGTACCAACGAGCTCTCATGAGTCTTCTTCCTTTTCAACTGCAAATATATCTCTTGTCAAATCTGCCATTGACCAGTTTCTTAGTCTGCAAAGTCAGCCTAACCCCTCTCCAGCTGTCTCTGTCATTGCCAATGTTCCCACCCCTTTGACCTCACTAAATAATCTGTTTAGAAAAGATCTAACATGCACAACGATGCATCCTGTTCAAGAAAATGTTCAAAATAATACTGTGCCCCACAATTCTTCAACTCATTCTGACCTGATGACTTCACAGCTTAAATCCTTACTGGACGCTTTTTTGGAAAATCAACTAACCTCGTTTTTGCCAATTCCTGACAATAGTGGTACAGCCAGTATAAGCGCTCAAAGTGCTGTCAATTCATCAGGTCACTCTTTACCTCCTCAAGCTCCTCAGTGAACTATGTATACTGGTCCGAAGTGGCCCATTACCACCCCCGCATTGCCTAGGTCAAATAACCATTCTGCCTCGGGCCCCTTAAACTCCATGTCCGCTCAAAACATGAAATCAAGCAAACCGTCTACAAAAACATCTCCTCAATTTTCTAATACTCGTCCTCCAATGGGACACTCACTTATTATGAAATGCAGAGGTGCAAACATCAACTCTATGACCTCAATAGACAATGCGTGTTAAATATACTAAACGATGTTGATTCTCTCGAACATGTTTCATCAACCGATATCGATTTGGTAGAGTTTATTGCGGACGCCGATTTTACCATTGTGCGCCTATGGATACCATCAGCCACAGTGCAAAGATGTTATGGAATGCTAAACTCATACTGTTTGACATGGGTTTTCTTATTACTCAGGACCCTGATCGAACACAATCCCTATTTAATCCGACAAATGTAGCAGCTGGTACTACTGGCCAATCATTCCCCACCAGACGAGTCTACCAATCTAACAAAACTATGTGCCACAATTTATAACCATCAGACTGTCAAGATCGTCAATTGTTTTTGTTAGGATGTTGGAATACTCGAGGACATGCACATTTGCAACACTCCATTAATGTATATGACAAATGACAGCTTAGCTCTTCAAGAAACATGGCTTTT
Organism: Ambystoma mexicanum; assembly: GCF_040938575.1. Lineage (NCBI taxonomy): Eukaryota > Metazoa > Chordata > Amphibia > Caudata > Ambystomatidae > Ambystoma > Ambystoma mexicanum. The sequence goes on from NC_090933.1 coordinate 353,682,844, forward strand.
AACACCACCTGTTTGGGACAATTACTCTACTGCCTTGATTCCTGCTATAAGAGGCGAAAAAGGTCGCCCAATGTCCGGACTCCTGGTAGCAGCCCGTCAGTCAGCGCATTTACAAATTCAACCGTGGTGCGCCTTTGACATTTTCATACAACTAGTTAAGATAATCGGCTGTGGTGGCAACATGGCCATTTTCAATGTATATCGGAACCCAGCAAAACTCCCTATGAACATGTTTCTCAGAGAATTGTCTTACTTGTTTGAACGAATATCACAATCGTCCGATATCATTGCCACTCTCCTAGTTGGTGACATTAACCTTGACTGTCTCCATCCAAAATCTGAGGTTGCTTTACAGGAAGCCACCATGTGGTCCACTTTCATGTCTGATAACAATTTTAATATGGTTAACGTTGCGGTACCGGGTGACTTGCCCGCCACTACTACCTGGCAACGTGACTCAAGTGTCAGTACAATTGACTACATTTATGCGGATTTACTTTTATTTCAGAACATCACCGCTTTAGCAATCACTCCTCAGGCATATAGTGATCACAAGTTTCTAACTCTACATTTTTCAAGACCACACGTCAATGCTCCTCTCAACACTAACAGGTTGCATTCTCAACTGATCATTAACCAATCTGGAAACCGTATTTCATGGTCTTTAAGTAAGCTCTGGTTACTAGAACACTCACTCATTCCTTCCTATTTGAACAATTCCAATATTGAATACACAGATATGTTACACCTGTTCTATACCAACATCATAATTGCCAAACAGAAGCCTCTGACCCACCTACATTCCTTTGACAAAGAGTTACATTATAGAAGGATTTGTTACAGAAAAGAGCGAAAATCCTTATTTGCTTCATTTTCATCGTTACGGTTTGATGCAGCCAAATTAGCAAAAACTCGCTATACTAACTGGATACGTGCCCATCGAGCACAACTATTTCAGAAAGATAGCGAGCTCATGCTTAATACTTTGGCTACCAAAAATTCAGCGAGCATTTGGAAACTGCTAAAACACAAAAACTGCAATTACCAATTGGATGTACAAGCTAACGGTGTACAAGAAGCGCAATTGATTCGCCACTTCTCTGATTTATATAATGATTCAGACTTTGTCCAGTTTGAATATCAAACGCAATCAGTTTCTAAGTGGTCCCTTAATTGTGACCTGGATTCTATTATCAACTATATCAAATTGGCTAAAAACTCTAGAGCGGCGGGGACCGACGGTATTAGCAACATAATGCTAAAGCATAACCTACACCATTGGGCACGCATTTTATTTTGTTTGTTTCAAAATATCTTACATACGAAAAAGCTACCACTGTCTTGGCACTCGTCCATCTTGGTCCCCATTTATAACAAAGGGGATCTTGCTTTACCTGAGAACTACCGACCCATAGCGCTTCTTGATTCACCAAGTAAAATATTTGCAAAATTCTTACTGCTTGAATTTTCAGCATGGACGCTCACTCATTTTCATCGCAATCCGTTTCAAACAGAGTTTGTTGCTGAGATGGGCACTGTTGTCAATATGTTTTTGTTAAATGCCATCAAAACACAGTGTCACGTGCAAAAACAGCAAGTTTACTTTGTATTTGTGGACCTGCACTCTGCTTTTGACTCAATTTCAAGAGTCAAACTAATGCATAAACTCATAAATGACCATTTTCCACCTACAATCAGCGACCTTATTTATCATTTTCATTCTTCAACATCTGTTCAAGTCAGATTAACTTTGAATGGTTTACTTTCGCAGCCTATTTCAACTACACATGGCCTCAAACAAGGCTGTTTACTGGCTTCTGCCATCTTTAACTATTATATACACCTAGTGGTCTCCAGAAATTACTTGCTGCCCTTGACTGTTATGTGGCAGAGAATGAGCTAAGAATTAATACTACTAAGACTCAAGTGTTAATGTTCAATCCCCATCAAGGAGTTCACACGCTAAAACATTGGTCCATTGGACATAATGTCAAACTGTCTATGGAATCTTCGTACACTTATTTGGGTGTCATCTTCGAAGCTTTCTTAAAGTCAATGAAAACATATGGCCCTGATTGACGTTAAACTCTTCACTGCCATCTCTCAGGCACACATCCTCCTCACTAAATTTGGTAAATTTTCCATAGTCCCGGCCATCACGTTTTGGCAAATGAAAGTCATTCCTACCATCCTTTATGGGCTGGAAGTAGGTCCTCCTTTGTCCTCAATCACTCTCGATAAATGGGAGGCCAAATTCTGGAGGAGCGTGCTGCACTCACCGATGTGTATACCCATTTCGTGGCTACGCTACGGATTGGGTCTCACATCATTGGGCTCGTCCCTTGCTTGGAAGCAATGTTCATTCCACAGAAATTGCCTGATTTCTTCACAATCTGATAATTTACTCAAGATAATTTCGACCTACATATTCACCACAGATCACTCATTTGTCCGAAGTTGGCTGTTGTCAGTTTATAAGATCTTGGCACAGGCCGAAATTACTATTGAAGTTTTAATAGACGATCCTAACAAGGCCAAATCAAAACTCTTTCAGTCCTCATGGATTTTGAATCTCCAGAAATGTTTGACATATAAACATGCTACTAGTCATCGCTTTCCTCCTCATAAAAGAGGTTTTCCACAAAGATATCTTTCGAAAGCACCCTCATTGAAATACAGAATCTCAATTCTGCGCTTTCGCTTGCATATCTGGGAAACCAGAGACCTTCAATGCACGCGTAAACTAATCCCTTGCACTCACAATATTTGTCGGTTTTGTCAATCTATCAAGTGTCCTGAAACCTTGGCTCATTTAATTACACAATGTACTAATTTAAATTGGCTAAGACAATTACATTTCCACAAGTATTGCTCGGGCTTTGCTATGTTTGAACCAAATATTTGTTGGAATCACATTTTTGGTTCGACTACCTTGGGAGTCCAAGTAGCTACTATAAATTTCTTAACTTCACTAAAATTAGATCAAGCAGACAATGCTCAAGCCTCAGTTTTTAAGCATATAGGTCAATGAACCATATGAGTGTACCAACAATGTACTGGTTTCATGATTAATGTTCATTGTGATTCTATTTGTTTTAATTTGAAAGTTTTCGCATCTGTTTTTATGAATGTTAATTTGTGGCTGTCCTTATGTTTTAAGTCTTATTAATGTCATGAATTGCTTTGTTTATTGAAAAGTTGTAAAAATCAACTAAATCAATAAAAAAAAAACTTTAAAAAAAAAGCTCAGTGTGCGGAACAAATAGATAGTCAAGCCTAGAAAGGGAGTCGTGGGCCCCCGAGTGGAATGAATACCCTCTGGTTCCCCGGTGCAATTCCCGCCACACATCACAGAGACCCAAGGCGGATGCAAAGTTGGACAGTCCAGTAGGGGCGTTTGGGTTACGGTGTCTAAGATGGGATTGGTCCATGGTGTTACACATCACATCATTAAAGTCTCCACCCAGAAACCACTTATCGTGTTGATACTTGCCCAACAGGGTTGTCAATTCCACCAGAAGTTCCTGCCCCAGACCCGGTGGGGAGTAGACCGAGACAAACCCAAAGCTCTCCCCCCCGAGTGTCCCCAGGACCAGCACGTAACGACCCCTAGGGTCCCTCTTCACTTCTTGCGAGGCAAATGGGACGCGCTTATGTATAAGAACAAGGGTGCCCCTGGATCCCATGGTATACCCCGAATGAAAGGCAGCCCTATAGTTGGTCCGCAGGAAAAAGTTACAGTGTGAACCCGCTAGGTGTGTCTCGGTAAGCAGGGCCACATCGGGCGAGTATCTATTGAGCAGTTGTTTAACTAAGCGTCGCTTAATCGGGGACCTCATCCCGTTCACATTCCAGGTGAGGACCTTAAGGGATCTGGGACGTGAAGTCACCGGCAGTTGAGATTGGTCAGGTGCCATCTAGCAAGAGCATAAGAGATGCTGGCGACTGAGTTATGGGTGCAGAATCCCGGTGTGTGCCGGTGTAGTGTAGAATCAACAGTGACTGGTGACTGAAATGCTGTTCGAGCGTGCTACGATCCCAACTGACCAGGAACCCCGTCACTCCCTGAAACCTACAGGAGTAAACTGGCCCTGGGGTAACTAACAACTCTTCTCAAATGGTCCCACCCTCCCCCTCCCCATACTCCACCCCAATTTGAAGTACCTGTCGCCCTAACCTTGCTGACATTCAAAAACACTTTGGTGTCAGCTCTAACAGTCCCAACTGTAGTTCAACAAAAAAAAATAAGAGTTTGGAGAGGGGTGGCACCCAGACGCAAGGGTATCGGTCTCCCGCTTACCGCCCTGTGGGTATGTGAAACACCGTATGTAGGTCGCCGAGGGCTTCCTGCAGTGTCATCCATAAAGTGACCGCCTGCCAGCTGGAGGGTGAATCCACATCAGGGATCAGGGCGGGCTACGTCATCCCTATCTTTCGGCCGGACCAGCGGTGGTGGTTGGTTTGGTATTCGACGCTGCTCTGGTGGTGGTCCAGGGTTAGGGCCTCGGGATGTCGACCAGTCCCCTTCAATGTGCTGCTCCGCCCAACGCCATGCCTCCCCGGGGTCATCAAAGTGGACCGTTGTCCCTTTGTGATAAATTTTCAGCTGTGCAGGGAAAAGCAGGCCATACTTGACACCAAGCGTTTGCAATTGTTTGATGTTGCCATCTTTTAATGGCATTGCAGCAAAAGGGAGTGGAAGTACATGGGCTGAAGCAGGGGGTAATATGCCTTATTTCCATTTTGCCTCCTGCTAACAGCAGAGCTGTAACCATGAGAAGGAGGTTGAGTTATTTTTATTCAGCATTTTTATAAAATGTGCCTGTACCCCTTGCATACATTTCATATGCAAACTTTACCATATGACAAATCTGCACGTAGAAATCAACTTATGTTGGCTGAAACATTCATAATATCGGCCAGACTAGGTGCTTCTCATGGGGGACAGCAGGCAACTCTTCAGAAACCAGATATCAGCATTGAAACCAAAATTCCTCATTTAAACCATCCCTCATTTGTGTCCAGATGGCAGATAGCTTATTTTCTGATCACATCCTATAAAGGGTTGTTTCCTGACCTAGCCAAAAGTAGACAATTGGCCTCAATAAGTACCTCTAGGGCACTTCACTGTAGAGCACACTTCCTTCTCCAAATCTTGGACAGCAGAGATCTTTAAACACTCTTTCAAGAGTAGCCCAGAAGCTTTAGCTCATCACTGCCACCAGAGCATAAGCACCACGATGGATCAACATGCACCACTCAAATCTAAAATCCCCAAACCACACAAACTCCCCAACCACTGGTACTCAGATGAACTCATCTCGCTTCGCAGAAATAAAAGATCCCTTGAGCACATTTATCTAAATAACACCACCCAAATTAACCATTCTAACTTTGCCTCAGCTGCTAAGACATAAAAGAAAGAAGCATTCTCCCATAAGGCCAACCCCTATAATACCAGGTTTTCTAATGCTAGTTCTGATTCCAAAGAATTGTTCTCCATCCTACTAGAACTTAAGAGAACCCTGTCAGTCCAAACACTCACAGCAGATCAGACAAAGCATGGTGTACTACCATTCAGGACACCCTTGCCAACAAAATTGCCCTACTTTGCAATAAAATCTATGTCAAAAAAATACAGCTACCTTCCAAAGCCTCTACTCTGACCACCTGTCCCACATCTAATCTCAATATCACTATTGATACAACTTCTTTCTCATTTGACCAAGTCACTGAAGAGTATGTCCCTGAGACCATCCTTGCCCTTAAACCCTCTAATTGCAAAGGAGACTCCTGGCCATCTCACATTGCAAAATTGTGTGTGCCCACGGTCTCGCCTATCATCACAGACTTTGCTAACACCTCCTTCAAGACCTGCATCATGACCAAACGCATCAAATCTGCCTGGGTCTCTCCACTCCTTAAAAAACCCTCTCTTGACCTCTCCTTACGTACCAACGCCCGACCCATCACATCTGTCCCCTTTTTGCTCAAAGTTCTCAACTGTATTGCCTATACACAAGTCAAACTCTTCCTAGAACCTCATCTCCTTGGCACAAGACAATCTGGGTTCTGACCAAATCACCGCACTGAAAAAGCTATGTTCAACCATAAAATGTAGTTGGACAGCATCCATGATGCTGGGAATCTTGCCATTCTCATCCTCTTGGACGTATCTGTAGCTTTCTTCCTATTCTCCCCTGACGCCATTAACTGGGTGGAGTCCTTCCTTGGAGACCGCACCTCTAGAATCTGGAGGGAGAACTCAGCTGCAGACCCTATCCCAGCTCCTCTGGGGGTTTCCCAAGGCTCGTGCTTGTCCCCAACACTCTACATACCTATACCAAGCATCTATTCGACATCCTTGACTCGCTTGATATCTCTTATACAAACTTTGCTGATAATATACAAATGCTCATCCCCATCACCGGGAGCCACCCAGAGGGCGACATCATCATCAATAAGATTTACTCTACTATTCAAAACTGGATGGCCACCCACAATCTCTGTCTGAATGATGACAAAACTGAACTAATGATTGTGGGTTCCCCTTCTCGCCTCAACAAACTTGCCTCGACGTACTCCTCCTTCTCCATTGATGGGACCACCATTCCAGTTCTCTGTCAGGTCAAATCTCTGGGGATTCATCTTGACGCGGAACTCAATATCACTAGGCACATCAAAGCCATGGCATCGGCGGCAGACTACACTGCGAAACTCATTTCTTTAAGTAGACAATTCCTGTCCCCTACCAACTGCCTCACGCTTGCAAGAGTTATTATCATCAGCAAACCTGACTATTGTAACACTCTACAGAAAATGTATCCAAACTGAAACTACTCCAAAACAAAGCTCTCTGTGCAGGTTTGGATCTAACATGAAGTCCACTGGCTCCCCGTCAAGGCCTGCATCGAGTACAAAACTCTAACACTAGTACATTGCCATTGCTGCATTTACAATACTGCCGCTTCGTACTTAACCAAGAGTATCTCACTGAGACCCCACTCTTGTGCACTTCGCTCTTCTAAAAGCATAGCACTAGCCACTCCAAGATTCAAAAAGGCTAGAGCTGGTGGTGTTCGTTTTGCTGTCACTGCCCCATCACTCTGGAACTCACTATCCCCACGTACCAGAGATGAGACTTCCTATACCATCTTGAAGAAACGGGTGAAGACCTGGCTCTTCAAAAAATATGACTAATTACTTTTTTCATTTAGTTCCTGCTTCCACCACCCCTTCCCCTTTGTATCATCTGACTGTTACTGCTTTAAACTTGCTTATTCTGTCCAAATGCTGTGATACCCAGGGTATGGGTGTTACAAAAATGGTATAAATAAATCAATAAATAAATAAATAAATAAATAAATAAATAAATAAATAAATTCATTAATTAATTACATAAAATAATGTCTAATCCTTGCAGCCTTAAAAACGTCCTTATTTTGTTATGGAGCCAAACTGGGTGTGAAGGGGCGTAGTGTGGCCAATGTGTACAGTCTGTTGAAGGGACAGAATCAGGTGAAAGTGCAGAGTCTGGCAGAGGTGGAGTAAAGTTTGGGAGGGACACATGAAATATGTTGGGCCTAGGGCATCAGAAAGCCTAAATACGCCATTGCTTGTGTGACTCCAGAGGAGTCTGGGAGGCAATTTGAATATACAAGATCATCTGGCCGGCCTGGTATCTGCCAGAGAGATAAGAGGTAAACCAATGCAGGACAGCAGCAGAGAATCCTATCGTGTCAGAGAGGAGGGAAAGGAGGATGCGGTAGTCAGCGATGTTGAATGCTGCTGAGAAATCAACGAGGACAAGGAGGCATTACAGAGAGATAGTAGGGGGTGAATCAGACTAAATGAGATGGTGACTTAGAGAGTGAAAGGAGCGTGACTGTGAGAGAAGGTGTAGGTGTAGCGTGGAATAGTATAGTGGAGAGGGGAGAGTACTAAAGGGAGAGGAGAGATTAGCAGTGTGGAGAGGGAAGAGTAGAAGTACAGAGCAAAAGAGGAGAAAGGACATCAGGGGGACAGTGAGAGGAAGAGAGGGAGTAAAACAAAAGTGGGATGTAGAGAGGAGAGAGAGCAGGCGAAAGGGAATGGAAGCACAGAACTTCAAGGTGAGGAGTATAAGAGCATGCAAAGAAAGGGCCAATTGAGATTTCGTGATTTTCTTGATAAACATTCTTATTGTGGGACCCAAGTTAGGATCAACCTAGATTGATCCCAGAGGAAGTCAGATAGATAAGGTGTTTGTCTTTAGGCCGTCATGACCAGTCAGTCACCTACTAGACAGTAGGCGTGTTGGGATGCACGTTCAGTTCCCAGCCCCTCCTAAACACTTTGGATTGCGAAAAATATATGAACACATGAGGAACGTGTAGAGGATGGCATAGGGGGGAGTCTTATCGTTAGAAGTGACTGGAGGGAGGCACATGTATTGTGGAAGTCTATATAGTTAAGGGGAACTAACCATTTGCTTTGCGACAGTGTCATGTAGAATACATTGCACGCACATGTCAAACTATTACACAAATTAACACTGTATCCAAAAGTAGGCCTGAATCCTCACAGGCCATGTTGGATTCACAGAACAACGAGGCCTTTTCTCCGGCTTGATTATTTTATTCCAATTCGCAGGCATGGCAATGAACACACACGTACACATACACATATAAAGGGGTCCAGGTAGTCCTTTTTACATTTAGGCAGTAATGTGAGCAGCCAAATGGGGGTAGGGATATGGCCCAATACGGAGGCCACACTCATGGGAGTCAGGCCAGAGGTCCTGAGCGGTGAAAACACGAGCTGAGATTTAGGACACCTGTGCCCTGCAGAATAATGGTCATTCCATTTGAACTACCAAATGCTCAGGAATAATACTCTTAAATCCTTCATGAATTGGATGGATCAGTGGGACATGGAGGGATTCCATGGCTACCCCTAGGGAGGAGTAGCAGATAAGCGGGAAGCAGAGAACAACAAGGTCTGTGATTTGTGCCAGGGAGAGCTAAGTGCGATGCCAATGTTCATAAGATTGCAGCTGGGAGGCCTGATGGGGGCGCCCGTGTGTCTGGGATGAGAAAAGAGTTTCTTTGTTTACAAGGACTCGGCTGACCTCGAAGTTATCTTCCAAGCTCATGTTGATGAACAGGTGCATATTACGTGGTTAGGTTTTAGGAGAGGGTGTTGCATTTTAAAGTCTAACCAATCATTTTACAGTAACCCTAGGTGAAGAGGTTGTTGCCCATGTGTGAAGAAGATTGAGGAGAAAATGATAAGGCCAATGGGAGAAGGGTCTATTTGTGAATATTAGCATGTAAATAGGTGGTAGCCAATGAGGGTGGGGGATGAACACTGTATATCGCATGCGTCATTGATGACCATTTTCATATTTATAATGTGATGTTCACTTTGATGAAGGCAGAGAGCTCCATGGCAGTGGACCTATAATACCCTGTCACCATTTACTTTTTGTATACAAAATAAAGCTCTTGTGTGTACCAAGCCTTTTTCCCTAGCATATTATTTTCTGTGTCTGGTTGTTGTGAGTTTACACTACAAATATTGGTGACCCCAACGTGATCCCAGAATCCCAGGCGAGGATGGAGGATTCATGGCTGCACATCCATAGGGGCCATGCCCACCTGCATGGGCCAGTCCGCTTATGCGCACCTTCGAGAGGCTTACAGGAGCCGTGTTATCAGAATTGCTATCTGTACTTTGGGGCGCTGTCCCCAGATTGTGCAGACTGTTGATGGGACCCCATGATGGAGGACTTCAGGTGAACATGTAGATGTTAGTGCATCTTTTTGGGAGAGGGGTCCAGGAAGAGAGTATGAGTGAAGATTGATGTGCCTGTAGTGAGGATGGGAATGAACAAATGAGTTGGAAGACTATGTGGCATTGTATATAAGTTCATTCGATTTTTATATAGAGGATTGTGGTGTAACAGGACCCTTTCCTATGTGATTAGGGAAGAAGATAGCACTGTATAATGAGGAAAAAAGGATACGGGTAGAGGCCCCCTATAGTTAGTGGGTCTGGGATCTCTCCACCCAGTATAGAGGGGTGCGTGAGAACACAAAAGGTATTTGCGGAAGAGGCCCTTTTGGGCATGGGATCTCCTCATCGGACATAAAGGGGTTGATGGAAAATGTACCCTATAGATTCCCCTAAGGCAGTGAGCGAGTTGTCCACACACCGATAACAACCACCCCTGCTGTTCCGAGTGCCCACGCACACTCTACAGAGGTAGCCCAGTGTCCCCCGCTAGGATGTTTTTCTACTTGTGCTGCTTCAGGATACACAAATCCAACATACAATCCTTTTCCTGCTACAGCTCCCCCACCACCCGCACCAGCCCAATATCACAACCTCCACAACCCTATAGTGTCTGCCGCAGCGAGAGGTAGAGCATAGGAAGAAAGAGATAGAAAACCACAGAAGGAGCTAGTAGATATGTTAAGAAAGTTGGAAGAAGAATTAGCCAGAATGAAGGTGTATAGGAGGTATGGGAAATGTGCATCTGTAGGACCAGACGCATTGAGAGTGGGAGATATTTTGTTTTGAATAGACAGCACTGCTATTAAGGATGTGCACAATAGAGAAGGTGAGGGAGGGGAGGAGGAAGCAGGCAGAACGTTTGGAATATGGCACAGCATGGTAGTCTATTGTGATTTTGTTGTTGTTTATTTTTGTTGTAGTGAGAAGAGGCTGAGGGAGGGCCTGATTTGTTGTATGAGATGAGGTTTTTTGGTAATGAGTGAATGTGTGTGAAGGGCAAGTGGAAGGTTGTAAGTATTGAGGGAAAGGGCTGGGCATTGACGGTAGGACGGTGGAAAAGGGGGAGGGGTATTGGGTGGGTACGGCTCTGCTGGTTTGGGGCACAGGTGTTGGTAATATTGTACACCAGTGGTAAAGGAGCGGGTACGATGGAGCCGGCAACCCCATTGGAATACATGTGCAAAGCTCTTCCTTTGTACTGAAAAACAATTCTCAAGTACCACAAGGAATTGTTGGCAGAAAACGAAAGGAGGGATGTATAAGCCATGGCCGGAACAGGGAACAAATAACAAAGATATATTAAGTCATATGTGCACATTCTTGGCGGCCAAGTATAAGATGAGAACATTAAAAAATTAAGGAAGTGTTAGAATTATGGAAAATAGTGGAACATTTGGAAGATGCTCCTATAGTTTCCGCTAAGGTGGTGAGTGAGTTGTCCACAACCTGCACCATGATAACAACCACCACTGCTGTACGAGTGCCCCCGCACTCGTCTCAGAAGTAGCCCAATGTCCCCTGCTTGGATGTTATCCGACTCGTGCTGTGCAAGGATACACAAATACTACATATGTTTCTTTTGCCACTATAGCTCCCCCATCACCTGCACCGGCCCAATATCACAACCTCCCAAACCTACAGCATCTGCTACAGTGAGAGGTAGAGCACCAGAAGAAAGTGATAGAAAGCCACAGAAGGAGCTAGTAGATGTGCTCAGGAAGTTGGAAGAAGAATTGGCCAGATTGAAGTCGAATAGGAGGGATGGGAAATTTGCACCTGTAGGAACAGACGCATGGAGAGTGGGAGATATTTTGTTTGGAATATACAGCACTGCTATTAAGGATGGGTATAGAGAAGGAGAGGGAAGGGAGGAGGAGGCAGGCAGAAAGTTTTGATTATGGCACAGTATGGTCAGATGATGTGTATGACTGTACGTGAGGGGGAGAAGAGGAGTGGAACACTGTAGACGAGTTGGAAGAAGAGGAACAGCCATCTGCAATTTCCCCACAAGTAGAAAGTTTGTGGGGACTTAGGTTATGAAATAGATATAGGCGCATGACAATGCCTAAGAAATTAGTGATGGGGAAGAAGAGAACAGTAAAGACAGAAGGGGCAGAGTTTCCCTTATTATGCAGTGGACCAGGGAGCGCACAGTACGTACCATGGACCGATACGGATAAAAATAACCTCATAAATACACTCCCATTCTTCACTGCTGGAGCGGGTAAGTAGACATATGCTTTTGAGAAGCAGGCGGCCGGCATGACCTTGGCTGTAGGGGACCAGAAAAGTCTATTTTTTTATACTGGGGGATCAGGCTGATGACATATGGGTCAAAGCTGGGTATCCGTGTGTGAAGTTGGGTGACAACAGTCATGACGAAGAGCACTTTAATGACATTAGGCCCCAAGTATGGGTGGTACTACGGCACACATACCCAGACACGCCTGATCTTCAATCGATCATGCAGAGGACGGTGCAAGATAATGAAGACCCCGCTCAGAACTTATTACACATACAGGAAATGTGGAGGGCAGAAACGGGAGATTCCTGGAACTGAGCAATCACATTCTTTTATTTCATTGTGAAAAGGGGACCTCTGAAAGAAGTACAGAAATCCCTTGACAAAATAGTGGGGACTGACGCACAGGGCTGGGTGGAAACTTAAACTTTAATTGTACATGACTAAAAGGTTGAAAGAAAAGAAAAAGGAAGCAGTGCAGCAAGCGCAAGTGGAGGAAGCAAAACTGGTACAAAAGCGAAGGTTGCGTTGGAAGGGGCTGTAACAACAGTACAGACGGAAGGACCGGTAGAGCTTAGAGCAGTTCAGGCTGATGTGCGAGCGGTACCTGTGTGGGGGAAGTGAGAACGACTGGACAGTTGGGTATCAGCCTCAGTACCAAGGAGGATTTCTAGGGGTTTCAGTGAGCTAGAGGGGGGTTTTCAGGAGCTTGGGGAGGGCGAGGAGGATTCAGAAGAATGGGACCGCGAGGATGATGAAAAACTTAGTGTTGGACATATGTGGGTGAATGGGCCATTTTTCAAGAGAATGCAGAGTAGACAAACATTTGCATACCCCCAACAACAGACGTATCCATACCATTAGGGCGGCCCTGCCCCATGTCCCCAATCTTACAGACAGCCAACCCCGGTAGATCCCTATGGTAGGTCCCTATGGTGTGCCATTACCCAATGTGCCGCCCAAGCCCCACCGTCATTTCTGCAGTTATCAGCCCCCTCAATGATCTAGTGCAGGCAGAGTTTTCGGTGGTTCCTAACCCTGCTGCAATATTAGGCAACATACCCACTGAGACTACTCATTTTACTGTGGTGGATGTGAAGAATGCCTTTTTCTCAGTACCTTTACATACAGACCCGCAATACCTCACTGCGTTTATGTTTGCCAGGAGCCAATTCCAACACACTAGACTTCCTCAAGGGTACTGTGAGTCTGCACGTATTACATGAAGACTTGGGGAATATTCGTGTTCCCAGCACCATTATCCAATATTTGGATGACTTATTGGTGTGTAGCACTACTGAACAACAGTACAGAGAGGACTCTATTGCTTTGTTACAACTGCTATCTGATAAAGGCTATAGGGTGGACAGGGCAACATTGCAGTATTGTCAGCATGAGTTGTTGCATTTGGGCCAACTGATTTCAGTTAATGGTAAAAGAGTGACTCCAGAACGCACTGTAGCGGTACATAATACCCCTGAGCGGGTGACTGTTAAAGATATGCAAACAGTTCTTGGCCTGTGTAATTACTGCAGAGCATGGATTTCTGATTATACATCATATACTTGACCACTGCTGCAGACACTCAAAGAAGCACAACGGACAAAAACAAATACCATTATTTGGACTGATGTGATGATCACCAGTTTTCCGGAGTTGAACATTCTTAGCTCTACTGCTCCTGTTTTAACAACCCCTGATGACACTAAAGAGTTTTACCTTTTTTCACACTCTAATTGCCAGATGATGACAGCAGTTTTGACACAACACAGTTCTCTGGGCCACAAATCCTTAGCATATTATGGTGGTATGTTGGATTCTGTTATGCAGGGACAGTTCCCTTGTGAACAAGCATTGGCTGCAGCTGCTTATGCCATTGAGAAGTTGGCCACTATTGTCACGTGATGTTCTTTCCCTCTGTACGTTGAACATGCAGTTTTTGAAACATTGGAGAGGTCTAAATCAACATTGACACACAAAGGGCCTCTGCATATGAGGTCATTCTTTTCAGTCCATATATTCACATTGTTCGGTGCAAAACAGTGAACAACTTACCTTTTTGACAGAACCTATTAACGATGATGAGGTACAAGATTGTGTCACTTATGAGGGTTCTGAGAATGACATTCCCAAAGCACGTGACTGTGCAATAGATGACAGAGAGGTATTCTTTGTGATGGGTCCTCAACTATTAACCAGGAGACAGGTCAGCGACATGATGAAGCAGAAGTGATTCGACTGACTTATGAGGAATATGAGGTTATTGTGCAGCAAAGACTACCGGGCCATTATTCGGCACAGGCAGCAGAACTGATTGCCCTTAATGAAGCACTTGAGGCAGCGCAGGGGTGCCGAATAACCATATATTCTGACTCGGCCTATGTCATAACCACAGTACATTCCGGGTTGTCAGAGTGGATGAGGAAAGGGTTTTGAAGAGCAGATGGGTCCCAGTGCAACATGCAGCCCTTTTGGATAGGTTTATTCAGGCCCTTTCACAGCCCACACTAGCCACAATCATCATGTGTGCCGCCCATACAAGTGGTGTGGGCTTTGTCTCCTTCAGGAATGAAGTGGCGGACAAAGCAGTGAAACTGGCAGCATATTTACCAGTACCAGACATTCCAGAGCATCCAGAGCTTGTTAATATGCAGTTGCTGTTGCAGGTTTCATATACCGTGCTACCCGCCCCTGAAATCATTAAACTACAAGGTTAGGCACCGCAAAGTGAGAAGTTGCTATGGCAGAGAAAGAGGGGCGCGCAATCTCCAACTGACTTGGTGTGGAGACAGACTAGTATGGAAAGGTAGTCATGCCTCAAGAATTGGCTCTAGTAGCGTGTGATCAGCTCCACCACCCCACCCATGTGTCCAAACAGTATATTGCTGTGGATATCCAAGAAGATTGGAATGTGCCCATGATTCAGGAACTACTGTCAATGTTGACATCCAGACATACAGTACTGGGCAAACTTTGAAAACTTTGAGGCATATTGCCCCATCCAATTGGTCCCTTTTGAGATCTCCATATAGATTTCAAAGATATGGGTGAACGATCCAAGATACTTTGTATTTTCATAGTGATGATGTGTCCTTTCTCCCATTAGATTGAGGCTGGCGCATGTGCACATCCTGAGGCCAAATCGGTTGCCAAGTTTTTGGTGAGAAAATTGTTCCCCCGATGGGGTGTGTGTGAAAGACTTAAAAGTGATAACGGCACTCACGGTTTATAGCGGCTCTTTTAGGAATGAAACACAGGATGTGCCCCATTTAGCACCCTCAAGCCAACAGCATTGTGGAAAGCATGAACAGCCTTTTAAAAACTGATTTCTAAATTGTGGGTGACATTAAAGAAAAATTGGATCTATTTTCTCCCCCTGGCTTTATTGAGTCTGACTCAGCCCTGTAAGGACCATCACCTCTCCCCACATGAAATAGTAACAGCGAGACACATGCACACGACATTGTCTCCTATGCATAGTGCATCTGATGCTCACAGGGCTGCGTCAATCTTGGGGGATGAATTTCATTCGTATTTGACTCAGTTAACAAAATGTATAAAATACCTTTCTCAACAGATTGCTCCATGTTGAACTGAAGAAGGTGAAAACAGTGCTGCAATAGAATCAGCAAGCTTGCCACCATTACAACTGTATCCTGGGGATAGGGTGTATGTGAAAAACCTTGTGCACAGGTGGAGAGAGCCATGCTACAATGGACCTTACACAGTAGTGTATGCTACTTCGCTTGCGATCACAGTGAAGGAATTACGATATTGGTTGCACCTGTCTGATGCTAATAAAGTGCCACAAATATTGCCTCTTACAATAAGCATTTTGTCTGAGTGCTTTTGATTCAATATTGTTTTTTATGCGAACAACCTTTACAGCCTTTTTTGAAGGTTGTTTTAGATGTGATTGTCCCTTTGAGCCTTTTTATATTGTGTTTATTTTTATGCTGAGTGTAAAATGTTTTTTTAAAAATGTTTATCCGTGAGGTTTATCGCTTTTCTCTGGTATCAGTTTTTGTATTTCATTTTAGGTCCTTTTGTAGTAAAATATGTGTTCCTCTTATATGTTGATTTTTTATTGGCTTATTTGTATATTTGTCTAGTGAGTTCATATGGTTAGGACATATAAAGAGGGGCTGTGGGTGTATAAAACGATGTGAAAATAGTGAATTCTGTGATGCAACAATACCAATTGTATGACTGCAGTAGTGAATTTTAAAAGAATGAGAATTTAGGACACAGTAATATGGCAATTAAAGTTGCAGGTGAAGAGGGTATTTTATGAGGAGAATGAATGCAATCAGGATAAAGGTGTAGTTTTTGACACAATGTCTGATGTGCACCATCCAGAAATTAGTTATATGTGTTACAGCCATATGAGCTTGGTAGGAAAAGAAAGGTATAATGGGAGTTGTTATGTCTGCTCCCTGATCCCCCATGCGTCGGTGTACCCAATATGTTAGTCCCCCAGGAAATGTTGCCCTTGGAGTCGCAGTGTCTGGTTCATTTAGAGCTGTGTCGGGTCAACAATTTGTTCCAGGGACACAATGTACAAGTTGTACTAATGGACAGAGATGGAGAAAAATGTGCCAAAGAAGATAGTACACATTGATGTAAGCCATGGCCCATGTTAAAGTTCAACAGAGTGTTTGTATTGAACAGATGGGAGAAAGCACTGGTGAGCTGTGCGGCAGAGGGGTTGGCAGGATTCAAAGAAGTAATATGGAATATTGATGAGAAATGTCTCACAATATGGACTGCATATATATTAAAATTGACATGGATTGAAGCACGCAAAACTCCAGTAAAGGTTGAAACAGCCGAAGAATTTCATTTCTGTTTCTGAGGGCATGGGACTGTCTGTATGGGCACCTATACTAAGTGCAACAAGACAATGTTCATTCCAGATCTGCAAAAGGAACAGCGGCTCTGATGGATTTGTTCTGGGTGTGCGGTCAGCAAGCATACCTGCATCTCCCTCTTTCCTGGCGAGGAATGTGTACATTAACATTCCACTCAGCTATCCTCGTGGTGTCTGAAGCTCATTTGCCTGTACAATCTAAGCATAGTGCATCACAATACATTCCAGCTTCAATTCAACCCCCCGGGATGAGGAAGAAGAAGCAATCGTTGAAGTTGATCCAGTTGGCAAATGACACCGAACAAGCCGTAAGTGCTATCAAGAGTGAGCTGAGGGCAATCCGGTTGATGACCCGTAGATCTTCTGACAGTGATTGAAGGCAGCGTGTGCAAAAAGATATTGTTGTCCTGTTGCACGAATATCCCCAAATGATGCAGAGAATGGGTCCCTGACACATATTATAGGGGCCTTGCACATGTTAAAGACTGGCATGGAAGGTGAAGTGGGAGTGCAGGCTGAAGATTAGTTCGACACATTGTTTTCATGGGTGCCATTCTGGCTTGGGGCAGTGGTGAAGATATTGATTCCGATGGTGGCGTTCCTGCTGGTGATGTTTTGCACATGCCAGATGATGCTTCAATGCTGTACAAAGACTATCCCGAACAGTGCAATGATGGTCACCATGGGGGCAGGAATGGCTCTCCCATGTACAAAGGATGGGCACGCTCAGACCGAGGACCCAAAGAAACCATGTTTGGTCAGAATTGAAAGGCCCATATACCCCCTAGGGACATTGACCTCTCCCCCACCAGATCCAGACTCGGCCAGACAATAAACATTGGGTTGATTTAGCAGGTGATAGGGAGTTCATATACCTTACACGTACCCCATAGAAGTATGCTTGAGAGGGGGGCAATTTGCGGCATGTGTGCAGGGCATAGGTCCTCAAGGATGAAGTGGGTAGAGGGAGAGAAAAGGAAAAGTGGGTTAATAGAGGGTTAACTAAAGGAGGAGATGTTGGGATGCACGATCAGATCCCAGCCCCTCCCAAACGCTTCATACTGCGAAAAACATATTAACATGTGTGGAATGTGTAGCGAGTGGCATAGGGGACAGGGGGGAAGTCCTATGGTTAGAAGTGACTAGCAGGAGACACATGCATTATGAAGGAATATATATATTTAAGGGGAATTAACCATTTGCTTTGCGACAGTGTCACGTAGAATACATTGAATGCGCATGACAATCTATCACACAAATTAATACTTTATCCAAAAGTAGGCCTGAATCCTCGCAGGCCATGTTGGAAACACAGAGCAATGAGGTATTTTCTCTGGCTTGATTATTACATTACATTCCCAAGCACAGCAGGGAACACGCACGTACACACACTTATAAAGTTATCCAGTTAGTCCTTTGTACAATTAGGCAGGAATGTGAACAGCCAAATGGTAGTACAGCTGTGGCCCAGTACTAAGGCCACACTCATGGGAAACCAGGGCAGCGGTCCTAAGCTGCCTAAACACGAGCTGAGATGTAGGACACCAGCGCCTCCCAAAATAATGGTCCTTCCATTTGAACTGCCAGATGCTCAGGAGTAATACCCCTAAATCCTTCATGAATTGGATGGATTAGTGGGACATGCAGGGATTACAGGCCTACCCCTTGGGGCTAGTAGCAGAGAACAACAAAGACTGTGATTTCTACCAGGGAGAGCAAAGGGTGATGCAAAAGTACATATGATTGCAGCCGGGAGGCATGATAGGGGTGCCTGCATGTCTGGGATGAGAAAAAGAGTTGCTTTGTTTGCAAGGATCAGGCTGACCTCGAAGTTATCTTGCCTGGCGCCTTGGCACACTTGTCTACAGGTGCGTTATAAATGCCATATCATATCATATCTTACGAGCTCATGTTGAGACCATGTGCACATCACATGGTTAGGTCTTAGGACAGGGTGGTATATTTTAAAGTGTAACCAATCATTTTAAAGTAACCTGAGGTGAAGAGGCAGTTGCCAATGTGTGAAGAAGATGGAGGAGAAAATGATACAGCCAATGGGAGAAGGGTCTTAACATGAATATTAACATATAAATAGGCGGTAGCCAATGTGGGTGGGGGATGAGCACTATATATCGAATGCTACATGGATGATGATTAGTATGTTTATAATGTGCTGTTCACTTTGATGAAGGCAGAGAGCTCCTTGGCAGTGGACCTAATACCATGTCACCATTTCCTTTGTGCATACAAAATAATGTTCTTGTTCTTCGTGAAAAAGGGTGCACTGAGCCGTTTTCCCTAATGGGATGTTTTGTCTGTGTCTGGTTGTTGTGACGTTACCATACAGGGTTAACTAGTCTCGAGTGCTCATCTTGGTCTTTTGGAGGTCTGTGCTAGGGAGGACACCACCCAGCAGAGATGAGAAAAAGAGGAATGGCCCATAGGAGTCCCTCTCACAATCATTTTCATAAAAATCCTTGAACTGTCATCCAGAGTTGGTTTGCTCTTGAGGCCCCCTGTGACACATGGTGTCATTGTCGGATCATCCAGACCCGTTAAAGTCCCCCACAGCCAAAAGAAAAGTTGAGGATAGTGCTAGTGACCAGTACTGCCCAAGTCTCCACCTTAGCCACGAGATGGGACCATTATGGGGATGAGGAGGTGATAGTTCCTCCCCGGGGCAAGACTCTAGTTAAGATTGGTCTGCAGGTGGAAGAACACGAAGGACATAGGAGCAGATTGTACCAAAATCAGTACTGGCCAATAAACATTCTCTCGATGTGGAAATTCGAGCCATTAATGTATAATACTGAGTGCGGGTTGAAGGTCATCCTCTTTAACCTGCGAAATATAACTCAAGCCAGCCGATAATTCAGTTGGTGTGTGAGAAGCTGCTATGCCCAGAATTGAAGAAGTGGAAAATCTTGATGTCACTGAGCGAGCCGAAGCTGGGTTTGGTGAAATTACTTAGGAATAGAGAGAAGACACCTTGAAGGTCCAGGCCCTGCTTCTGTAGAGTATGCCGAAGCCCAGAGAACGGAGATACTCTTCTGGAACAGGCATATAAAAATTTAGTCAATGAAGCTGAGAACTAAACCCTGATGATCAGAAGAGAGTGGACGTAAATCCAAGGGGTTTACGTATAAACATTATCAGCACTTTTCCCGAAGCAATTCTGGAAGGTAGTGGTGGAGTTAGCGCACTCCAACTTAATGCCCGGGCAGCAGTCTCTAGAGCCAGTGTCTCCAATCTGTCGATCACGAGCGACTGGAAGCTCGCTTAGGATTCCCTGTCGCTTGTTTGCACATAGTAAAAACAACATTATGTGAAGCAAGGAAGTGCTGTGGCCAATCACAGCAATGCCCATGTTTATAACAGACAGAATAGAGGAGGTGATTGGCTTCAGCATGTAACATCCAGAAAGTACAAGGTATGTTAACTATATTGTGCTCCTTCCATTAGAGTTTGTTCACTGGGTTTGTCGGGCATTTCATGTGCAGTGTCCATTGCTGAGACGTTTCTTCCATCATGGGCAGCGGTGGGAAAGCCGAGGCTTCTGGAAGATGTGTGGCCTCAATGTGTCTGAATTACATTCGCTGAAAGGCGAGGTGTGTGGCAAGGAAAATCGGAAGTTCAGGGCTTACAGTATATTCTTCACCAGCGCAGCAGAGGAGGCCCTGAGACCCGAACTGAAACCTGGGTTTGAAAAAGGTTCAAGCCGTCCTTCTCTTGCGCTCCATAGAATGAAGATTACCCCTGCTAGCTGCGCAGGGAGTATTAATTCTATTAAAGACTAGGAGGCGAGCATTATGCTTCAACTTCTTTTATTACTACTCCTCAGCAGTTGAACAAACTTATATATAAACTTTGAAAAGTGTACAACAGTAACTTTTCTTTTTCAAAACTACAAATCCTGTAATCTCTGTAGTCCATGTCCCTTCAGCCGAGTCATGACACACTTCCTGTCCATGGGCTCCTCCTCTGCTTTTACGTGCTCTGGACTGTCACTTGAACTCCATAACTCTGCCTCGCCAACAGTGCGAAGACTTTCAAATTTGTCAATTTAACAGCCATTAGCCTCCCGGCCTCTCGTGCTACTGTGCTCCTCATTCTTGCTCTCAGCTATTCTTCTGCTCTTCCCCTATGGAATAAACAATAGAGAAATTCAGGGTGGTGTTCATGTAGAGTCAAAATCTATATACTTATATCACATTATTAGACAATACATGATCGTGTGGGAATTTCATGCTCGCCTCCTAGTCTTTAATAGAATTACTACTGCCTGCCCTGCTAGCAGGAGTAATCTTCATTCTATGACAAGACTGGAGGCGAGCATTGTGCTTGTTCAAAGCTTCCCCAACACTGTTACTACCAAACTTTCAGTTGGTTTACAGTAAAATTCCTCCAATGTGCGATCACGCAACCAATCTGCTGCTAACATAATCTCTCTTAACGATAGTCCTGCCATAACAGCTCTGGAGGCCATTGCTCCTCTCACTGAATGTGCTCCATACACACCTACATCCACACATGCTGCTTGCATTACCTCCTTGACCCATCTCGCGATGGTGGCTGACGTAACCGTGTGAAAAGGCTTCCTACATGCTATTAACAACTGAGTGGTACCTGCAGACCTGTTCTCTGCTGTTCTACCTTCGTAATCTTTAATGCATCTTGCTACGCACCATTCAGTATTACTTGGGGAAATAGGAGTAATGGACAGTTGTCCCTGTCTTAGTCCTCTTAGCTATTGAGAAGGTTACTCCTTCTGGCCCGAAGGACCGCCTGTTGATTTCCAGTGCTTTCATATCTAACACTCGCTTGCATGAAATCAGGCATAAAAGCATCGCCAGTTTGCCTGACAGCTGCTTCAAAGACAGATGCTTATCTGTTGGCCAGCCTTCTAATAAATGCAGTATTGCAGTCACATCTCACATTGTATTATATCTATGCTCTGGGGGTACCTTGTACCTTGCTCCTCTGATGAGCCTCACTACTGCTGGGTGTTCTCCCACTGGGGTGCCCTCAATTGGCCGGAGTCCTGCTGAAATTGCTGACCTGTACACTCCTATTGTACGAAAAGCTCTGCCATTCTGCAATAACTGCGCTAGGAAATTCAATATCACTACTGCAGGTGCTGAAACGGGATGAAGACTTCTCCCTCTACACCAGCTTGTCCACTTGGCCGAAGCTGCGTCGTAGCTCCTCCTAGTGGATGGAGCCCAGGATTCAGCGATAAGCTCTGCAGCTTGTGCTGAAATTCCAGGCAGCGCCCAGCGTCTCCTGATATCCTGCACGCAACAAGCGGGAGTGTCCTTTTCACTCTCAGAGGATGACACAACCCAGCTGGGTCTGTGAGCAGTTGCTCTCCTTCAGGGAGGACTCTCGGGTCAGCTACATCAATGTTGGGAACCACACTTGTGATTTCCACAACAGTGATACTAAAATCAATTCCGCTCTCTCCCTCCGACATTTCGTTAGAACCCTGCTCAACATCATGAAGGGAGGAAATGCGTAGTGAGGGCCCCCCTGACCAATCCTGTAAGAAGGCATTGGTCCTCTGCACCCCCGGGTCTAGCCTCCAACTGAAATACTTGCTTGTATGGGCATTGAGCCGGGATGCGAAGAGGTCTATCTGTACTGGACCCATCTGAAACACTGCTGGATCTAGTCTCTCCAGTGGCTGGAGTCTGTTAGATATCATGAGTTCCAGTCTGCCACTATGTTCAAGGTTCCGGGCAGGTATTCTGCTGTCACCGACGTCTCTGATTGTAGGCAGAAGTGCCATAGGTCTTTCGCCAGCTGTGCTAGCAATTTGGACTTTGTCCCTTCTAGATGGTTTATGTATGAGACTGCTGATATATTGTCCATCTTCAGCAGAACGCACAACTTCACTTTTCCATTTGCAAAGGATCCTGCTAGGAGCTCCAGACAATTTATGTGAAGGCAAAGCTCTTCTTTGCTCCACTTGCCTCCGGTCTCCAGATTCCCACATCTGGCTCCCCAGCCTCGCCGGCTGGTATCTGACTCGATTACTAGGTCTGGCCAGTCCCTGAATATGGCGCGCCCATTCCAGGCGTCCATATTCTTTAACCACCATTCCAGCTCTGCAATGGATTCTTGATCCAATGGTACTTGCTGATGATAACTCAAGCCTTGCTGCAAGTGCCGTATCTTCAGCCTCTGCAGTGCTCGATAGTGTAGGGGACCTGGAAATATGGCTTGAATGGATGCCGCCAACAATCCTACTATCCTCGCCAGTGCTCTGAGCGAGACTCGATGTTTGCTTAAGCTCGCTCTGATCTCTCTTTTGATATCTCTTATCTTTCGAGCTGGAAGCTCTAATGTAGCTTTCCTGGTGTCTAATACAAACCCCAGGAAGTCTAGTCTCTGTGCTGGGGTGGTATCTGATTTCTCTAGATTCACTAGAAATCCCAGTGATTCCAGTAGGTCCTGTACCCATCTTGTTTGGTACACTAGTGCTTCTCGATCCTCCGCTAGGAGCAACAGATCGTCTAGGTAAATAATCAGCCTGATACCCTTCTCCCGAATCGCTGCTGCTACTACTGGTTTCATTAATTTTGTGAATGTCCAGGGTGCTGATGCAAGACCGAAGGGCATCGTCTTGAATTGCCAGAGCTGTCCGTGCCAGCGAAAAGCTTGGAATGCCTTGTGTCCCTTGTGTACTGGATTAGTAAGGTACGCATCCTTCAAGTCTACCGTGTCAGCCAGTCTCCCTCTCTCAGGGAGTCTCTTAGCTGATGTATGCCCTCCATTTTGAAATGTCGGTACACAATCCATCCGTTCAGCTCCTTGAGATTTATAAGTGGGCGGACCTTCTCCTTTGTGTGTACTAGAAACGTATTGCTCACAAACCTCGGGGCTTCTATGCCTCTCTCTATAGCACCTTTACGATCTAATTGCGCTAGCTCACTGTCTAGACACTTCTGCTCTGCTTGGGCTAATCTCTGCTGATGTGGCCAGTTCGGCTGGACTGGTGGGTCTATGAAATCCAGCCGCAAACCCCTGATGGTTTGCAATATCCAAGCATCGCTGGAAAGCGTGCGCCAATTTTTCAAAACATGCGCGTCCTCCCCCCTACGGGAGGATACTCTCTTGCTCTCACCTGGTGTGAATCCTTGCCTTCGTCCTGATCCTCTGGGACTGTGACCTCTGGGGAATCGTCCTTTGGATGGGAAGAAGGTATCCTGTTTATTTTCCCAGTATTGTGCTCTGGGATTAAGGGGTCTCCTAGCTCCCTGACTGCGACCAGCTGCACGATCCCTGAAGCGATCGGTCCCACCAAAAACTCTGTTTGGAAAGATTTTCTTAATAGATGCTTGCGCTTTTTCTAGGGAGCTGTAGGTCCCGACGAATCGGCCCATCTCCTTCCCAAAGGTTTCTCCAAAAAGCAGTCCTGGCGCTGCTTCTCCAGCTTCGTAAGATACAAGATCGCTGAGCTTCGGGTCAATCTTTAGTACCAGACCCCTTCTTCTTTCTGAAGCGATTGCACTATTCGCATTTCCCAGGAGGCACACTGCTCTCTGTGCCCAACCGGCCAGAGCGTCGGGGTCTACTTCCTCTCCTGTATCCTTCGTCCTCTCTGCTAGATCCATGATCTTAGCAAGGGGTCCTGCTAAGTCCAACACCTTCTCCTGGCAACTCCTCCATGACCTGTCAATACCCTTGAGGGGTCCTTGCTGATTTTAGACACGAATGTCAGCATTTTCTGATTTAGTTCGGGGGTCTCCACCACCTTCCCTGGGAGGTCTGGATGTGGACATTCCGCTTGCAGGTGTTGCCTCACTTCCTTGTCGAGGGCCTTGCGAAGTCTCACTGTCATATATTGGGCCACTCTAGGGGATGGTTGCCACTCCATGGACTTTGGGTTCCAGAGACTATCCAGATCAAACATGTCCTCCTGCACCCCTTGGAGATGCTTCTTACTGGTTATTTTACCTCTGCTGGGCTTCGCCCAATCTTCCTCTGTAAACTCTTCACCCTCTTGTGAGGAAAGGTCTCCTGCCGGCTCCTCTTCCGAGCCGGGGTCATCTCCTGTATTGTCTTTCCCTGGAGCTGGGGTCATGAGGTCTGGCACTGCCTACCGCTGTAGGTAAGCTTCTTTAAGCTCAGTGAAAGCGTCAGCTACCTCTGGGGCCTTCTCTTCTGCCCTGTCCAATGGGCCTGGGGGTCGTCAGAAGCTTTCCTCTTATGGGCCAGTTTACTCCCTTTAGGCCCTGTTCCTGAGGGTCCTGTGGGCGTGCGCTCCATCTCCTTGGTGCTTTCACTGGGCTGCGAGAGCATAGCTTCCAGGGTCTCCAGTCTTTCTTGCAGGGGCCTCACCCCTTGAGCCACAGCATCAACTAGGGAGCTTACCAGCACTTCTTTGAAGCTGGCAGCGAGGTCCAGAGGCTGTTCCTCCCCGCTCCACTCAAATTCTGACATTTTCTGATCTGTGCTGTGTGCCTGAGTATCTGAATCATGTGTCTTACCATGGCCACTGCTCCTAGTGTGATGCTCTGTATTTTATTCCATATTTATTATTATTATAATCTTTGTTTTCTCTCCCCTGGCTACTGGTGGGCAGGTAGGGCATATAGGTACAGAGTAACGACACAGGCTCGATAGAAGTGGTGCCCCCCAGACAATTTTCATAGGGGTGGCCTGATGGGGTGTTAGGGAGAATTCTAAAACATTTGCTAATTCCTCTCTTCCTTAGAGACCCCCAGCTCTTTTGCAGAACATTGGGACTTTGTGCTTTTTATTCTATTTGTTTTCTGTGTTTATTTCTTTTGGTTATGGAGTCTGACAAACTCCATAGGCATAATCGTTTACATTGTGTCACACAGCACCTTCAGTGCAGTGGCACAGGGAAGCCTTTTAGATTTCCCAAGGTTTTAATACCTCCTCTGGGATAAACTGGGATAAACTACTATTTGCCAGAGCAGTAAAGTGAAATTGACTTTACTTAGCATTGTGTTTGCTAGAGCCAGCACACCCTGTCTTACAATAGAGTGCTGGCGGGGTTACTTAGTATCCTCCATGTCTAAATGCTCACAGAATGGCTGGTGGCAGTGGTTTCTTTCCGAACTACCATGGTTTGTATTTACCGAGGCTGTTCGCAACTCCGGTAACGTTAACCGCGGGAGCCATCTTTTTCAAAATGGCGCAGAGCCATCTTTGACAAAATGGTCCCTGGGCTTCTTTTTTTGCATATCTTTGTGGAAAGGTCCTTCTAGAGATTTTCTCTGCGTGCCAAACCAGGTTTGGTCTCTTTGTTCATTTCGCCTTTGGCAGGCTTCAGGAGTGAATCCCGCCTCTGGCTCCATAGTGTCTGGGGTAGGCAGGAAGCGAGGGAGGTGCCCAACACTCCCTGTGCTTAGTCTCCTAGACAGAGGCGTAGACATGGTAGGGCTTGAGGAGCAAGGCCCACCCAAAATCTGTAGATGCCCACTCAGCAGGCGCGTGGGCATTTACAGATATTTTTGTCAGTGCAGTGGGCCCAACTATATTAGCTTCAGGCCCCATTAGCAAGACAATCCTGGCTACACCTCTGCTCCTAGGAGACCCAAATGCACTCTGTGGTGATTGGCTGGCTGACTGTCTAGCAAGGGCAGCCACCCTGCTGGGTGAGTGACAGCTAGGCTGGAATATATGGGAGAGAACTGAATGAAAGGCGAGTCTTTTGGCTTGGAAGGCAGAGTTGGCCACTGGATGAAGGAACCGAAGAAGAGCTTGAAGAGGACGCCTGCTGCAACTCCTGGACCGTTTGTTTGCCTGGTGAAGCCCTGCTGCAGTGCCGAAACGCCAAGTTCGCACTGACAGAGAAGACTCTGCAAGGACGACTTCTCCCTTTGAGTTGGTGGGACCAATCAACTCCAAAGTAAGCCACCTGGACACCCATCACGGAGCTGGTTGAATTTCCTCAGAGTTGCTGCAGGAAACCGTATAGCCAGGGAGAGGGACACCAGATTGTGTGCGTTACTTTTAAGCTGGCCTGAAGCTTTTGGAAGAGCCTCCAGACTCCCACGAAGCAGGACTGACCAAGCCTGAGCCCTTTCAGCAGAGTGCGGGATCCCGCAAGCAAGGACAGTCCACCTTGACAGCCAGGTACTGCGTTGTTGCTATTTGCAGGAGCTGAAACGCGAAACAGCCACTGAAAGTGAAGTTTGCCGGTTGCGGGTTTTGACAGTCCCATTGCATTGTAGGACTCCCCTGACATCCCCCCTCTCGTCCCGAGGACTGAGGCTCAGGAACAGAAATCATCAGCTGCATCTTTTCTTCTTTACCAAGGTACTGTAAAACAAGTCTAAGAGAACTTGCCTCCTACTGTAGAAGTGCTTGTAACTTCCACAACTCACAAGTCTAATCAATTTGATTCTTCTTTTCATCAAAGACTCCTAAGAACTTGTGCAAAGACTTTTCCATTTACTTACCACAAGTGCTTTATCCTATCCAACACTTTTGCCCATTGACTTTAGCTCAGCCTATTGAACTGAAGGACTATTCTAGTGAACTCTAAAGGTATCTGCATTGCTTAAGAATATTTGTGGTCTCTTGTGTTCTAATAACCTTTGCCTTTTACCAACTTTTAAAGAGTGTTCTGAATGCCAACAGTAAAATATTAATGTCCCCAGCACCCTTGTTACTGAAGTCACCTGTGGGTGTAGGTTGTGTCTGTGGGCCAACCCAAAAGGGTCTTGTCTGATTCAGAAACTCAAAGTGTACAGTATTGAAGTATATTTGTGTATTACTATTTTATTGCTCCCTTCCGAAGAAGGCTTTATAACTGATAAACAAATTAATTGTTTATGCAAGAAACCTTGAGTGTAAGTTTATTTGAATACCTGTAACTGTGAATCTTTGTGTAACTCCATTTATCTCACATTTCCCCTCTTGAGATAAGCCTGGCTGCTCAACACGCTACCAAAATGACTTTGCCCGGACTTTGCCCAGCAAAAATACACTTTGCACGGTTCCATGAATCAGGGTTTGTGTCGGCAGTGCAAAGTCACTTGTAGCAGTGCAAATGTACTTTGAACCGGGCAAATATTGTGTGAATCAGGCCTTGTAATGCTAATGGCCCCTTCGCAATGAACTGTGACTTGTCAGGGAAAGGGGCCATTAGCATTCCCCATTTCACACGTGTGTCTGCCCCAGGCAGGTAATAAAAGTTAAGACTTAAAAGAAATATGCACACAATAAAAACCTATTATTAGGATTTCACGGAGGCAACCCTCTGTGTTTTACACTTCAAAAAGCACAATTTTCCTCGTTTTCAGGAATGAGGATGCGTAAATTTAAGTGCCACCACCGGGGTGCCGCGGTGCCCTTGCCCATCTGACCCTCAGAGTGTCAGACTTCCACCCCACGTCATAAAGGAGAGGACCCTCGACTGCCACCCTGCGACACACCAAGCAACCCTTCTCTTGTGAGAATCACAGTGCGGGGATCAGCGCCTTCTTACTGGGGTTGTGATCTCTGTAGGGCGCCACACCCATGCCTGGCTGAGTCTTCCGGAAGTGCAGGACTTCTTCCTCTGCTTCCTGCGTTCCTTCATAGGTTTCTTTCATCTCCCTCCTTTGTGCCTTCCCTTCATATAGGCCAGACCGGTAGGCGAGACCGTAGCAAAAGGGAAATGTTTGCTTAGCATTTTCAAATAGTTGGAGCTTAAATAAGTTCCCAAGCAGTGATACGCATTTCACTTCTACAAAGAATTCATTTTTTTCTCTATGCATTGAGTCAAACACTAAAAAAAAGGTTCACTGACTGTGTATTTAGGTCATTTTAAATTTGTCGTGCCCTCTAGGGCTAAATACATGCTTGAATAAGGCATTTTGGGAGCAGGTTATTTGCTTAGTTACTGCCTAAGAAATGTGTTATGTCCTGTGTCTCTTCGCTCTGCCCCTGTGTGGATGCTTGCCTGATGGAATGCATGGTGGAATGCCTGGTGGAATGTCAGCTGTGGAATGTTAGCTGTGAGTGCCCTGTGTGTTACATGAGATCCAGTTAGAGTGAGCTGCCTGTGAGAGTGGAGGCAAGTGGATGTCTTCTTATGTATCCTTCTTGTACTTTCTACTTACCTACCCATGAACTTACCTCTTGTGTCATCTTGTAACCCGAAACCTAGTAAAGATGCGTGGTCCCTACCTGTGGATCTGGAGTACTTCTTTCAGCACAAGAGTAACACTTATCAATGACGATAAGGATCCAGGAGTTCCAGAGAGAGCAGCAACTGGAAGGAAGGACAGACGTGTGAGACACCTGGCGAGGAGACATACAATGTCCCCCCACACCCCAGAGCTAAGGTGACCTCTGCCCCATGGCCCAACAACAGTTACAGAGCAGGTAAGGGGCAGCTAGGGACGGGAAGAGACTGTAGAAGTTGGAAGTGGGGCAACCTCAACAGATTGGGCCACTGGCGAAGCACCATTAACAGTGGAGCCACCTTGCAGTGACTGGAAATCAGTATAATCTATGGCCACTAGAGAGCAGTGTACCATCCGTTACAATTGGGTCTGTCTGTGTATTTATGGCTGTGGGCCATCCGTGACCGGTGGGGCCATTTTTATGGCCACTGGGGAGCAGCAAGCCATTTGTGTGTTTGGCGCTAACGTAGCACATCATCAGAGGCCTGGGAGAGAGGGTCTAGATGAAGAGAGCAGCTAACCATGCACTGCAAGCAGCATTGGGGTCAATGAGCACACCCCTTTCAGCCGTGTGTGCATAGTAGCAGGTTGTGGTGAGGGGTGGTGGCGCATATGTCCTAACTGGTAAAGACTGGCCTTGACAAGTTATTGCGAGGGGAAGCGCAACAGCGTTCCCAGACCTACCGTGCACCATCCCCACATTGGAGCGTTCTCGGGGATACAGCAGGGCACATCATTGCTGGAAGCGGTAGCTCTTCTCGCTATGCTACCTAGAGAGTAACTATGATGTCGGCCAATGTTACAACAGCCGAAAGGCGCGCAGAGGAGGTTCTTTACTCTAATGTATGGGGCGCTGGCCTCCTAGGGAAAAGGAGGGTCAGTGCCGATGGTGGCGCATTAAAGGATTATCTTGAAGATACCATGGAAGGGGACTCACAATGTTGATAAAGGATGAGATTGGCAGTTCCAGAGTATGACTTTGAAGTTCTTTTGGCGGCAGCTTCACAAGATTACCATCACATGTTGGAAAATAAGCGGGTAAAGGAGATGGGCATGGGCATTGAAGGGGAATCAAATCAGCATGCCCATGGATTTTGGAAGTTCCATGACAGGGGCGCTGCGGTTTGTGAAGGGTGCATTTCAGCAATAAATGAATCTGATCCTCACTAAGATGAGACTTGGGGTCATTGTCGCTCTTGTGGAATGTTGTTTGGAGAGGAAGTGAGTATTTCTATTGCTGTGCTGGAGAAACTTGATCCAGATCTCATCCAGTTCTTCAGGGATTTGTCAGTTTACAACAAAGAATACTGACTTGGTCACTACAATAGAAAAAACTGAATTGGTTGCTATTGTGATGTGAGGCTCGGTATAGGGTTAAATGTTGCAATGTTTGGGCAACCCTTATTTGTTAACCATTAATTATTGTGATGTGAGGGGTGAAATGTGGCAATGTTTTCGGCAACCCATACTTGTTCACCATTAAAGAGTTATTGTTGAGGATAATACCTTAGGGTGGATGCCTTGAGGTGAATGTGTCCGCTCTATGTGAGTTTGGAGGATGTTTGACGCGGCCTCGGAGATAAGATTTACTGTGCGACATGGCAGCAATGCAAATATTGAACAGTGAAATGTTTTGCACTAAAGTTTCTTCCACAGGATCAACGTGCGGTTTATGGACTTTTTTATGCCAAATGTTAAGAGTCTCAGCAATTGGTATGGGATCATCACCTGTGTGAGTACATGTGGGGGATGTGCAGTGGGAGAATGGTGGACTGTTTTGTTGCACTTTTGGGGTTTGGAACCCTGCAGTAGTGCCACAGATTTTGGGGTTTGGAACCCAGCAAAGGGACGAGTGAGTTGAGCATTTTGGCTCATTGTTCTGTGGAATGGAGTGAGTGGATTTTAAGGTTTGGAGGTTCGTGGTTGTGGCCAGAGTTGGTTATAGTATATTTGGTCGCATTTCCTTGTGGTTTCCCTTTTGTGCCCCTTTCCGTGTCCGTTCTTTGGTTTATTTAAAGGGGGGGAGATATGTTATGTCCTGTGTCGCTTTGCTCTGGCCTTGTGTGGATGCTTGTCTGGTGGAATGCCTGATGGAATGCCTGGTGGAATGTTAGCTGTGGAATGTTGGGGTGTGAGTGCCCTGTGTGTTACATGAGATTCAGTTAGAGTGAGCTGCCTGTGAGAGTGGAGGCAAGTGGATTTCTTCTTGTGTATCCTTCTTGTACTTTCTACTTACCTACCCATGAACTTACCTCTTGTGTCAACTTGTAACCCGGAACTTAGTGAAGAAGCTTGTTCCCTACCTGTGGCTGTGGAGTACTTCTTTCAGCAGAAGAGTAACACTTATCAAAATGCCTTTCCTTGACCAGGGGAGACACCAGGCTGGGATGGGAGTGGGAGCAGCATACAGAATGTCCTAAGCTGCTGCAATCTTGGACCCACCCCTCTCTCACTACATTTTGCTCCATCTCCCAAACCCTTTGTTTCAGTCTCTCGCCCCATATTCCACCGTTTCTTGTTCTTCCAGTCTTCCTTGTTCTTACTTTTGCCCTCCATTCCTCGATAATGTACTTCCTTACTCCATTGTCTCTGCTTTTCTCCTGCCTCGTCTCCCACATTATGTAATAGTCCCTATGCTCTTATGTCTATGTACCAATGTTTCTCGCTCTGCACACTGCACTTGTTGTGTGTGCCCCGTGTGTGTGTGTGTGTGTGCGTGCGTGCGTGTGTGCGCGCGCGCGCTTATTTCTGTGTTCCATCTGCTGCTGTATCCACCTCTCTCTGACTGTATATTGGTCCCATCTCTATTGCCAGGCCAATGTTACCGTTTGTCCATGCCACGCTGTCTATGCCCCATGGTTTTGCTCTGTCCCACACTCTGTGGATCTTTTCGGTGCCCCACCCAAATGGCTGCGCCATCTCTCTGTGCCCTTGCAATAGAGAAACAGCTATATAACAGAAGCCTCAAGATAAACACTGATGTGTCACTCTTTTTACAGGAGGCAAAACAAAAGGATTTAGGCTGCCAATGTTCCTGCCTGACCCCTCTGCCTCCTTAGCTACGATCCCGGGAACATGAATGTTCAAAATGACCCGCTGTACAGTGCACTCATTCATCAGAGTGATACCTTTTTCATGGGAACATCCCATTTAATTCACCAGAGAGAAAGCTAAAACATGGGAATATAAATGTGTTGGCTTTCTTATGGATTAACTGTTTACTTTTACATTACACCCAAAGCATGCACATGTTAAACACACTCCAGCTTAACAAAGTTTTCTATTAAAATACTTAACTTGTGAAGACAAGCTTGTCATTTTATCACTACAAAGTAAAACCAAATTTAATTGACTGAGTTTGTCTATTTACTTTACTCACTAGTAAAGGAACGATTTTATTTCACTACCAAAACTCCAAAACATGTATTGCTGCTCTACCAGTATGTGCTAATTGCCTTATACACCTCCCCAGGTGTCCTTTTCGCTATAATATTAAGAGGTGTGACAGAGGGTGTTTGTTGCACCAGTGCAAAGTCATTTAGCACCTCGCTAAAAATTCCATGAATTAGGGTCTGAGCCATTCTCTAATGGGAATTGCCTGCTTTTTTCCATGGTGTCATTGACCAATAGTACTGCATCTAACATTTTCTTGTCAACTATTTCGAATTGGAGGGAGAGAAAGGCTGCTCTGTTCGTTTCTCCTTCACATGCACACAAAGCCCTTTGTTGTGATGTACTTCTCCCCTGGCATCTGGCTGTATGCATGCCAGCTGTGGGATGCCTGTGGAATGTTGAAACATGGAATGCTGAGTGAGGGTTTCCCTTGGGTGTTCTGTGAATGTCAGTTGGAAGTGAGCAGCCTGAGTCTGAGGGTGCCGGTGGATGTCTCTGGGTCCCTTTATCTGCATGCACTTACCTTTTACCTGCAACTTGATGACTTGTAATCTGAACGTGGAGTAAAGAAGTTACCTACCTTACCTCTCTCTCACTGCAGTCTCATCTTCGCGAGGGAAGTACCGTTTAACACCCGCCATCCTTGTAGGATGCGGTTAGCCTGCTGCGGAGGCAAACAGTGGGCTGTACTTGTAAAATCAGCCACTGTAGGGCGCTGTTGGACCGCTGTAAAACCGTTCTGAAAATGACAGACACCAGCTAAACAATTAGCATTTCGCAAAATGTCGAGCTCTCTAATGCGAACCATCTGATTATTTAATTCAACTGTAAAGTGGTACTGCTGCTAACTATTGCAGCAGACAACACAGTTTTATGACGCATAAACTAGCAGGGCCTACTTCCGGTCCTCGTGGGTTAATGCGAGCCAAGGCTGTTGAGTTGCTTGGAAGGTGTAGAGTGTATGAGTGCATCTCTGGGCAGGGTCAACACACTCCCCTTAAAGGGAATCTAGAACGTGGATCTTTTCAAAGTTTAAACAAAGCACCACTGTGTGGTTCATTGGCGGGTAAAATGGGCTTTCTTATAGATTTTGCAGATCAAAGTAAGAATAAAAACCTGTCGTTTTCCTAATTGTGTAAGATCCATGGGGGAGTGTACGTCCTATTTCACTGTTTCGTGTGGCTGCCCTTTAAAGGGAATCGAGTCAAATGGGCCCTGGGCACCAGTTTTGCAACATTCTAGGACCGGCCCATTAAACGGTTCGACCCACTTGGGTTAGCAAAATGAGCAAAAAGTGAGGCCACCAGAAGTGACGCAACGGAAGCTGCCTGTGCAAATCTGTGATCTGCATCAAGCGCACGTGGGAAGATATCCTGCAAATTAGCAGTGTAGAAGACACATTTCTCCATAGGATTCATTTAATGGCGAAGTGCTCTGCAAAGTGCAACTGTTGCAGCATTGTGGAAGGAGGAAGCAGCTTTTTTGGAGTACGGACAGTGTCTGCCCCTAAGGCCTCAGAACAAAGGTGTGAAGGAGGAGCCTACTACATAAACAGCTCTGCCTCGCAAAGTGTGCCACGAAGTGCTCTGCAAAGCGCAGTTGCAGCATTGTGCAAGGAGGAAGCAGCGGCAGCATTTTTGGAGTCCGGACTGTGTCTGCCCCTAAGGCCCCAGAAAAAAGGAGTGAAGGAGGAGCCTGCTACATAAACAGCTCCACATCCCAAAATCTGCCACAAAGTGCTCTGCAAAGTGCAGTGGTTGCAGTTGGTGCGAAGGCGAGGCAAAACAAGGTAGGAAGCAAGCGTCTGCATCGTACATTACTGTATTTAGCGCCACATCACTGCTGCAGCGAATAGTTAGTTATACGAGCGCAGTAACTGGTCTTGATAATATTTAAAAACAATCCTCTTTTTTGGAATATGTAGAATTTGCACAGCTAGCGTCTTCTACGCCGCAGTCACTCTGTACCAGGCACTCAAAGCATTGGCGCTGCAGCCCTCTCAAGTGACGGTATCTCCACTCCAACCTCAAAAAGTGCTATTAGCGAGGGCTCTCCTCCATTGTGTATGGGTGACAAAAAATTGACCAAAATAACAGATTTCTTGGTCATTGGCAAATCAAGAGCCTGCGGCTACCGACTTAGACGCCCCTGCATGGCGTTTATCGTGCAGTGAATCGGACTTGACTACTTCTTTCGGAGTTGTCACAGGCGCCCTGGCCTGGTAACCAACAGCAGCCAACGACCCCTGATGATTCTCTAAGCCGCGTTACTACAAACGCATTGCCCCCTCATGCACCTGGAGTTGTGAGCCCGCGCTTGTCGGCGTCTCCAGTCGTGTTTTGCGCAACCCCTCCCTCACCGGCCACCTCCATGGAGTCCATGGATTCCCTTTGCGTAATGCTTGAATCTAAAAGAAGTCTGAAACAGAACATCATTCGAGTCCAGGTAAGGTGCAGGAAAAGGAAGTGGCAAGAGAGCTCCAGTGAGATAAGTCCAAAAGGCAAGCTGAGTTCTAACGAGAAAGTCATCTGAGGAGGAAAGGGAAACATGAGAACAGACCGACAGGAGAGTCTGGAGCGGGGCAACTGAAACCAAAGGGACTGGAGCCAGACAGAGGGTCTCATAGCAAAACCCAACAATGGGCAACGAAACAGAGCGCACCACCAGCAAGGCAGCTGATCAGGAACCTGCCACGCACTTACACCATTAACGAGGGGCTCGAGCGCTGTTCTCCGTGTTGATTTTGTGGGTGACATGCATACTACCCCAGATCAAATACAGCATCGTACAGACAGTTTGCAAGTGCAAGTTGCCAGGGGACCCCGGGAAGCGTTTTTCCAGTCTGGTTTTTCATAAGGAGATCGCCGTCCTCCATGCGGGGTTGAAAAGACTCCTCCCTGACGCACCTTGGTATGGGTATGAGGGATGCTCCTAATGATATGTTAACCTCCAAACACTCTCTTCCACATTCAAAAGCACAATATTTATTTATTTTTTTTTTTATTTTTTTTTTATTGTGTTTAACTGTTATTAGCAGTTTTTACAAAAGAAGCATGCCTGTTTCCAAATGAATTTGTTCAGGTACTTGTCCAAAACGGGCTAAATCCTTTAGTGCTCATTCTAGTTGGTCGCATATGACGTCCAGCTTCAGACTATGTACAAAATTTGCCACTGCGATTACTGGTCTTCGATTTAGCCCGTTCATTAGGTATGATCACCAATAGTCCTCATCCATTTTAGAAAAAGTGGACTGGAGGTGGCCCAAGTGGGTTTCCCTTTTGTCACTGGTTCCCGGACACTGGAGGATCAAATGTTTTAGGCTCTCCTTGGCCTCTTGGTTCCGGCAGAATCGGCAGGAATCCGATGCTGCTTTTCCTCTGATTTTCAGAACCTCATTGGTTTTTAAAGTATTCATTCTTGCTCTCAGGAACGTCGAGCGGGCAGATTTGTTCGGGAATTTCAAGAGGTAACTGACTGGCTCATTTAGTTTTTGGGCAAAAGGTGGAAGAAGTGCCGTAGCCTTGTAATTTGCTGCTTTCAGTTGTGTTTCACACCAGTCCAGCTCTTTCAGTTTTTTTGCGTTTTTTTTTGGATTATCCAGGAGCTCCTCTTCTGAGCTACCTATTGTCTTTAGCAGCGTTTGGTTTTTTTCCATCCAGGCTTTTAGCATTTTGTTTGACCCTTTCACGATTTCTTCCTGAATCAGGGTGTAGATTTTTTCCACAGATGACCTAACTTCTCTATATAACATCAGGCTGTTTAGAGATATTGAGCCTTGGAGTGAGGTAAGACCCAATTCCCTTCTGATGAGGGTTATCAGAGTCGAGATAGGCAGTCGCAGGACTTTTTTCCAAAGTGAGCCTTCCAGTTTCGGCCAAGTTGAGTCTGGAATACCAAACATTGCGGCCATGCCGTAAGTAAGCGCTGGAACTGCTTTCATCCTGTAGAAATTTATCGCCGCCTTAACCGAAAAGCGCCCATATTTTTTGTCCATGATGATCAATTGGTTTGACAGGGTATTGGTTTTGTGGATCAAGAAGTCTAGCATTGGCTGCTCATTCTTTTTATTACTGAACATGATTCCCAGGTATCTGAAGGCATCTACCTCTTCAAGGCGGGTGTTGTTAAAGAACCAAGCCTCTGGAGTTTTTCGTTTGGCCACTTTGGTTAGTTGCATCACTTTGGTTTTTGCGGTGTTACTTTCTAGGTCATTTACTTGAAGGTATTTGTTTAAGTTGTCCAATTTTCGTTGGAGCCCAATCTTCGTTTGATCTATTAAAATGATGTCGTCCGCATACAGCAGTCTGCTCACTTTTTCCGACCCAAGAGAGGGGGGGAAAGCCTTTGCCTTCCTTTCTGTGTGTTGAAAATCACCTATGTAGGCGTTGTAGAGTGCCGGTGCCAGGGGGCAACCCTGCTTTACTCCACCAGTTGTGCTGATTGAGGAGGAGAGTTGCCCTAAGCCGTTAAGTCTCACTCTCATGGATGTTTCTGAGTAGAGCTCCTGTATTGGTTCCAATAAGGAAAGGGGGCAATTCCAGTTAGTAAGTTTTGTCCAAAGCTTCTCTCTGTTTACTTTATCGAATGCTTTTGATAAGTCGATAAAGGCTATGCAGAGAGATGGCCCCCCTTCCTGGGCTCTGGCTTTAAGTATGTTGATGGTGAATATGTTGGCCATGGTGTTCATATTCTTTCTAAAGCCAGTTTGGAAAGTATCCCACCCTTCTGTGGAGGGCATCCATTTTTCGAAGCTGTCCAGGAGGAAGGAACCAAATTTGCCGATGCAGTCAAGAAGTGCAATCGGGCGATAGTTATTTGGGTCGCTTCTATCCCCCGATTTATATATTGGCACCACGTTTCCTGTCTTCCAGGACTTCGGAATGGATTTAGTTGTTGTGCATGATTCGAAAATTTCAGCTATCAAAATGGACCAACTTTCTGGGTTGGATTTTAGGTCCATGTTAGATAGGCCGTCCGGGCCAGGTGCACGTGATTATTTTAATTTCTTAATTTTTGCTTCAATGTCGGTCGGTGTGGGATCGGTCTCCCATCGAGATCCTTGATGTTTCAGATGTTCCGTCCTTTTGACCGACGGACCGAAGAGGGCAGAGAAGTGAGTGATCCAGGCTTCTTCTGGCACACTGGATGATAAAAGGTCATCACTTGGTGGACTTTTAGAATTGACCAGTGACCAAAATGCCTTGGTTTGTTTGCTGGCCAATACTCGCAGCATTTGTTCCGAGTCCTCCTGATATAGTTCAAGTTTGAAGCCCTTTAGCCAGTTCTTGTAGGCCTTTGTGGCGGTCCTGGCTGTTTCTATGTTGGTGATAGAGGAGGCCCGTCTTGCCATTCGGACAGCTCGTCTCATCTCCAGCCTTTTTTCTCTAAGTGTCGCGTTGTTACGGTGATTGATCTTCCCTTTGGGATGGATACCGGTTGCTTGGATATGATAAGGCTGTAGTAAAGGCAGTAGTCCGTAGTGAATCCTGCCCTTTTTTCGTTGTCCCAAGCTTTTACTCAACGGTAATCCATTATTATTGTCGAGATGGCAGAGTCTTTCAACCTTAGGCGTGTCGAGTTAGCATGGGTCTCAATATTTGATGTTCTTAGGACGGCGTCACTCTCGTGGGCTTCTAGACTAGGGACGGCCAGTGTCATTTTCAGAAGATTGTGGTCACTATTGAGTGTTCTGATGACCTCGAAGCCCGTGACTTTCGACAGGAGATTCCTGGAGAGATAGACGTGGTCTAGGGTTGCGTGTCTTCCTGCTAATTCCCAGGTCGGAATGATCGGGTGCACTGCTTTGCCAAGAAAGTGGGCATTGTGAAGATCGAAACTGTTCATCAAGGTGGCCCATTTCTTTCCTCTTTCTAGAGAGTTTTCCGACAGTTGTGCCTTGATAGTTTTAAATTGGAGGTTGTCATGTTCCTTCATCTTGATTGTGGCGTTCAAGTCACCGCAGATGATAGTACAGTCGATTAGTTCGTTCGATAGGGCGTCTTTCAAAATGTTTTCAACTTTTCGTAGGAATTGCTCTGTTGCAAATTCTGTTGGGTTACAATACAAATTGACCAGTAGGTAAGTAGTTACCTTTTGTTTAGTTTCTTTTTGTTGGGTGCTACTATGTTGAATCAGAGTAGCCAGTATATGTGGCTCCGCCTTTAGCACTTTGATGAACTGCAGGTTGGACCCAATTCGCAGCGCTGATAGTAGACCTGCTCTTGGTCTGCCTGAAACGCCTCTCAGGGCTGGAGAAGTGATAATTACGTAGCCCTCTATAGATGGCTTGTTTTGGATCCAAGTTTCTTGGAAACACCAAATATCTGACGATCCTAAGTTGACATCTGAGGCGTACGTCAGATGATTGAAACCTCTGGTGTTCCAAGATCCCAAGGTAAGGTTAGAATGAGTTCCCTGGTTCGTGGTTTGCCAGAGCGCTCCTTGTTATTCTGGCATAGATTTGGTTGCTAACATCTTTCTTTTGTTGATAGGGCTTTCGGCAACCAGGCCCAACGATTTGAATCTTCATTTGTGCCAAGAAGGTTGATCTCCATGGTTGACTTCTCCTTTCCTTTGGTTGCGATGTCTTGTTCAATAGTGATATTCCAATTTTTCTGCGGTCCTGATGGTACTCTTTCTAGTTCAAGAGAACTTGGTCGAAGACCCTCGATCTGTTCCCTCGTAGTGACTCTTGATTGGTTCCTGTTTTTTAGTAACAGAGCCCGATCTCCCTTGGGCGTTCGATCCGTTGTTCCGTGCTTCTTTGTCTTTTTTTCAGTAGAGCGCCTCTTCGGGCGATTTGAGGGTTGTTCTTTAAGGTTGGACCCCTCTTTGCTGATGTAGTCTGTGAGGTCGTATCCTAGCGCTCTTAATTTGTTTTTGGCCTTCTGTAAGGCGGCTTTTATGGTTTCGGATCGTATATGTAAGTAGACGTTATCGACTCTCATCTTGTCCCGAAATTCCACAATTGTAATGTCGTCGGTCGATAGCATGGATAACGCCGCGACCAGGTGCAAGATTTTCATGATGGTTTTCCTATTGAGGATGAAAGATACGTCTTCTTTACAAATGCTTTTCAGGACAAAAGAGCGGGTCTTTGTGGATCTGGCCGAGCGCCTTATGAGGTCTCTTTTTGTTTGACGGTCGTTGTTATCCTCCTCAAAAGTAGTCACTTGTTTGGGGGATCTAGACCTTCTAGATTTGGGCGGTCGTCGATCAATTGAAACATACGAGGGTCTGACTGGGTGTTCTGATTTGTAGTGTCTTTTTGGGCTCCGATTTCTGGTAGTTGAGCGCTCCTCTGTATAGGAGCTTTTCTGGACTCTGGAGCGCCAATGGGTTAGAGTTTTGAATGGACGGTCCTGTTTTACTTCTTGATGGACTGGTCTCAATGGTTTAGACCAGATAGCAGTGCCCGGCCCGTGCGTCCTTTGATGTTCCAGATTTTCTTTTTGGACATCTCGTCTCGATGGTTGGGACCCAGCAGCCGTGCGTGGCTTAGACTTTGATCGTTCCCGAGTCTTTTCAATTTTCCTAATTGGTAGCTTCTGGGACGTTAGTTTGGCTTTG
Organism: Ambystoma mexicanum; assembly: GCF_040938575.1. NCBI lineage: Eukaryota > Metazoa > Chordata > Amphibia > Caudata > Ambystomatidae > Ambystoma > Ambystoma mexicanum. The sequence continues at coordinate 353,722,844 of NC_090933.1, forward strand.
TTTCTCGCCAGGAGATTGAGCTTTCTTTCCTCCAATGTTAGGAAGATTGGGCTTGTTGGTCTCGGTAAGCCATCCTTGATTTTCTTTTCTTTTTTTTGTTTGTTATTGGTACATTCGGCAACTAGCACAGGGGATTGAGAGATTGTGTTTCTCTTCCTTTTTTGTGGTGGATTCTTCTCAGCCTCTTCCAGTTCTTCCCAAGTTTCAGTTTCATTCAGCGCTGCGTCCATCAGCTCGCTTTCCGTAATTGACCATGCGGTATCATCCGTGACCATCTTTTCAGTATTGGATTTGCGTACAGACTTTGGTCGGAGAGAGAGAGTGAGGTCACTTGGTTTGGGCTCGAATGGTAGGCAGGATTGTTTAAAGGAGGGAGCCAGGCTGCTCTCATTGATTTTGAGTCTAATTGGCAGATTGCTCGTCTTCCCCTTTTTAGGTCCTCTTAGGTTGGCATCATCATTATGGATTGATTGATCGTCAGCCCAGGATGCACATCCATTCTTCCGTTGGGGTCTGAGACTCGTTTTTCCTGTGCTTTTGTTTGGAATAGTTTGCAGTGATTTAGTCCTTGAAGATTTTGCTTTTTCTTTTGCTATCAGCGTGGTGGTTTTGACAGAGGGAGCTTCTGACTGTGACACTACTTGCCGACCAAGTGACCCGTTTTTTTCTTGGTTAGTAGGCGCTGTCCTGATTTCTTTGTCCGATTTCCCTGTAAAGTTGAAGATTTTAGGTACCGTTTCTTCAGTTTGGGTGTTTCTCGAGCACATTGTGGGTACTACGAGGTAGCCCGGAGTCAGTATGTCTTCTCTTGGCGATCCCTTTTTGTTTACTTTAGCTGTGATGTAACCTTCAATGAAGGAAAGCCGAGTTTGCATCTGCGCCAGTAGGGTAACTTGGTCTTTAGCCGAATCATTGAGCGCTTCGTACAACTTGGTGAACGGAGCGAGGGCTATGGTCAATGGCGACATAAGAGCCATAAAATCTGGTTTCCTTTTTGATGACGGAGATTGGGGACCTGCTGCGGTATTGATGACAGGGGTTTGATTTTGGTCCTGTGGTATAGACGTCGGCTGCCGCAGCTTGGACGTGATGCGTTCACTAACTGTGTTCTTTTCCATGGATCTATCCAGAGGGGAGGCTTCTCTCCTTAAGTCTTGCTCGCTGATGTTTTTTGCAACTTTACTTGGATAATCCTTCTGACTATGGTTCTTCGTGTGGGGTACAGAGTCGCTTTGCCCCTGGTCCATGGTTGGTTTACCTACGGCCAAGTTGAGTGCTTTCTGCAATTGGTCGTAAGGAGTTGGCGTGGACCTTTGAGACATGTTGGACTTAGCAGCATCCGCAGAGTTAGCAGAGCCAGGTCTTTCCACTTTTAAGTGCCATCTTTTCAGGAAGGCGAGTTTACGCAGAGAGTCCTTGTCATTTTCGTGGTTCAGCTCTTGGGAGGTACCTTCTAGTAGTTCAGCATCTGATATCTCCGCTTTGTCTTCCTCTTGCTGAGGCTTGCTTTTCGTAGCAAAGAAGTTGGCTATCGATCCACTTAGTGGTGTTTTAGGGGCCTTGCCCATTCGTAATGGTGTTAGGCCTTTTATTTGAGTTTTTTCCCCGGGCTTCTGTGTGATGGCTTTGTGGGGCATCGTTGAGCGTATTTGGGACTGGGGCTTAGTGTAGTTTACGCTCTTGAGGTTGAGGCAAGTTGCTGAGACTGCTTCTATCGGCGTGGAGATAGGATCCGAGAAGTTAAGTCCTAAAGAGATAGATATAGGTTTGATTGCCTCTCCTGAGACGTCCAATTCATCTTCAGAGTAATCGATTGTGGAGTACGAATCCTCCTCCAGGCTTTTGTCTGCCACATTATTTGTCCCGGGGCTGGGAGAGTCCTCGGGTTTGTGCGGCTGGTGGATTTGCACTTTGGTTATTACTTTTTTCGGAGTGTCGGCTGGTTTAGCTGACGAGATGGTGATTACCAAAGGCCTCTGAAAGGGCTGTGTTTTCATTGGAGTGATAGTTTGAAAGTGTCCCCCCTGATCGGAGTTCATTCTTGGTTTTTGAGACTCATTATTTTTTGTGGTGCAGACTCCTTCAGAACTCCCTGAAACAGGCTGATTTCGGAGGCCTTTCTGGCCTTGCATTGAGGAGTTTTGGGTCCTTATTGTGCTCAAGTCTGACGTTGTTTCAAGCGGCTTCTCAAGCTGTTGGGGATCTTGATCCGGTTCACCGGTCCGTCTCCTGTTTTCCATCTCACTCTGAGCAGGGCGCGGCACGTCAGCAACAGGGCTCGCCACCTTCTCGGCGAGCTCCCGGTCGGCGGCAGCGCCAAGCATGAAAGGAGGCGGTCCACAGTCGGTCGCAACTGGCGGATTCTCCGAAGCGGGACAGAGTACTCCGGTCCCCGTCTCCCCTTCAGGAGCCCTCTCCTCAATGGTAGCGGGGGTGAGTCTGCCGTTAAAGTTTCATTGACAAGCGCAACAAAGCAGGTAAGTCCCCGCGCGTTGTTTGCAAGTGCGCTGGGGGCAGGGGGGTCGATGTTGATGTTGATGAAGTCCCTCAGCGCGATTTGCTTCGGGGAAGTCGCTGTCAGCTCTGCCGGGTCTGGCTGTGTTCTCTCCCCCTCCCCGATAGGCAAGTTTGCTGGCGTTGTGAGTGGGTGCGGGGGGGGACGATGGTAGAGTCCGCCGGCAAGACCTGGTTAGGGGTAGCCGCTGTTTGCTCTGCCAGGTCTAATTGAATTTCCTCCCCATCCCGAGTGGGCAATAACGCTGGTAATGTAGGCATATGGCTATCTTCCAAGCCGGTTGGTACGTTGGCCATAACTTCATTGGAATTGTCCGATAGCTGTGGTGCTTGGCCTTTGAAAGCGAAAAGTTTTTTTAAATCTGTGGCCGTTTTTGAAGAGGGCGGTTTTTTGGCGCGAGTCCTCCGCTTCAGGGGACTGCGCCTCTCCAGGCCGCTATCTTCGCTTCTGGTGCGTTGGCTTCTCAGCCAGAGCCCTTCACAGTCTGTGTCACCGAGTGGCATCTCGGGGCCCGGCGGGCCGAGGAGCGGCCGCGGACTGCGAGCACCTCAGCAAGCGTACTCAAACTTTGTCTCGAGGTCAGGATCAAAGAGGGAACACCTCCGCAGTCTCCCGTCCAATGGTCACTCCATCAGCGCGCCAAACAGCCGCACAACAGCCAAAGGGCTTGTCACTGCCGGGCTTAACGCCGCAAGGGTGGTAGCCTCAGACTCTTGAAGGAGTCCTAGATCACGTGACCACTGCACGTGATGGATATGCCCCGCCTCCTCCAGGAAGCGTGCTGGTACGCTGATGCCGGCAAGAGCCTTCACTGCGCTCGCAAATGCCGGGTAAGTAACGAGCAGCTTGCTCTTCGTGCTGAATGACTGTTCTCCAGGGAAAAAACACACACGGGCGGGTGGCAGCCTCAGACTCTTGAAGGAGTCCTAGATCACGTGACTACTGCACATTCAAAAACACAATATGCAGGTCATCTATGCCACTCACACACAGCAAAGCTGCCAACAGGATTCATTGCCATCTGTAGGTGCTTATCCTGTCCTGCATTTTTCTTTGCCTTCTGGGACTTCTATTCAGAGTATGATAATGGGAAAAGTGGAACTACAAGTCCCAGAATGCAATGAAAAGAACCAGGACTAGATAAGGACCTATAGAATGGAATGGTTCATGTTGGCAACTATTACACAGCAATTTTAAAATCCACATGAAACAGACTCCTTCACCTCTACAAACATACGCCACCTCCCTGGTAAATGCATCCTAGCAACAGGGGCACACAAGACTGCCACCCTGGCACAAATCTCTCTAACCCTTTGACAGAGACCAGCTAGAAACAGAACAGTATACAGAGCTCATAGCACTTCCGGACGGCTCACACCAACACAACCGCCACACCCACCTCTTTCTGTTTAAGATATGCCCGTGTGCCTGGAGGCCATGCAAATGCCAGTGGTGGGCGCTATACATCTCAGTAAAGACCTCAGTTCTTCCTATTGAATTGGCCTACGATTACAATTAGTCATTTTTTTTGGTTGAATTGCTATGACCGTGTCCAAAAGACTCTTGGCAGGTACAGATGCCGACTGGGGGAGGATTACCAATTGGAATAGGGTGTTTTAAATTTTTCAATATATAGTTTCAGTTCACTCTTTAACCCTGGACTGCCCTGTTCTTGAAACACTGATACAAACATTATGAACCAGGAAACGGAAAGGATCGCCTGTATCCCTCTATCCTGGGGAACCACAGCTGATGGGAGGTTCTAACCAAAGGCCCCTGCCACAGTGCCGCGGGGCACAGAAAAAAACACATACCCAAATGGAATTGTGTTGGAGAGAGACTCCATACCTTAAGTTTCTCTGTGTAATCCTATAGTGCACCCATAATCCGTTATCCACAACAGAAACACATCCCCGAGAAGGAGGACCGCAACAGGCAGGATCCTGCTGTGGGCCGGCAACCCACTAAAACAGAGCTATGATCAAAGGGGGACGGACCTTTTGTCCTCACCAAGGAAGGCTGCCAATACCTTTAAAGGTTCCGTTGTGCATAGACCCAGGGCAAGTGGGCAAATGATAATGATGCGTTATTTATATAGCGCCTTTATCCAAAGCGCTTTGCAGACCACATATTTACATACAATATCACCCAACTGAAATCCGTACTCATTTATCGACCTCGGAAGGATGAAAGGCTGAGTTGGCCTTGCCGGGATTCAAACCTGCGACCTCCTGATCACGCTGAGATTGCAGCAGCGAGCACTCAACCCACTGAGCTATCTTACTGGCAAATGAGAGACACTGGAGCTCCTGGCTGTTTTGCTGAAGCACCTAAGAGGCTGGCTAGCCTGCCAGACATGACACTGCTAATTAGTGAGCTGTCCACTATATCCCTGATTGAAAAGGGCACTCTATGCTAAGTGAGCGGGATACTAAAGCCACGAGTGAGATGTGCCCTATATCCCTGGGTGATCTGGGCACTATATCTATGAAGGGAGAATTGAGCACCACCCCCAGAGAAGCAGGAAGGAGTGAGCTTCCCTCCTGATTCAATTGCATCCAGTTCTATTATAGCCCAACCCCTGGATCGCATAGGGTCTTCTCCCTATCACCCTTCTACTTAGAATAGAGGGATTGAGAAAGTGCTTGCGATCGGATGGACTAAATCTGATCACCCAGCAGATTAACCTTAACATTCTGCAGGTTGAACCATCCTAACCACTATTATTTCAAGAGAGGAACCGTCTTTTATATGTAGATAACCGCCTACTTATACAGCTGTTAGTCCGAACCCTACCCCAATTATTTTAATAAAACCTTTGAAACGTATATCTGTGTGTCACATGGATTTTGACTTTGGTCATGGCACACCATAATCCCTCAGTTGCTGCTCTAACAGATGGGACATACTTCTCACAAGGGCTTTAAGTGGGCCAGGTACACCTGGGTTTCGGACCCAATAAAGCTGCCAACATTCTTTACAAGCCAGGTCCTCCTGAGTTCCTCATTGCCGCCAAGCTCGGCTCAGAGCCTCCCCCTTCATTTTCCTCTTTTGCCATGATATTCTTTTACTGTCTTCCTGCTGGTGGCTGTCCCCTGGTTGCTCATGGATGAACAAGGACATGTAATGACATAGACAAAACAATGAAGATGACAAATGGCTCATTTGGATGTTGGCAGTGATATAACACTCAATTCAGAATTTTAGGCCATGCATTTAATTGTATGTTTTCAGTTTCTCATTTAAAAAAAACTTTGAATGCATTTCATACAAACCTTAACATAATTATGCACACACACCTTTTAAACATTTGCTAGGAATTTGCTTCACGATCATTGCCCCCACCCTGTGGAATTCCCTACCTCGCCACATCCAAGAGCAGCCATCTTACCTCACCTTCAGAAAACTGCTAAAAACCTTGCTGTTTGACAAGTACGACTAATCTGAAACTAGGGTACCATGACTAACCTGAAACTGGGGTAACCCATTGCCTGGCGCTCCGCAACAATTACTATCATGCTTAGGTACGGTATTGCTTGTTCACTAATGCATCAGCGCTGTGATACTCACTGGTTTGGCCGCTGTCAACAAATACAAATTAAAAAAACAGGTCTTTCTTTCTGTTCCTCTATGATGTCACCCATACATGGTAGGCCAATCACACTGCAGATTGGCAGCATGGAGAGTATAAAAATAGCCTTAAGGTTCTTCAAATTGCTCACGGCATTTATATTAAGGCAGCAGCAGTCACAGGAGCCACCGTTTGATGTTATGGACAAAATTGAGCTAGCATTTCTATCCTATATGGCTGCATGTGTTCTTTAATAAATGCACCTTTTTTATTAGAATAAATGCAGAAAAATACTGGTTGTCAATTATCGTTTTATATGACATAAATTAAATGTGGATAAATACAGAAAAAAAGGGCAAGAAATAAATATGGATAAAAAACAGATGGAAATGGCAGAAAAATAAATGGAATTAAACGAAATTCTTGCATCTAGCATACCACAGGTGAGAAAATGCTGAATTCAGCAGTGTAAAAAAAGCAATCCTAAAATGTCAAAAAAGGGGAGAGAGGGTTACAGGGGTGTCCTCTGCTCCCCTTCTTTGACATTAAGAGAATTTGAGGGTGACAGGGGTGTCCCTGCTTCTATAAAAAAGAAAAGCGGGGGACAAAGAGGGATACTCTGAAATTTATATTAAAAAATTCAAAAAATGACACTGTAGCAGAAATTTGCCCCTCAAAGGATAGGCGGAAGTCACGTAGCAAGGACGGAGCCGTGGCCGTGCAGATGAAAATGTAGAGGAGCAGCTGCATGCCTCTGCAGGAAACCCTGCCCCACTAACCCCATATGTTGGAGACCTGAGATTGAGTCGTGTTTGACACCAGCAGTCGTGCCAATACTGCAACGTGTGTTCGAAAGAAGATACCCATTGAGACAACCCTATCCCCGATGTAATGACAACCTAAGGGAGAAACTCCCTGAAGGAATATGAAAAGGAGCAAACAAAAGAAGCTAGTGACGTCATAAGAGACATGTACAACATCCCGAGATACTGGCTGAAGATGAAACATGGATCCTACAGAAACTAATGATGAAGTAAAGAATCAAGAGAACCTATAAATACGAAAAAGAAGATTACACGTGCACAAAGTGCTGCAGAGAATCAACCGTTCAATAACTGTACAGATGCTGAAATGCAAGTAGACTAAGTCATCATAGAAGCTAGCTATAGGTAGTGAATGGGATGCAGGCGAAGCCACCATTGTATAGAAGCTGAACATCGGTATCATGAATTTAGTAAGCCAGGACCCATGAAGAATGAAGACAAAACTATTTTTCATCAAGAATAAGCTGAATCGTGGAGCTGCATGGCGAGGTTGTCTGGTCTGGAGTCAAGACTGAAGCAGCCATGGTCGACTATCTACTCTTGAAAGGAGCGAACATGCAAAGGAAGACTCATCCCTTGTTTTTTTTTTTAAATTTCTTTATTGGTTTTAAACAACAACAAAACAACAAAAAACAAAACACAAAACATACAATCTGGCATGACACAGCATCACTGGCGCGTTAGGATGTTCCTCGGAGCCTGCCATACTTCCGCAGCCTCGAGGATCTCAGGCGACCGTACCCTTCATGTCCATCCCCTTTGTTGGGTCTACCGCTGAGTTCTATACAGAGGAGTCTCGCCACGGCGCTCGTGCCGGGTAACCTCATTTTTGCTCGTTATTCTGCCGTCCCCACGGGGTCCTCATTAGCTCCCTCTTCTCTCATGTCGAATAAGTCCTGCATCAAGGAGTTCCATGCGGCCAACTTGTGTACTGTTTCCCCTTCCCCTCTTTTCACCACTCTTACCCACACCACAGTCTCTGTCTGCGCCCACTTTCGGAGGTCTGACCACCATGCATCTATGTTCGGGCCCTCCTTTGACTTCCATGACATTGCTATTCTTCTTTTAGCCAAGATGCATATTAGGTCCTTCATTTTTGCTTGGTGCGATTTGTGTCTGCTTCCTCTCGGGAAGAGGCCTAGTAGGTATCTCTCTGGATGCTCTGCTTGTAGTTGAAGTCCGCCTGGTGCTATCTTGATTCTGATTCTGTCCCAGAAAGTCTGTATTACTGGGCATGTCCAGAACATATGGAGCACGTCGGCGTACTCGGCCAGGCAGCGTGGGCACCTGTTTTGGTTCTCCGTCCGCATCTTGTGCATCCTCTTGGGGGTGAGGTATGCTCGGTGTGTGATATATAGCTGTGCCTGCCTGAACCGTGCATTCCTTGAGACCTTTTTTGGGTATCTTAGCACCCTAGCCCATTCTTGATCGCTAAGTGGCCTCTGGAGTTCCTCCTCCCAATGTCGCCTTGTATTTGATCCTTGCGGGTCTGCTGTTTTTAGCAATTGTTCATATAACCTGGAGGTTGTGTGGGTTCCCTCTGAGATGTCGTACCATACGTCTAGCTCTGTCATCTCCTCCTCCTCCGGGTCTATCCATTCCGGCCATCTTTTTTTGATGTTTCGTATTATGCAGTTATAAAGGATGAATTGGCCTTCGTGTATCTCGTGGTCGTCTACTATTTCTCGAAAGTCTGCCCACCTCTCCTCTCCTCAGGTCTCCAATTTGTGCTACACCTTTGGCCTCCCAGTGCACTCGGTACATCGCCAGCATGTTCGTGTTTCCCCTTAGGAGGCCCGCCAAAAGGATCTGTGTCGAGCACGGGTCCTTCATACCCTGGAGTTTCCATGCCCTTTTCCATAGCCCCACTGCGATCTTAAGCATGTTCGGCAGGGTCCTGAGCTGGGGTGTGTCAAGCCACAAGATCTCTCTCAGATAGTATCGTTTCAGTGCTGGCTGAAAGACAATTGTGTCTATCGTTTCATCCTCTCCTAGCCACTTGACTGCGAACTGCAGTTGTCCTGCTAAATAGTATTTTTCGAAATCCGGTAGCCTAATGCCACCGTCCTCGTAGCCTTTCTGGAGAGTCTCCATTGCAATTCTGTTCCTCCCTCCTCCCCATAGGAAATTCCGTGTTATCGTATTTAATCTGTTGAAGAAGGCTCTGGGAATGGCGTGTGGGATGTTTGTGAAGTAATATAGCAGGCGCGGTAGCACCACCATTTTCAGGAGGGCCGCCCTCCCCATCATCCCCAGTGGGAGTGTTCCCCAGAAGACCATTGATTTTTGTGTTTTTTCCAGTGCCGCCAGTGTGTTTATCCTATGGGTGTCAGCAGTGTCGTGGTGTATTTCTATTCCGAGATATTTGAAGGAGTTTCGTGCCCATGTCAGGCCCAGGTCCGGGAGGCTGCCCGGGGGAACTTGCCTTAGCCCCGCCAGAGGGAATACCAGGGATTTATCTCTGTTAATTGCTATGCCCGATAGTCTGGTGTATGCTCCGATCGCCTCTAGGAGGCATGGTAGATTGGTGGTTGAGTTTTCTACATATAACAGCATATCGTCCGCGTACAGCGAGATTTGGTGGAGCACCCCGTTTATGTTTATCCCGGTATCCCCATATTCCGCTCTCAGGAAGGCCGCGAGCGGCTCTAGGGCCAGAATATATAATAATGGCGAAAGTTGGCATCCCTGCTTGGTGCCCCTGTGTATTCTCCACTCCCTTGAGATGAATCGCCCCGTCTTCACCCTCGCTCTAGGTTCGTTGTATAGCAGTTTGATCCATCGGAGGAATCCCTCACCAATGCCGAAGTGGGCGAGCACGCTCACCAGCCACTCCCAACGCACCGAATCAAACGCTTTGACAGCGTCCAAGGACACTATTGCGCTCTCGCCTAGTCTTTGATTTGTCTCTTCTAGTACATGGTGTAATCTGCGAAGATTCCACGTCATATTCCTCCCCGGGACATAACCCGTTTGGTCCGAGTGGATCAAGGTGGGCACAACTCGTTTCAGGCGGTTGGCTAACACCGCCGTCAGAATTTTAGCATCCTGATTGATCAGGGAGATTGGCCTATAGGAGGCACATTGCCTGGGCGGCTTCCCCGGTTTTAGGATCGGGACTATTGTCGATACGAACATGCTGGGTGGCACCCGATTGCTCTCGTATGCGCCATGATACGCATCAAGTAGCTTCTGGGAGATGGTACTCTTGAATGTTTTATAAAACTCCCCCGGGATTCCGTCCGGGCCCGGGGTTTTCCCTGTGGGGAGCTCCATAATCACGCCCTCTATTTCCTCTACCGTGATAGGTGCATCCAACGACTGGGCCTGTTCTTCCGCCAATTTTGGTAATCTTATTTCTGCTAGTGCGTCCACTATGTCCTCTGAATCTATCTCTGGGTTCGGGGCATATAGTCGCTCGTAGAACTGGGCAAATAGGTCGTTAATATGTTCCTGATTTCTGATCTCTTTCCCTGTGTGATCTTCTAACAGTGTTATGGGGTCCCTTTTGTTTTCCTGTCTAGTAAGCCACGCTAGAGGTCTACTGGGTTTATCCCCTTCCGCATGTAGGCGTTGTAGATATCTCCCGTAGTTCAACCTTCCCAGTTTTTCCGAAAGTACCATACAGTCTGACCTCAATTCCACTAGCTCTTGGGACTCACTCCCTCCCGTTCCCGCTCGCCGCTCTTCCTTTTCTATCACCTTCTCAAGTTCGCCGAGCTCTTTCATAGCTGCTCCCGTTAACCCCCCTGTCCTGCCTATTGCGCCCCCCTTATCACCACTTTGAACGCGTCCCATAGTGGGGAACTACTTTCCACGCTACCCTCATTCTGCTCGAAGTAATCCTCTATGGACTCTTGGAGGTGTTCCTCCAGCTCTCCCTCTTTTAGGGCCTATGCCCGGAGCCGCCAGGTAGGTATCGGGGCTTTTCTATGGGTGTGTGCCCATGTTGCTAATACTGGGGCGTGATCAGAGAGTGTGCGTGCTTTGATAGTGATTTCTGTGAAGTCATGTAATGATTCCCTGCCCGTGAATATGTAGTCTAACCGTGTAAATGTCCCATGCGGTGCGCTGTAATGTGTGTACCCCCTCCCCTCTCCATGTACCTGTCTCCAGATGTCGACCAGTTGTAATCCCTCTAAGGTCCTATACAGTTCCTTCGCCGGGGGCGCTGGCTTCCTGTGCCTGTCGTCCGACCTGTCCAGCAACGGGTTTAAGGTGCAGTTGAAGTCGCCGGCCCAGATGAACGTCGCTTCCCTGTACTGGGCCAGCCTGGGCGCCAACTTTTTAAAGAAGTCTGCTGCGTCACAATTCGGGGCATAGGTGTTGATCAGGCACACTTCCTTATGTTCCAGCATTCCGTGCACCAACACCATCCTTCCCTCCGAGTCTGACTCCTGCCGGAGCATTTGAAACGGTACCCCCGGGGCGATCCATATCAATACTCACCGTGTATAGTTCGAGTACGTGGCGCTGTATGTTTGTCCTCCCCATTTCTTGGTCACTTTGGCCTGCTTTTGTGAGGTTAGGTGTGTTTCCTGGAGCATCGCTTTTTTGACCTTCATTCGGTTTAGCCATGCATAGACCCTAAGTCTCTTGATATACGCATTGAGGCCTCGCACGTTCCAGGTGACTATTGACGCGCTGTCTTGCCCCATTGTACTTTTTTGCGGTCCGGCTTCCTCATCCCACAGCCGGGTCTCCGTGTCGTTCTCTCGACTCTCCCTGTGTGGGAGTCTCCTGCGGTTCCTGTTGCGGGGCCCCCGCATCTGGTGCGGCCATGACTGTCATCTATTGCCACTTGCCGTATATACCTCTGGTCACCTTCTGCTCGTATCTTCCCTTCATCCTTTGCGGTCGTTTTCCTGTTGCCTGTGCCATATGCTGTCCATTCACCACACTCAACATCTTTAACCCAAACAAAAACTAATAAACAAATGCCCAGCCACCCTTCTCCTGCTCGGGCTCCACCGCTTCCCTCCTCGTGCTCCCTTGGAAGGGGCCGATTAGCAGCAGCGTGATGCCTTAAAACTGGCATCTAAACTTGGTGATCACTCTCAGTGTGCGGGGGCGTCGCCTTTCTCAGCCGACCTTGACTAGAGTGAGGTTGATCGCTCCTTCATACTTGTCTTCCGGCTTAGTTGCTTATCAATTGTTTGGTAACCTTGCGCGTGACTGCGTTTTCTCTCCCTCGTTTCTCATTATCAGGGTCTGTTTGCATTGTTGTTGGCGCTTCTCTGCCTTAGCTGGGGGATGCCCTGCGTGTCCATCCACCTGTGGGCCTCCTCCGCTGAATCAAAGAAGCATGATTTGTTCTGGTGAATCACCTTGAGTTTGGCGGGGAACAACAGCATGTATCTCACCCTTGCACACCTAAGTCGTTCTTTCGTTGGGCCAAACTGTGCTCTCTGCTTTTGGACCAAGGCTGTATAGTCCGGGTAAATCGTAATCTTAGAGGAGTGTCTAACAATCCCCCCCCCCCTCTTGAGAACGCCAGTATTTTGTCTCTGTCTTTGTAGTTCATGATCCTGGCAATTATCGGTCTCGGAGGGGCGCCCAGTTGGGGTCTTTTTGTCAGTGCTCTGTGTGCTCTCTCCACCACAAAGCCCTGAGACAACTCCCCGGCCCCTACCTCCTGGAGAAGCATGTTTTCTATGTACTCTGTAGGGTCGTTGCCTTCTTCGCCTTCCGGAAGTCCAATTACACAAATGTTGTTCCTCCTAGCTCTGCCCTCCGCGTCCTCTGCTCTACGTTCCAGGGCCTTGACTCTTTGCAATACTTCAGCTAATTGCGTCCGTGTTGTGGTGACTCCTGACGTGTTTTGCTGCACCTGTTGCTCTGTCGCCCCTACCCTCTCCGCCAGGTTCCTCGTATCTTGACGAAGGAGGCCCACATCCACCATCACCGCATCCAGTTTGTTTTCTAGCGACACCTTTAGGGCCCCTATTGTTGCGTCCATTTTGTTTTCGAGAGATGCCTTCATGGCGGCTATTGCTCCTATGATTGTGCCGTCGTTTGTATCTTCTGTCGGTTGAGGTGCAGCCATTTCCATGTCTGTTGGCGTTGTCTGTTTTTGCCCTGGTGTCTTGGTGTAGGTGTCCATGGTGCTCTGCTTGACCTTCCCTTCGTTTTTCTTATTTGGCATTGTGCCCCTGCGTGTCCGTCCGCCCTCGGTCCCGTGGACAGCTGGGCCGAGGGTGGGGAACAGTGTTTCCAAGGGCCTGGCTCGTTCACCATCAGAAGTCCGCTGCGCGGCGACCTCTCTTCCGCTGTCCGTGCCCGTCGGCCTCCCCACGGGGTCTGTCTCCTCCGGGCCGCTCCTTCCCCCGGTGCGGTGCCCACGCCCTTTTCCCGCCGAGCCTGTTTCTTGTTTTTTCTCCCCACGAGGGGGGGTCGGCTGCCGCAGGATCGCTGGCTGGTCTGCTCCTTGGCCCAGTCGGATTTACCCTTCACTTCGAGGTCGCGGCTCCGTCCGCCATCTTGGATTTTCGCCGGGCTTTCTTACCGTCGGGCGTTTTACTATGTAAACGCTCCGTTTTTTCTCAGGATTTCGCTCAGATGTTGCAGGAATACTTATTCCTCCTTTCCCTGCGCTCGGGCCGCTGCAGCGTGCCCCAGGATGTCTCTAAGTCGGATATGTGCGCGGATCGTAGCGGGAGCTCCGTCTCAAGACGACCTCACTCCATGGGCTCAGGCCATGCCCCCCCTCATCCCTTGTTATGGTGCAAGGAAAGAACAGCAGGAGTGCCAAGTTTTATTCATTAAAGACATAAAAACTCAGGTGGGGAAACGGAGGATGTGGCACATGAAGAAGTGAGACGGTGTCAATACCAGCTCCCAGGGGACGGAGAGGTACGATGGTCAGACGCTAGTGGATCCACAAGTAGGGCACTGAAGTCCGCTGGACAGTCCAGCCGACATGAAGAAACACTCCACGGTCAGAGGGGGATGTCAGCACCTGCCTATGCAGACAGATTAAGGACATTGCCAGGTAGATGGCAAGGCGGGAATGCCACCCCGGCGATAGACCGGAGAGCTATGGGGAAAGAGAAGGAGGACTGTGCATTCCAATTCCCATTGCTAGAAAAGGGGGGAGCAAGACCACAGTATATTCCATGGCCACACATGGACCGAGAGAACCTTAAAAATAAGCTTCCAATGCTGACATCGGGAGCCGGAAAGTAGATACACGAGTTAGAGAAAATGACAGGGGGTGTCACCTTAGCTATAGGGGACATTAAGGGCCTCCTAATTGCCATACTTGGTGAAAGAGCAGATGATGTATGGAAACGGGCCGGCTATCCTAGGGTAACCCTAACTAACACCTCCCATGACGGAGCGCCATTTAATAACTGTAGGGCAGCAGTGTGGAAAGCGCTGCGAACGCTATATCCAGACACTTCTGATATGGGAGCTATAATGACTCGGAAAATGAAAGAGTCAGAGGACCCATTGATTTATATCCAGAATTTTCAGGACGCGTGGGTGCTCGAAACACATGAGTCTTGGACGAAATCTATCCCTGTATTCTACCACATATTATGTCAGGGTTTGCCTGAACCAGTGCTGAAGCAGCTAAAAAAATTGGTGGGAGTAGAAGCAAAACCATGGGCTGAAATACAGTTGACAATTGCACACTACTGTAGATTATTGCAAGAAAAGAACTGGAAAAAGGAGGCAACTCGTGAGGGCGAGGAGGCGAAACTGGTGCAAAAGAAGCTCTCGAAGTATGCTCTCGAGGGAGCCATGCTCACCAGCCCAGCTGAACCAAGCGCACAACAAGCGACCAACCCATCGCAGAAAAATCAGGGTAACGCAGGATTTTACCCAAGAGGAAGGGGTTTTGGAGGCAGAGGATGGCAGAGTAATCAAGGAGGGTTTCGAGGTAACCAGGAAGGCTTTCAGAATAATCAAAATGGCTTTTAGAACATGCAGATGGGCGGTCCAGCTATGCCAGATGGACAGATGGCCCGAACACCGCCAATATGTTGGCTGTGTGGAATGACAGGACACGTGGTGCTCATGTGCCAAAGCCAAGGTATGTGGCAAAACAGCCAAGGGATGGGGGCAGGCATGGTGAATCAGCCTGCCGTCCTGCAACAGGGCGGTGCACAAAAATATACAGTGCAGCCGCAGGCGTCAGGCGTGCAGCAAGGTGCACAGTAAGTGGTTCAACCACCGAACATAGGGAACTTACCACAGGGACAATCCCAGCAGGCACCACCGCAAATGTCACTGGGCGCTAGCTCCGGAGGGGGAGTCAACCCTTGGGCTGAGGGAAATCAACAAGTATACAGTGGGCCAAACTTATATATGAAATAGGACAGCTCACGGGGGACGCTGATGTGCTCTATCCTATCAGTGACACCAGACCCTAACAGGGAACCAAGGGTGAATGTCACCATAGGGGGTAAAGAATATTCCTTCTTAGTTGACACGGGTGCAACGCGCTCGTGCATACGAGAGTGCAAATTTTCCTTGTCCGGCGAGGCCATAGATACTCAGAGTTTCACTGGAGCTCATAGTAGACTTCCCTTTATAGACGCACTCCCAGTCTGAGTGGGAGAGCGCAAAATGAATGTACCCCTATTATATTCACGTCAGACCCCTGTAAATATTCTGGGCCGAGACCTGATGACTAAATTAAACATGACCATCTCGTTTACCGAGAATGGTATAGTGTGCTCCACTCCAGGAATGCATTATTCAAACGTGTGTGAAATGGTCAGAGCATACTCAGGACGTATAGCCATGAGAGCTGTACCGTTAGAGCCAGAAGTCTTTGCATATGGCGTGCGGGTGCTTATGGCGGGACTGCCAGGCCTCGTAGACAAAACTATGAGAACCCCTGATGAGTTTCTGTTCAGACCAAGAATACCCGTGCACGAAGAGGAGGGACAAGTATTTCCCTTAATGATACAATCTGCCGCAGTACGAGGGAAAGTCGTATTGCTTGAAGGATATGATGATGAAGGCAGACAATGGTGTGTGATTATCGCCATCGAAGAAGGGTATCGAGTGACTGACGTCACCGATGACAATCTGTTCGAAGAGCACCCTGTCCTAGAGGAGACAAGAGTGGAAGTAAGTCTCACATTTTGGGTCAAAATGATCAGACGGGAGGTGCCACAGAGAATGATGCTGGCACTTGTACGTCCAGGATACTTTGATGACGACATGGCCCAAGTGCCTGCCGCAGTATGGACTACAGGGCCCTATGACGTAGGTCTCCTGAAGGGGGCAGGTGAAGTGAAAATTAAACTGAAACCAGGAGCAATTTTACCACGAGCGCGACAATATCCCATGTCCAGAGAAGCGGATGAAGGGATCGCGAAGACAATTTCCGCCATGATGGAGCAGGGCATTTTAGTGACGTCAGAATCACCTTGCAACACAGTGATTTACCCTGTCAAAAAATCAAAGGGAGGGTCTTAGCATTTAATCCAAGATTTACGAGCATTAAACGATATAGTTGAAGCCGAGTTCCCTCTAGTCCCTAATCCATCCACAATACTCTGTAATATACTCACTGAGGCCAAATATTTCACGGTGATCGATTTGAAAAATGCATTTTTCTCAATCCCATTGCACTGTGACTCTCAAGACCTGACGTCATTCACCTTCAGACAAATGCACCTGAAAAGTACGAGGTTGCCACAGGCGTATTGTGAGTCCCTGTCTATTTTCAACAGAGTCCTGCAAATGGACCTAAGCAATATTGCGGTGGACAGTGTTGTTTTGCAGTATGTAGATGACATTCTGATCTGCAGCACCACTGAAGAGCAATGCAGGCGCGACTCAGTCCAGCTATTGACTATACTGGCTGAAAAGGGATACGAATTCGATAAGGAAAAGTTGCAGTACTGTCAACAGGAGGTGTTGTACATAGGGCAACTTCTCATGAGGGAAAAAAGGTAACCCCAGAAAGGGCTGAAGCCATCATGAACACGGCCAAGCCGAGCATGATGAAACTAATGCAAAGCTTCTTAGGCCTGTGCAATTATGTCAGAGCATGGGTCTTCGACTACAGCTCGTATACCAAGCCCTTGCTTCAGGCTTTGAAGAAAGCCCAGGTAACAAATGGAGAAATTGAATGGAATGAGGCAATGGAGAAAGGGTTTGCAGAACTCAAGGGGGCAATTTGTAAGGCCCCAGTTCTCAGGATTCCTAATTATGTAGAGGAATTCTACCTCTTCTCAAACTCCGATGGTCATTTTATGACAGCAGTGCTCGCGCCGCGAACCTCGCTGGGGTACAAGCCCCTAGCATATTACAGCGGGAGTCTGGACCCAGTTATGAAGGCCACTTCCCATGCGAACAAAATCTCGCTGCTGCCGCATTTGCTATCGAAAAGGCGTCATCCATTGTGATGGGGTGCTCCATGACATTGTATGTTGAACATTCGCTGTTCGCCATACTAGAGAAGCCAAAGGGCACACTGACATCTCAGAGAGCATCCGCCTATGAGGTGATTATCTCAAAATAGTTCCATGTAAAACTGTGAACCGTGCTACATTGATAGCTGAGCCAGTCACAGAGGGAGAACCTATACACGACTGTGCAAACTATGAGGAATTCTATGATGAGATCCCCAGGGTAAAGGAAAATGCCAGGTTTCAATTGCAAAAGTGTGGGGCTTATTTTCAAAGTTGCTCAGGCAGGCGACTCCTTACAATCCCTGTTAATTATCACATAATTAGCAATAGTGGCCCACTACTTTTCATCAAATGTCGCGGGTCACTGGATTTGGACGGATACTAAGCCCATACCGTCCACAAAATATCAGAAAAAACAGGAGACTCCAGGACTCAGCGCCAGTGTAAAGCTTGATTGTTTAAAAGCACAATCTGTTACACATCGTAACTATATGGAAAAACAGTAGCCCTCTACTTGGTTACGCGTTTCGGCTCCCACAAGCCTTTATCAAATCAGGGCTATATTAGTTTAAAACGAAACCATAGTTGTATTACAGTATTGACATTCATACCATAATTCAAAATCACGTATGACATGTAAAGATTATAGGTGCTATGCCATTCAAAGTTGTGTAACTTGTGTATGAGGCTTGTTGAAACTTGCAGATATGATTTGAGTAAGGCTGCTCTTGGCTTGAGGATGGCATCTAAATATTCAGAGACATTATCAGTGATCCACCCAATCCCACTCCTGATTGGGCGGCCTTCCGGTATGATGTTAAATTCTTTATGTACTTTCGGAAGAAAATACATAGTCGGAATCACTGGTTCTTTCACTGTTAAGAAAGCTCTTTCCTCATCTGTGATGAGGCCTTTCCTGTGCCAATTCAAAATATTGTCTTCAAGTTGTTTGACAGCCTCTTTCTTGAAGTTGTCAGTTCTTATTCGATAGCAACCGGGGGTCGACAAATGATTGTTGGCCATCTTTAGGTAATCCTCCCTGTTCATTGAAACAATGTTCCCTCCTTTATCAGCTTCCTTGATTACAATCTGTGTATCAGATTTCAATCCTTTGAGTGCTGTTAATTCTCCCTGTGTTAAATTGGAATGTTTACCCTTAAAAATAACACGATGTTTTTCCTTTGTGCATCCATATCATATAGATCCTGAGATACTGCTTTGTAAAATGTATCTATTATATTATCCGCCGGTAGCTGGGGCACAAATTTGGATGCTGATTTCAAGGCTTTAGTAGGAATACTACTGGATTTCACCCTTAGTTCATCTAGGGGTTTGAATGTAGCAAATTGATCATCTTCTGTTAAGGATCTAACCAAAAAGGTGTCTTCAACATCTTGAATAGGTTAACCAGTGATTGGAATGGGCATTTTTTACTTTTCTCTCTTATTTCTTCTTTTTATTTTTTTATTTTTATTGCTATTCTTACTTAATAATTTTCTTATGTTACTGTGTTATGGTTTCATATGTCTATATGACGACATTATCTTGTTTTCTTGAACCCACTTAATCCCCCCCTTCACCAACCCTTGTTTCTCTGTCTAACTTCAATATGTGGACTTTTTGCAATGTGTAATATTTACATGCCATACGTGATTTTGAATTATGGTATGAATGTCAATACTGTAATACAACTATGGTTTTGTTTTAAACTAATATAGTCCTGATTTGATAAAGGCTTGTGGGAGCCGAAACACGTAACCAAGTAGAGGGCTAGTGTTTTTCCATATAGTTACGATGTGTAATAGAATTTACTATTAAACAATCAAGCTTTACACTGGCCTCTGGTGTCTCCTGTTTTTTCTAAAGGAAAATGCCCTTGCAAGTGGAGAGATCGTCTTTATTGACGGTTCTTCGAGAATCGACCAAGAAGACGGACAAAGGTATACAGGCGTGGCCATGGTAAAAGACCTAGCGAATGGAGAGTTTTGAATACTCATCAGTGCACGATTACCCTCTCACTATTCTGCGCAAGCTGCAGAACTGCTGGCACTGATACTCACCATTGGGAATCATGCAGACCAGGAAGTAACTGTGTACAGTGACTCAGCCTATGTGATGTCCACAGTACATGCAGGTCTAGCGCGCTGGAAAAGGAGGGGCTACCTCCGAGTAGACCGTACGCCAGTGCAACATGCAGCCTTATTGGACAGGCTGATAAAAGCACTGAAGCTCCCAGTGGGCATAGCGGTCGTGAAATGCGCCGCTCATACCAATGGGATGGATTTTGTGTCATGTGGGAATCATGAAGTGGACACTGAAGCCAATCGCATGGCACCCAAAACTGAAACAATCATGGATGTGGAGGTGGCACGTACCCATGAGAGGTTGATGGTAGCCGGAGCCACACCAGAAGCCTATAGCAATACGGGCAGACTCAGCTAATGGAGCTCCAGGGGGAGGCACCTCAGGAGGAGAAAAATTTGTGGAAGCGTCGAGGGTGTTCTTTAAACCCCTCTGACAGGTTGTGGAGGTAAGACAGCACTGGTAAACCAGTAATGCCTGTCACCCTTCTAAAAGTAGCATTAGAACTACTACACTACCCCATCCATATGACAAAAGAAAATCTTGCTGCAACGCTTGCAGAAGACTGGTTCACACCGAATTTGGCAGAGCATGTTGCATTGTTCATGGTGAACTGCATTATCTGCCAGCAATTCGCCGCTGGGCACATATTAAAAGTAGTGAGAGGAATCATTCCCAGACCAAATGGAACATTCCAGCATTTACATATCGACTACGTCGACATGATCCAAGTGTGCAATGGGTACAGGTATTTAATTGTGGTGGTGTGTCCATTCTCTAGATGGATAGAAGCAGGTCCCTGTACACACCCAGATGCTACCTGTGCTGCCAAGTTCCTAGTGAGGGAGGTGTTCCCTAGGTGGGGGGTGTGCGAAGTAATGAGATCAGATAACGGGGCTCACTTCGTAAATTCAGTTTTCGAACAGATTAGCTTGGTATAAAGCACAAGTTCTCGTCGGCGTATCATCCTGAGGGGAACGGGATATGTGAACGGATCAACGGCTTGCTTAAGGAGAGGATAGCCAAGTTGAAGCTCACATTAAAGAAGGGATGGCTGCACTGTCTACCATTGGCATTGTATGCACTTCAGAACCAACCCGGCTCCGACCATCATCTTACGCCACACGAGATAGTTACAGGCAGAAGGATGAGGACCCCCCTTACCCTCCGAGATAGAGCTAGTTGTGATGCCCAGCTGACTAGAGAGGTCCTGGGAGCAGAGATGCAAAAGTACCTTAACTGTATGACATCCAGCGCCTCTGTCATTACAGGCCAGCTGCAGCGATGGCGAAAAGGGGATGGCGCAGCACGAAACACCACAGGACGTGCTGAAGCAGACACCGAGCAAGGTGTACATGCGCCCCTTGTCTTCCCTGGTGACAGCGTGCTTGTGAAGAACTTTACCAGGAAAATGTGGGACGAGCCAAGATTTAATGGCCCTTTTATCGTAGAGGACTGCACCCCCTCCGCCGTCAAGATCCAGGGCAGAAGGGCATGGATCTTCCTGAATGACATTCAACCCTATATGGGGGAGAGCCCTCCTGCTGCATCCAACTGCAAAGAAACCACAGACAACGGGGAAGAACCTCAGCACGTGCAGAAAAGATCCATGGCGAGGAAGAAGGACGCATGAGCAGAAAACCAAGACAAAGAACCCTGATGCAAGGTGTGGCATAAAACTGGACAGGTTCCCCAAGCAAAGGGGAATAAGGACATAACAAACACTCTGTACATCCCAGTTGCAGGGTAAAGAGAAGCACATCCAAAGCCACAACAACATTGATAAAATGAACTTTTGAAAGCACGACATGCCCAAGTAGTACAACGAATCAAGACTCTGATAGACTGCAAACAAGACATTTCTGAGAACCAAAAATGATAACCCTGAAGCAACCAGCACCAAGACTTTGTTCATAGAACTTATGGTATCCCCCAGTAGAAATATCAAAGGATGTGCTTTCCTGTTTTTGGCTAGTATTAGAGACATTTCCATCACTTGTAGGGAGAGACACCAGTATCCCAGATTTCATTCAAAATCCAGCTAACAGGAAGATAATATGGCAACTACTGACTGTCCTCGCGGAGGCTTTTGCCGAAGTGCTCGAGTACGGTGATAAGGGTACAGATGCTTCCACCACAAGTGATCATTGATGAACTGACATACACTCTGCATTTCCGCATCATAGAGGAATGCCCAGGACTCGTCGGGAGAACCACAGATACCTTATCCTTTATCAGAGATCCAAGAAACAACAAATTCCTAAACCGATTGTGGTACAAACTGAACTACATGGTCACAATCCACGTAACAGGAAAGTGTAAAGACTGTTCACGTCACAAGAAAGGCCTGTAATCCTGAATCCAGCAAGAACAGGTCAAATGTCGTTATCACCAGAAGACAGCAGATATGCATACCATGTCTTCTTCCACCTCATTGAGAACTTTCCAGAACTAGTGGGCAGACCCAACAATGTTGACGTACCCGCATTCATCAGAGACCCAGTAAAGAATGCACAATTAAACAAGCTCCTGAGAGCCATCATGGCGCAACTGAGAAGTAATTATGTTCATCAACTGCTGAGGAGAGCCTTGTGAAGAGGAGATCCCAATTAACTTTCTGCCGTGGAGCAGATCGAGGAGAGAGACACTGTTCTTCAACTTGTCGCAGAGAGACTGAGCGAAAATAGCGGACACACGAACTTCACCATCTTCTTTTCCTGTTTCTTAATTTTTCTCATTTTTTCCTATTTTTTCATGTGTTCACTTTTATTTTTATTTTTGTCTTTATTTTTACAACATTTTATTTTTGTTTGATTTTTTTTAGCAGTTCCATCTTTTCAGTCTTTCACATTGAGCAAGTTCCAGCATGCCCTCAGGACCAAGGCAAATTTGAGGCGTGCATTGGGACCTCACCTATTTTTGATATGCATAATGAATGTGATGTACCAAAATTGCTAACATAACCCTTTTCCGTAGTCTAGCACAGGAACTGTACTGAGTACCCAGAGGCTACCGTCATCACTCACATGAGGGGGGACATTTGGAGAAGCACTCGTCGCTTTAACAGTAAGGAACTCTCGAACTACGAGACCAGAGCAAGAGAAGGAATAAATAACTGACTATGAACTCATTCGAAATGGGGGCCCAGAACAGTAACTTGGTTTTACCCCCAACAGAAGGGCTCCCCCACTTCCCTGGAAAAAAATGCTGCAAATTGTCGTTCCGAGCGATTATGTGTATATGTATAGTTATTATTATTGTTTTTCTGTCATTAACAATCAGAACTGCTTTCTTTATTGGTGTACGAAGTGTCCCAATCTCAGTGCACCAACCAGATAATGAACATCTGGGACCTACGAAAGCACCCAGACCCTATATAGTCATTCCAGTCCCCAGAAAACCTGATGATAAAAGTAACAAACTAAATTTAAATGTAATAAGCAATGATTAAGACACATTTGAGGTAACAAATGAAGAGAAAAGCTGGAGACAGGGTCAGCACGGAATGAATGATAACGCTGCATTGACTACTGCACGCACCCACACACAGGATGCACACAGACAAGGGCAAGTGTCAATGGCTACAGGGCCTCCAACGAAGGCAGTAGAGAAGGGGAGACTGCCTGCCGAACAATCAGTTCCAGAAATCAGTTGAAGTGACCAAGAGAAGCCAAGTGAGACACCAAAGACGGAGGGCATAGCAAAATCCCCCAAAAGAAGAAAAGTAGCCACAAAGGAATTTACAGAGAAAACACAAATATTGATAGACTATTTGTTCCCCTTCATAGCCAGAGCAAAGAAACTGCACGAGGAGCTGAAAGACAGGACTATAGAGACTATAAGAGAAAGCACACCTGCTCCAAAGCAAAGAACAAGCCTCAGGCCTACAACACGACCACGCGTTGGGAGGTTGGGGAGCCAATGGCGGTTAGGGGGAAGTTTATGACAAAATACAAAAGGGAAGGAAAAGAAACACAAAACCTTGTCCTACCACAGCGATGCAGTCGAGGCAGCCTGCTCCACTGAGAAACCCAGAGAGGAAAAGCAGCACAGACGCATTTAGAGACATTGTCATAGCAAACTACAGAAGAACGCTGAGAATCAAGAGAAGCCCGCATGAAGATAACAATGAACTTAATGATTAACTGGACAGCACAGCCCATCTCGGAAATAACATATGGTACCAGCACATGAAGGAAGTAGGACAAGGGCAGTCGGAAGGAGAATGCTTCGTCTGTGCTCTCCTACCATATAGCATGGGAAAATCCAAGATCTTCGTGGCTGTAGAAATTGATGTACCCACAGCACACTGTATGTCACATGTAGCAATGTGCAACACCAGAGGACAATTTATGGGAAGAGACGCCTCGTTGATATGGGCCAACAAAAAGGAATACACGGACGAAGACGGCTACGTCCAGGACATTAAAACAAGAAACAGGGCGCACACAAGGAATCACGTGATCAGATACGAGAACCCTGACGTCAAAGGATCAGGGATAAGATGGGAAGTTAACCCAAGACTGAACGTTCAAGGGAAGACTGCAGAAGAGGCTCACATCTGGAAGAACAGAGGCCAAATGCAGATCTGGGGGACAGTGGTCTCCCCAGATGGATGGGAGTACGGAGTAGTAATTTGCCGAGCACGGATGGTCCTTGGAGCCTGCAAGGAAGCAATAGAGAATTCGCAGAGCTTATGCAAACCTCTGTGGCCAAAGCTAGTAAAGCTACTAACATGGGGCGAAGATAGAGGAGGACCCCTGCAGATAGTGCCACTGGAGAACCCGAAACTATGTTTCAGAAACAATGGCACAAGGAAGATGGGAGAGAATCAAAACTGGGGACGGATCTTTGAAGCTCCAGGAATGACACAAGGAACCGCAGTTGTTATGGACCATTACTGGGCGTGTGGATCCAAGGCATACATAAGGCTGCCGAAGAACTGGGGAGGCATATGCACACCAGTGAACGTCCATGTTCCCGCGCTAGTGATCCCTAAGAATGACCTGAAGTTGGACAGTTTCCCGAAAGCAGATGCTCATCTAAGAAGGAGATCTGTGGAACTGGTATCCAGAATGAAGAGGGAAAATTACTTTTCTCCCAAATCAGAAGAGGCATTCCATGCAATCCCGTATGAACACAGGCTGTTCAGCCTCACCTCAACAGTATTCACAACACTACTCTTGCCCCACATCCAATTTGGAGTGAATGCTAAATGGTTGCAGATAACCAGATGGGAGTTATTGCAGACCATCAATACCACGATAAAAGGATTTAACACGATCAAAGAAGATCTGAGAGCAATCAGACTGATGACCCTTCAGAAAAGATATGTGCTTCACATGATCACTGCAATGGACGGAGGTGTTTGTGCAAAAATCGGAGAATCATAATGCACATTTGTACCATCACACGATGAAGAAAATGGAACCCTAACAGAGGCCATAAGCATGTTGACAAGCCTGAAAAACCAGATGATCAATGAAAGTGATGAAGTGGATGATGACAGCTGGTTTGGAGACCTATTATTGTGGCTCCCACAATGGATTGCAGATATATTCAAGTTTCTGGGAGCTCTGCTAGCAATGGTATTGCTAGGATTCTGTGTTATCAAGATAATCATTACACAGTGCCAGAAAACTGCGAAGAAAGCCATAGGGATGAAAATAAGGGT
Source organism: Ambystoma mexicanum (assembly GCF_040938575.1). Lineage (NCBI taxonomy): Eukaryota > Metazoa > Chordata > Amphibia > Caudata > Ambystomatidae > Ambystoma > Ambystoma mexicanum. Next base: position 353,747,886 of record NC_090933.1, read on the forward strand.
TGATGTCGAGCCAGGGTGGAAGCCCAGAGACCTGACTGATGAAGAAATAAGAGATTTTGTGAAAGCCAGCAAATTTGCGCCAGAGGGAACAAAGTTCACATACCCTAGAAAACGAAGAAGGTATGAAGGAAAATGGATCTACTGCAGCCCAAATGGACAATGTCAGCTAATGACATGGAACAAAGACGAACATGTGAAAACAGCAGGGAGTTTGAAGGGAGTGATAGAAATATGGACTCCTAAGGCTCACACATTCACACCATCATGTACAAACACTGAAGACGATGAATGTGACATAGAAGAATCAAAAGAAATTAATGCAAAGGAGGTTGCAGAAGTGGTTGATAAACTGACCAGAGGGGGGAGTGTAGAGGACGTCACAGACTTGGCCTGTACCCCTTCCCCTCATTTCGAGGTACCAGGAGCGTACTCACCAAGGTATGTGATGTATGAAGAGCAAATGAACCTACAAAGAGCTGCACTGGGACTCTGCCCAGTATACATCAGAAGATCCATACCTGTTGAAGCACCCATAACCAGACAACCCTGGGCAGCACGGTACCCTATCAGACAGCCATACCAGCCGCTTATACGGAACGAAGAGTACCTACATACGGTCCACAAAGAGACCCCAAAAGCCTTAATGGAAGGCCAGTGGAAATGACTTAAGGACCTGTCTCGTGAATGAACGAAAGCGGCTATCAAAGACAAGCAAGGCAGTGCGAGTAACTACAAAATAAATGTAATGGACACAGAGAAGAGACAATGGTAAAACGTGAGGAAATGGTGCTACGTGACAAAATGGAAGCAACCGACCTGTTAAACGTGTGTAAATAGGCTTGAAACGCAAGATGCTAAGAAATTGATACTGCTTGCAATGCTTAGTAGAAGATAGTGCGGCAAGTGCCAACCATATATCTACCTCAATAAGGCACATTATACAAGTGCGACTCCATTTTGTAAATGCCTAAATGTACCCAGGCGGCCAGAGGCCTGACAGGCCAAGTTTCGAAACCCAGCCAAAGGCAAGAAAAGGAACGGAATCGAAACTCAACAAAGAGCGGTCATGCCTAGGAAATCGTGGTCAACCAGAGAAGGGGAGGAGAGCGTCAGCTAACAAGACTCAAACTTCAGAGCATACCAGCCTGCCTCATGAAGGTCAGGATAAGGGGGGCCCATGCAGCTGGTGAGGCTGACACAGAACTAAATGCACTAAAAGCTGGAAACTGAAGCAGATTCATGGTGAACTAACACGTGATCGGCCAGGCGCAAAGCAGTAACATCGCCTGATGTCATCCAGGACCCGAGGATGCCATAACTTTTCCTGATAAGAGACTACAGTTTCGGGGCCATCCTTAGCCAACTAATTGACACATCGCCCTAAACTGCTGATTGATGGAAGGGCGGCAGGGTGACACTTGGGATTCCAGGCACAGGGGTGTCCATTCTGCATGCTGCTAATTAAAAGTGGAAAGTAATGTCTAGGGGTGTAACCTGCCCAATCACAATGGACCAAGTTATCTGGAGCCCTATAGGTATTGTAACCAATAGAACGTCGTAGTTGTAGTGACGTCTATCACGCGTGATGTAGAGGGATGGGCGTAGACGCCCACCCGATAAGAGGTATCCAATCCACACGCCCTATTATCATATACAGATATAACACCTATACTTAAGTTACCTTTCCTAACCAATTATATTGCATGATGATTTTTTATAGATGATTTTTTATAGAAATATAGATGATTTTTTATAGAAATTAGACGTCAGTGATGATGATTTTTGCCTATAAGAATTGCTGTTCGACTGGGGTTCGAGGAAGTCGGAGCGAGACAGGTGATCGCAATGCTGCTGATTTCTGTTTGTTTCTCTGTTTGATGTACTTGTCATTAAACAGACTTCCCTTTGCCAACTTACTGAGTCCTCATTATTGAGTCGTGTTGGAGTAAGTGAATCCTGCACCCCCTGCCCTCACATGGTGCAGCTATCTTGTCTTACAAGTTCTAGAGGGTGAGCGCTGACCTATGGGCCCGTCAGCAATTTTCTCTTCAGTAGAACAAGTGCCCGCACTCCCATGTATTCTGAAGACAAAGATACGTTTGCAAATCCAAATTCAAAGACAATCTTCATGGCAGAAGGCTTGTGTGATGAGAGATGCTGGGATAATTGGGTGGGGAGGTAGTGTCAAGCCCTATCTCCTTGCACATGGGTCTGGGTTTACGTGCTGCTAAATGAACCGAATGTTCCAGATATGGCAGTAGCGTGCCAACCAATTGCAGTCCATATAATGAAGGAACTTATTGTTTAAAAACCAATGAGAAACCATGTATCTAATGTTTCTGAAGATGACCTGTTTTAGAGGTAGGCATATGTTGTCCACCTGACAGTGGGCAGCCAATTACAATCCTAGTTCCTATAGATAATATACTTAGATGATCCCCTTAAGCCTATCCCGATCCCTACTAGGTTTTTCATTATTTGCCACGTAGAATGATGTCACTTATGACGTATTTTTGATATATAATCTTTGTTTTGTGAAATGATCGCTGAAAGAAATCGAGCGTACATCAGTTGATGTTCATTGTAACTCCCTGATTTAGATCATTGTTAATAAAACAGCACTTTACTATCTTCCTGGTTGGTTCGGATATTTGGATTCAGAGTTATTCTGTGTGATCCCATCCATTGCATGGACATTCCTAAAGGGCCCCACGCTGAAAACACAGGTAAGTGAGGAGCGGGTGGTATGTTTTTAAGGGTAGGGAGTTTGGGGGATAGCGGCCGGGGGTCATGTGATTATTTTGTTGCGAGCATGTCGAATTCATGATTTTCGAATTTGACATTTTCATATACGAAATAATCACGTACATTCAAATAAATAGCATACAACTGGGAGCCCTAATTATTTCTTTCCAATCTCAGTGAAAGGAGTCGGGAAGATCCCTATTCACGTAAGCACCTCTAAAATGAAGGCAACAGTTTGCAAATTGCAGTGGTTTGAGCACCAGCTGCGTAGATTTCCATGTTAGGTGTAATAATTCTAGCAAGAAAGAGTTATCTAAATAAAACAAAAATTACAATTTGCTTCTTTGCGCGGTGAGCAGGAATTGAGCGTCCTCTTGTGGGGGCCATTTGCAGTGAATATGGTAGTCTGGGGTTCATGGCTGTACAGCAGCCACCTTATTTGTCACCAGAACCAGAGGTATAACTTCTGAATTCACTGAAACTTCTCTATCTTTGCTTTTAGAATATTTGTTATGGATTCATGCCAATTACCCTCAATGATTTGTCCAAACATGCATGTGTGAAGTTCACTTATTGTCTTACATGAATATTAACTGAAAAGTGCTCTTGATACAATCTGAACCCCTTCAAAAAGGTGAAGGGAGATCACAACAATGAAATGTAGCTTTTGTAAGGTAGGAGTCTCCAAATGTAATCCTTGGCGTGGTGTTTAAAAAAAAAAACAAATTAAAATGAATACAAAGTGTTACTATAAACAAAATGTTTAATGATCTGTGAGCAAGCCACATTTCAAAAGTAAATCTCATACTAAGCTTTAACAGGCCTTCTACTCTAAATATTTCTACTGCTGACTGTGAAAAACCAGAAGGTGTCTCACCTGCTAGTCCCTGGGGATCTGTCATCCAGGTGGCCAGGACACGGCCATCACTTTTGGATCTATTTCCTGGGGGTGGACCAGTGCTGGAGGATCACCTGGATGAGCGGTCTTCGGGGAATGGAATTGGGACACTGGATGGTGAGACGCAGTGTCCCCTTTCTGTAACACATTTCCCCATCCTACCAGGTAGGATACCTAGGAACTCAACCCCCCTTTTCTCGACACAAACGCTTTCTCACAGACAGCTCACCATGAGCGAAAATGGACTAACACTAGAGCCATATACCTGACATGTCCCAATACAATGGTCAGGCAACGTCAGGCAATTACTGATCATTACACACACCTGACTTCCATTACACTTCCCCACATTGATAAATGGCAGACCACCAAAGCACACTCTGAGCAAGGCAAAGAATGTAAAGAAACAGCAGTTTCATGATGGCAGTTTATTATGGGGCTCTCCCACATCAATAACCAAGGTGTGGATGAGCACTTGCCGCTGTGGTACTGTCCTTGGCTCTTACAACAAAGCAGCACCAGTAAAGACAGCACAGGCGGTGAGTCGGAGAGATTGATACCAAACCAGCCTGTGTTAGAAATAAGGTTGCAAGTGGCGACATTGTATGAAGAAATCTAAACAGAACATTGTTTGAAGCGTATGTGACAAGCGACACGAATATAATTGAAAACCAGAGCAGTGATTGAACTTTGGGAGGCCAAGCAAGATACCGTAGACAGAATGCTCCGGCGCCACATGGGTGTTCATTCGAAAGTCTCTGTTAGGTATCCAACTGATTTGCAACTGTGGAAAGGGGAATTTTGAGATCGAAGTGGTCCTGCAATGGGTCAAGCTAAACCCTGTGCGTATTCGAAAGTCTTTGATGGTTTAATCTGAACTGCAATTGTTCTGCGCCCTGCTGAGAGAGATTCATTGTATAGGAGGAAGGATCTGAGCTTGTCTGAGGGGGATCCAGGATGAACCATGAGTCACCCAAGAAAGAATATTCACAGAACATTGTAAAAAGGGGGATCTGAGCCCGGAAGAGGTGGATCCACAATAACGACCATGATATAAAAGGGATCTGACCCCGGCTGAGGGGGATCCAGGGTGTGTCACCCGAATGTAATACTTATAAGAATAAAGGAACTTTTTTTCTTGTACATCAGGCTCTCTGAATCAAGAAACCTTTGAGAAGTAGAGACTTGCACCACAAAAGGCCCTGATGCTGGTAATAGAACTGTATCATCATGACGAAGAAGCCAGAGTGTGTGCCCTACCGCCGAACTCCCCGGCGCTAATAGCGCCGGATCACGAGTTCGGCGGTAATGTAAGTCCCCATTCCCCACTGAGCCCATTCGGGAATGCCCCATTCCCCATTGGGCTCAATGGGGAATCTTCGCGCTAATACCGCCGGCGGATTTCCCGCCGGCGGTAATAACGCGAATTTTCGGCGGATTTCCCCCCAGCTCAGAGCTGGGGCGAAATCCGCCGAAGCCCTGATTCTTCGGACCCTTAAATCCGGCGGTAATAGCGCTACCGCCGGATTTATGGGTTACCGCTGAAGTCGTGATGAGAAGTGGGAAAGTCCGCCAGAGAATATGGGGAGGGGCGGCGGGCGCTGAAGAGGAGCCTAATGCCGAAACTAAGATTCAGATAGAGAGGGGTCTTTAGGGCCCTGATCCATCAGGGGGGCTGTCCTACCAGCTGTGGCTCTGGTAGAGAGCATGCCCTAGGAGCTGGAACTACCGAACCACCTGAGGGCATTGGACTGCTTGCCAGTGGGAACAGCAATATATCATTCACAAGGAAAAATGGCAGGGTGTCTTTTTGGCTTGAGAATGGCACAAAATCCCTTCTTAGTGGCAAAGACACTGGCCCTCATTACAAGTCAGGCGGTGGACCATGGTGCTATTAGCACCATGGTCCATGCCGGATTCCGCCATGGTGGATGGCGGAATTACCGCCCCATTCCAAGGTGAGTGGGGCGGTAATTCCCCATTCACCATTTGCCCTTCCCCATTCCCATTTTTGCCTCATAGGGCATAATGGGGATGGGGAAAGCGCTAATTACGGCACCGTAAATTACGGTGCCGTAATTAGCACCAAGGTCGCTTAGCGCCTTGGACTTTAACGCCTGCAAAAAGCAGGCGTTAAAGTGTGAATCAGGCGTTAAGGGTTTAACGGCGCCGACGCTCTTTACGGCGCCGTTAACCCCTTAACGCCTGACTTGTAATGAGGGCCAGTATCCTTAGAAGTGGGCTGGGGCATGCTACCCGTGATCAGGAAGAGGTGGTCCAGGCACCATCCTTCTGGCTGGATTAAAGATAGCGAGATGGGTGCTGTATCCATGTGCAAGATAACATGTTTCAAAGTGGCAGCCGGGTGCCATATACCGTGACTGTGTTGAGTTTAGAGAACCTGGGGGAGACTAGTAACTCCATGTGAAATCCTGAGACTGCTGAGTTTAGACACCTGGAGGAGAGCAGTAACTAAATTAGGGCGGTACTCCTTACTCTGTATAGTTACCCCAAATCTAACACCCTTTTTGCTCAGACCAAAATTCCAGAGGGGAGCGGCTTCTTTAATTGGATGGAAACACCCTGTAATTCCCATCACTATTTCTACAAGCTTCCCCCTTTTTTTTTTCTGAGCGAGGAAACTGTGAGAGTCCTGGGGGGACACACCTCGAAGTGAGCGGTATTGCTTCAACTAGGAAATATAGATGTAACTTACTGTGAACCATGACACAGTATTATTGACTCACCTTGGTACGGCTAACGTTGATCCTTACCAGAGAGGAAGTTTCAGTCATGTTGTAAATAACCCTGTGGGCAATTAACCCAACCACTTTCAAATTTCGAATTCCAAACTTTAGTCTTTGTGTCATCTGTCTTCTTGTTCCACCGCAACATCTATTGTCCCCCGTCCTACTGTAGGGCCAAGGGGACTGGGTACCTTCCCAATCTAGTAGATGACGGTCCTGGGGTTGTTATGTGGAGCAACCCTTAGTCACCCTCCCTGCCGTGGGACAGAGGATAGTCACATGTTACAAGTCTGCAATTGTACCATTTTAAGAGGGATATAATGTATATTGAGGAATTTAAATCAGCTAGAAAATGGGGAACAACTTTCTTGCCTGTCTGCTAGGATGGGAGTAAAATGCATTCCAAGGGTTACAGAAACTTCCAACACTGGGCCTCATTACGAGGTCGGTCCGAACTCTGGTCGGGGTCCCGCGAAAGGGGAATTACCGGTCCACTAATTAAGTCAATTCATCATTACATCTCACTCAGGGATAATCACAGGTGCAGACTCCTATAGAGAGATCACCCAAGGCATGGCGGGATATCAGCCTATATAAGTTTAAACTATCAGCTAGATAAGGGCACACTGTTGGCAAGGAACACATAAGTGGACACTGGGGCAGTAGGAGGAGTAAGCAGACCAGTTGGTGGAGGAAAGTGAGAGGAACAAAAGCAGCAAAAGTAGTATAATTAGATGAAGCTGGAGCCTAGGAATCTGGCAGACAGGTGTAGGCGCAGGAGTAGAAGCTGGAGCTCAAGTACCATCTCATTGACAAACCAGAGAGTAGAGGTTACCAGGAAGCTGGGTATACCTACCAACAGAGGGAGGTCAGAAGTCGTAGAGGGTTGGCACAGGAAGCCAAATATAGCCTGGAGGAGATTAGGAAGAGTGAGTCAGTGATTAAAAAAAAGGTGTCTTGAATGGGGAGAGAATACCTTTCAGGAAGGAGTCATAATGAGAAGAGATTTAGGGGCCGATTCATGGAACAAATGTGCGCCGAAAAAATCATGGCACAAGCGTGAAAAAGCAAGCGCACGCATGCGATTCATGGAAGGGCCTGCGCGTGTTTTTCACACCAAAAAGGGGGCGAACACGCGGAATGGGGAACAACGCGTGAAAAAGAAGGCGTAACTGGGGAAGTACTGCAGGGAAACACACGGAACGCCCACACGCACACGAACAACACGTATTCATGGAATGGAATAGGGGAAACCCGCGCATGGCAAAAGACACACACAGGCCTAAACACGTCCGCCACACGAAGGCAGGCGGTAGCGTCCCTGTGCATTACAAAAGTGTGCGCAAACAGCAAACACGTACATACAGCTACGATGAATTTCCCATTCTGTGACCCCCTAGGAGAAATGACGTGTCACGCAATCCACAGGCATCCCATAAAAGCAAGAAAAAGAGATGAGCGACCCCTGTAGCCCACGTGCGTGTACAAAAACACACGCAGTACGCTGTGGCAGCCAGGAACCCAAAAAATACATACACACACAGGCTAGTATGGGCGGAAGAAAAGGGGTACGCGACAAACAGGGACACCCACAGTGGGAAAAATAGCGTGTGTGACTCACCCTCTGCCTTGCGTGTAGAAGAAGAACGCATAGCCAACACCCACCCGCTGTGAAGTAATCACGTGTGAACCCCAATGCCTGGAAAACACACGCACCGCTTTCCACGAAAAGCACGTACAGAGCGATGGAAACCCACGTGGGACCCTCAACCCGTGCCAGGGAAACACCTGCGCGTGTTACGTCACATATGCGCTTACGCGCTAAGGGCCTTTCCTTGAATTACACGCTCACGTGCAGTTTTTTCCCGTGCCAGATCACTCCGTATCAAGCTGGCCAAGCGACAACACATGGAAGACCACACTCCTGCCCAGAAAGCCGAATTACTGCCCCCCAGAGCCCAGAGCAGCCTCCGACGAGCCAACTGCTGCTGCCTGTCTGCTGCCACTGTGCCCTGCCATTTGGTGCCTGCACATCTGCCATCTATAGGGGTCCAGTTGCTGTGACCACCTCTGCTGAAACAGAAGACTCCCGACTGGTGTTCCATCATTCACAGCCTAGCCCCAGGACCCAGTTTCCCACCCACACCTGCCTCGGGGGTCGCCATCAGAGACCACTGGCGACCCCCAGCCAGAGAGGCAGAGGGCTACCAGCTTCAGTGACAAGGAAATTGGTATCCTGTTGGAGCAAGTTCTGGGGCATTATGATGCCCTCTTCACACCATTGCACACCGACAAGGAAGGACAGGGGAGGATCTGGGAGGACATAGTGGGTGCCATCAACGCGGAGGGGGTGGCACCCCACAACATCAAACACGTCCGTAAGCGCTGGGAGGACTACAAATCCAGGGCCCTCAAGAAGGCCCAGTGTCTCTTGGAGGCAGCGGATGCAGTGGGGCACCGGGCCCATCTTACCACCCAGCAGATGAGGGTCCTGGAGCGCTTTCGCCCAGTGCTTCACCACCAGATCCTCAGGCTGCAGGCCCGTCTGGAGTTGAGCGGTAAGTGCCCATGCATTCACGTTTGAAACCGTGCATGTCGAAGCCTGGTGGTAGTCAGCCACTCAGCTGCATGTGTGACATGGGTCATGTATGGATGTGTGTGTACAGGGAAATGATGGTGCTGCATGTGAGTCTAGTCAGGCGTGACCCACATGGATGGTGTATGTGTTACAATGCATCATGCTGAGCAGCATGCGGAATGCACACATGTATGCATGCCTGTGTCTGTACCTTGATATGTTTGTGGTGTGATAGATGTGTGCTGCTGTCATGGACATGCATGATGTACATGTCCGTGTGTCAGAGTAGTGTGTGCGCCATGGATGCATGACACATGTCCGTGACGATGTGTTGAATCACTGACAAAGCCTACTCATCCTTGTATCCACTGTGCCTGTGGGTATACAGGGCCAGATGCATGACCCTCCGGTGATGCGTGTGCATGTGATCAGCATTTCCCATGATGCATGTGAGTTTCAGCCCCCCATTGGATGTATCTACGGTGTGGTGGACATGGATGCAAATTTTTGTTGCATGTGCCATGCCGGTTCCTGAATGGGTATTGCCTGCACTGACCCATGTGTTGTTGGGAGACATGATGGAAGTAACGTTTGACAGTGCCACTCATGTGCTGTTGCTTTCTGTCTAGGGGACTATTGTACAGTACCCTGATGCTTGTGTTCAATGTCTCCCTTTACACAGCGGCGAGTGAAGAAGAGGGCGGAGACGGCACTGTGGAGAAAAGCGGCAAGGATGCCTCCACCGGCCGGCGACACAGGGCCCAGTCACCCTCACAGGAAATTACATCATCCGGCCGGGAGCGAGGGGACTGGTGCCACGTCTGCCACTATGGCTGCAGCGGAAGGGGCGGATGAGCCCCCACAGGAGCGTGCTACGGCAGAAGGCAGTGTGGAGCCATCCAGGTTGGTGGTGTGTATAGATGAGGAGGAGGCTGCTACCGACCTGCAAATGGGGCCTGGTGGGGGTGGTACCACTGGTGCAAGTGGTGCAGTCCAGGGGCAGGAGGCAGCACAGGTCGCCACAGAAGTGCCTGTGCATGTCTCTTTCCCTGACACTGTGACTGCATCACCATGCACCAGCAGGGATGCCCCATCCCAGGCCTGTCCGCTGGTAGGGGGGAGGTCCACGTCATCTGGCACTCCTCTACTTGCGGACGAGGGGACTCGTGACCGGATGGAGTCCATCCTGATTGGCGTCGCGTTACGCACACGTGTCATTCGTGATGACGTGCATGGTTCCTGGGGGGGCCACGCACGTCATCACGAAGAGCTGTGTGCCAACATGACCCAGTTGGGAGGGGCCATGGTCGGGGGTTTCCTCCATGTGTCGGCCAATCTTGCAGCTCTCTCATCCTCTGTGCACACTATACGCCAGTCGTTCTCCGTGCTGTCTTCCGGCCCAGATGCCACCAGGGCCCCCTGTGGATCTGCCCCAACCACGCAGCCAGCCAGGTGGAGATCCCGTCCCTGCCACAGTCGGGAGTCGGAGGTCCAGCAGGGGTGGCCACCCCACCAACTGGACCCCAACGGATGGAGGATGTGCCGGCATCATCGGGCAGGGCACGTGCACGACGGCGCCGGGGGATTCCATCAGCCCGGATGCCATTGTGGTGGCAGAGGCAGTTGCGTCGGAGGCAGCAGCAGGCTCAGTCTGGGAGGCATCATGGCTCGGGGCTACCAACACCCCTGGGGCAGACATCGGCCTAGGGGCAGGAGGACCCCGGACTGGGAGTGTCTTTTGTGTGGATGCAGTTGGGCTGGCAAATAGATGCGGAGAGGCGGCGGGCAGAGAGGGCACGGCTCAGGATGGACAGGGCGGAGAACTCCATGCACCGGGCTTTGAGGGGGGTGAGGGCCTCGAGGAAACTTGCAGGGATTTCAGGGATTCCATGGCTGCATCCCTGCAAGACCTCGAGTTCAGGGAACAAGCCCGCCTCCGGAACATCGACATGGAGTTCGATGATGCCCTGGGCCGGAACATCGAACAGTGAGCCGTGGGACTAGCCCGCTGCCTTTGTAAATAGTTATGTAGTTGTAGGTTTCCTTCATTTTTTTTTCTTTGGGGCGCATGGACTATGCCCCACCTTTTTGTTAATAGTTATTCATTAGGTAGTTTTTTTCTTAGGTTTCCTTTTGACTGTTGGGCACGTGAACCCTTGATTTTTACATTGTATATAGTTATGGACCTGATTTAACATATTTTTTTTACCATGGAGGAATGGTTTTGTGTTTTTTTAACTTTGGATTTGGTGCTATGGACGGACACTTTGGAGGCATTTTTCTTTGCATTTTATTCTATTCACCATTAATAATTTTTCCTTGATTTCGGACATCCTTTTATCATTTTATTCTTGTGTAATTTTGTTTCATTCATTAATTTTTGTATTTAATACATTTTTATTTTTTACTTCATTTGTGTGGTCTTCTCTCATTGGTTTTGTGCATGTCACAATGTGGGTTTTCTCAATCATGTGTCGCCATTGTGTGGGTCTGACGGACTTGTACTCATGCACATACTGGTTATTTGCATCTATCATGACATGGGGATTTCAATTTGGAGTGGATGGAATGCTTGGTTGGGTGTTTGGACTGGGGTGGCGTGGGGTGGGATTTGGGTGGCCATAAGGGCCATGGATCTGGATTGTGATGACGTGTTCGGTGGGGGACATAAGTCGGGGCCTGCTGGCAGGTGCCCGTCACTGGGGGGAGTGGGGGACATAAGTCGGGGCCTGCTGGCAGGTGCCCGTCACTGGGGGTGTGGGGGACATAAGTCAGGGCCTGCTGGCAGGTGCCCATCACTGGGGGTGGGTGGGGGACATAAGTCGGGCCTGCTGGCAGGTGCCCATCACTGGAGGGGTGGCGGACATAAGTCGGGGGTCCCAAGTACATGGTGCCATGTGGCCTGCCTTCGTGCCCCGCAGGCAGCCCATCATGCCCAGGGGTGATGGGCTGCCTGCGGGGCATGGCCACGGGTGATGGGCTGCCTGTGGGGCATGCCCAGGGGTGTGGCGTGGTCCCCTGTGGTGTTGGCTGCCTGAGGGGCATGGGGGGGTGGGCACACTGGGAGGGAAAAAAACTGCCAAATCACGTGTGATACTTCACACGCACCCCCGGAATACACGTACCCCGCTTGGGCTAGGCCAATAGCATGTAAGACTTCACACGCACCCCTCAGAATACACGTACCCCGCTCGCGCTAGGCCAATAGCATGTAGAACTTCACACGCACCCCTCAGAATACACATACCCCGCTCACGTAGGCCAATAGCGTGGAAGACTTCACACGTACCCCGCTCGCACTAGACCAATAGCGTGTAAGACTTCACATGCACCCCTCAGAATACACGTACCCCGCTGGCACCAGGCCAATAGCGTGTAACACTTCACACGCACCCAGTTTCTCGGCAGTCTGATATATGCTTTGAATCCATATGCCCAATAATGACACGTGATCACTGCAGTTCCATGTACCATTCCTGGAGCATCAAAGACTCGTCCACAGTTCTGATTCTCTCTCATCTTCCTAGTGCCATTATTCCTGAAGCAGAATTTTGGGCTTTCCAGTGGTACTAACTGTAAAGGTCCTCCTCTGTCCTCGATCCATGTTAGCAGTTTTGCAAGTTTTGGCCATAATGGCTTGCATCCATTTCGCACTATGTTGATGGTGGGCTCGTAGTGACTGAAGACCATCCATGCTCTTCAGATCACTACTCCTTTCTCCCATCCGTCTGGTGAAAGCACTGTTCCCCAAATTTGCATTTGGCCTCTATTCTTCCATCTCCGAGCTTCTTCTTGAGTTTTTCCTTGGACATTTAGCTTCTTGTTCGCTTCTCTTCTGATTTCTGCTCCTTTAACTCCAGACGTCTCATAGCTGATCACAATGTGTTTCGTCTTTCATTGTTTCTTGTCTTTATGTCCTGGACATAATCATCTTCATTTGGATCAGTTGCTTCAGTTGCCCATTTCAGTAAAGCATCACCTCCCATGAACTGGCCTCTGGTCTTGCACATTGCTACGTGTGTTAGACAGTGTGCTGTCTGGACATCAATTTCTACAGCTACAAAGATCTTTGACTTCCCCATGCTGTAAGGTAGGAGTGCACAAACAAAGTGTTCCCCCTCTGAACTCCGTCTTCCAACTTCATTCATGTGTTGGTACCAAATGTTGTTTCCCAAATGTGCTGTGCTGTCCAAGTAATCGTTTAGTTCACTGTCGTCTCCTTGTATGCTTCTCTTGATTTTTAAGGTTTTCCTGTAGTTCGCTATAACTACATCCCTGAATGCATCCGTATGGCTCCTTCTTGCTGGAGGATTCTCAGGTATCGTGGTCCATGGTGCAGGCCTCTTCATCTGTACCATTTGAGTAGACAAAGGTCTGGCCATTCTTTCCTTGTCCACTTGCATCTTTTTTCTTCTTGTAAGAAATGCCCATATCCACTCTGCAATTGGTCCAGTATATGGCTGTATTGTAGAACTTGTACTTGTCCCCTTCATTGGATCACGTGTGCCTGTCAATGTTGTCTCTGTTGGTTTATTCTCCAACTCCTCTTTTCTCTTCAGGAGCTCAGCTTCCTTCATGTGACTCTTAACTTCGCTACTCGTGGAGCTTCTCATTGTTGGTACTCCAACCTTCCTCTCTTCTTTGACCTGTGGTTCTGTAGTTATTGACACTAGGCCTGGCGTTTGTGCATTCAGTGTTTGCATGCGTGTGGTTGTCAGTACCCCTTTTACATTCAAACTCTGCTGACCCTGTCTCCGGCTTTTCAATTTGCTTGTTACAGTAAGTATGTGTGTATTATTGCTGATCACATCCATGTCAAGTTCATTAATTCCGCTATTGGACTTCCTAGGGACTGGAATGACTATGTAAGGTCTGGGTGCCTTCGTAGGCTTTATGCGTGCATCATTAGGTAGGTGTACTGGAATTGGAACGCTTTGTACACCAATAAGAAATGCAGTTCTAATCATCAGTGACAGTAAAACAATGATGAATATAATGCATAAATACATTATACCCCTGTAGGTTAATCTGCAGCATTTAGCTCCGGAAAAATACGAGCGCCCGCCTCCTGAGGGTGGACAAGGTTGCTGCTTTGAATCCCCATCTTGATCATCCGTTGAAAGATACTAACTTTTAATACACTCTTAGACAATATTATTTCAAGATTTTGCTGGTTCTGTTTGTGAGTTGCCGGTGCTAAAACAATTGTCCCTCTTTGCCTGAACAATGGATTGTCTATTGTCTCTGGATACAGTTTCTTTTTCTACGTATGAGGCGATGTCAAAATCAGGTAATAATTCAGCAAGTCTCTTTATTGTGCATGTTCAAAATATGAGTTCCGAATCGGTGCTTCTGATTTGCTTCATTCCTGAAGACATGTCATGTCCTTGTCAGTATACCAAAAGGTGAAGTCTCTTGCACTACTCTTTCGATCTGTCCCTCGGCAGAAAGTTTAAAATATTCTCGGATAGTTCTGCTGATGGTTAGAGAGTTCGACTTGCATCACGATACCATGCAAGAGCTGGGTCTCTGATGAATGTGAGGACGTCAACACCGGCGGGTCTCCCCACAAGTTCTGGGAAATCCTCAATTAGGCGAAAAAAGACGTTACTCGCCAGCCTGCTGTTTTCTGGTGACACGGACATTTGTCCTGCCCTTGCTGAAGTTTGGAACTGTTTGGCCCTCACTCACTGTGAACAGTTTCTACAATTTCAGTGTGCGTGGAGAGCAACTTGGATAATAATTCCGTTCAGAATTATACTTAAGCATTCTGTGTTTGCTTGATCTTGAAGAAATGTCAAGATGTACGTGGTTCTTCCGACAAGATCGGGACAGTCTTTAATTAGGTGAAAGAACAGTATATTGATAAGCCTATTCGCTTCTTCCTCCGCTTGAGACATTTGGTTTTTCCTCGCTGTATTCCGGAAGCAGGAGGAACCGTTGGCAATTACAGTGAGCAGCCTCCTTATAGTCTTTTCGTTTTCAGGATCTTGAAGAAAGTCAGTGATACTGGTGAGCCTCCCCACCAATGACGGGTATGATCTCAGTACTAGTTCGAAATATATTAGTACGTCCTTGGTGATGTCGCTACTGTGGGACACCATAAGTGATTCCGAACAAGGTCTCTGTGTTGAAAGAGTCTGGGTATTGTATTTTCTTCTAATTTATGTGTCCTCGATCAAAATTTGGCATATGCTTTTCTAGTCAAGGCTTCAGTGTGCCTCAGTCCAAAGTTCAAAGTCAACAGACTATGTTGTGGTTTATAAGTGCACTTTTCTTCTTCACTCTGCAACTAGGAGGCACAGAGTGTCCGTTCTTTGTGTCCTTATCCTCTATTTTTCTCAGAGGAATGCTCAAGGGGGAGCCACATCTTTGCACAAAAGTTCTTTGTCTTTGCTTTGCTGCTGGTCATCCGTCCTTCTTGCTCGTCATGGATCTCGTCTGCACATGATGTGGTTCTTCCCCGTCGTCAGTAGTCTCTTCGCGGTGGGGTGCAGGCAGGGGGTCTTCTCCGATGTATGGCTTGATGTCACCCAAAAAGATCCAGGCTTTTCTTCCTTGTAGCTTCACTGCAGAGGGAGTGCAGTCTTCCACTGTAAAGGGACCATTAAACCTTGGCTCGTCCCACTTTTTCCTCGTGTGGTTCTTCACCAGGACGGTGTCTCCACGGAAGATTGATGGAATACGTAGTCACTGAGCTGTGCCTGCAGTAGTATCTCCTTCTGTATTCCGTGCTGCCCGGCACCATTTTCGTCGTCGCTGCAGCTGGCCTGAAATTACAGTAAGACAAGATGTCATGCAATTCTAGTAATTTTGTATTTCAGACCCTAAGATTTCTCTTGTTGGCTGGGCATCACATCTAGCTCTGTCTCGGGGTGTCAGGGGAGTGCGCATCCTTATCCCTGTTGCTATTTCGTGCGGCGTAAGATGATGGTCAGAACCAGGCTGGTTTCTGAGTGCATACAGTGCCAAAGGAAGGCAGTGTAACCATCCCTTTCTAAGCTTCAACTTGGTTATCATTTCCTTTAACAAGCCGTTGAGCTTCTCACATGATCTGTTACCTTGCGGGTGATACGTCGACGAGAACTTGTGCTTTATACCAAGCAACAAGCTAATCTGTTCAAAAACTTCATTGACAAAGTGAGTCCCATTATCTGATCTCATGACTTCACATACTCCCCACCTGGGAAATACCTCTCTCACTAGAAATGTGTCCGCAAAGGTAGAGTCTGGGTGTGTACATGGACCTGCTACTATCCATCTAGAGAATGGACACACCACTACAATTAGATACCTGTACCCGTTACATACTTGAATCATATTGACGTAATCAACATGCAAGTGCTGAAAAGGATGATTGGGCCTTGGGATGACTCCTCTAATTACTTTTAGTGTGTGCCAAGCCGTGAACTGTTGGAGAATTATACAGTTCACCATAAAAAATGAAACGTGTTCTGCTAAGTTCGGTATGAACCAGTCTTCAGCGAGTGTTGCTGCAAGATTCTCTTTTGTCATGTGGTGTGCTGGATAGTGTAACTGTTCCAATGCTATTTTTAACAGGGCTATAGGCATTACTGGTTTACCAGTGCTGTCTTGTCGCCACAAGCTTTCAGAGGGGTTTAAAGAACACCCTTGCCGCTTCCAAAGATTTTCCTCCTCCTGTGGTGCCTCCCCTTGGAGTTCCATTAACTGTGTTTGTCCCATGTTATTGTAGCTTTCAGATTCACTCCGTGCGACAATCATTTTTTCATTTACATTAGTGACTTCCAAATCCATGATTGTCTCGCTCTTGGATGCCATATGCTTGGCTTCTGTGTCTGCTGCTTGATTTCCACATGAGATAAAATCTATCCCCTTCGTGTGGGCGGCGCATTTCACAACCGCTATGCCCACTGGAAGCTGTATTGCCTTAATCAGCCTATTCAATAGGGCTGCGTGCTGCACTTGCGTGCCATCCACTCGGAGGTAGCCCCTCCTTTTCCAGCGTGCTAAACCTGCATGCACTGTTGATGTCACATAGGCGGAGTCACTGTACACCATTACTTCTTGGTCTGTGTGATTCTCAATCGCGAGTATCAATGCCAATAATTCTGCAGCTTGTGCTGAATAATGAGATGGTAATCGTGCACTAAGAAGGACTCAAAACTCTCAATTTGCTGTGTGCTCCATCACAGCAGCGCCTGTATATCTTTGTCCATCGTTTTGATCGATTCTCGAGGAATCGTCAAGGAAGACAATTTCTTAAGGCATTTTCTTTTACTCTGGGAATTTCATCACAGAATTCTTCATAATTTGCACAGTCATGTATTGGCTCTCCTTCAGTGACTGGTTCTGCTATGAACATGGCTAGGTTCACTATCTTGCATCGAACTACCTTAATCGATGGATTTGATATGATCACTTCATAAGCAGAAGCTCTCTGAGATGTCAATGTACCCTTCGGTTTCTCTAGCATAGCAAATAGCGAGTGCTCGACATACAACTTCATTGAGCATCCCATCACAATGGTTGTAGCCTTCTCTATGGCGAACACTGCGACAGCTAAACTTTGTTCACAAGGGAAATGACCTCTCATCACTGGGTCCAAATTTCCACTATAATATGCCTGGGGCTTGTACCCCAATGTGGTTCTCTGTGTGAGCACTGCCGTCATAACGCTGCCATTCGTGTGTGAAAACAGGTAGCATTCCTCTGCATAATTGGGAATCCCTAAAACCAGTGCCGTGCAAATGGCTCTCTTGAGTGCAGCAAACCCTTCCTCCATGGTCTCAGACCATTCAATCTTTTCTTTCGTCACCTATGCCTTCTTTAGGGCCTGTAGCAAGGGCTTAGTATATGAGCTGTAGTCGAAGACCCGTGCCCTGACATAATTGCAGAGACCTAAATAGCTCTGCATCTGTTTTATCGTGTGTGGCCTAGCTGTGTTCAGTATGGCTTCAACCCTTTTCTGGGGTAACCCTTTTCCCCTCATTTGCGATCATCTGACCTATGTATAGCACTACTTGTTGACGATATTATAAGTTTTCTTTGTCAACCTTATATCCTTTTTCAGCCAATATAGTCAATAGCTGAACAGAATCGTGTCTGCATCTCTCCTCTGTCGTGCTGCAAATTAAGATGTCATCCACATATTGTAAGACAGCACTTTCTAATGCAATATTACTTAGGTCCATCTGCAGGACTCTGTTAAAAATAGAAGGAGACTCACAGTACCCCTGGGGTAGCATTGTGCTTTTCAGACGCATTTGTCTGAACGTAAATGACGTCAGATCTTATGAGTCTCGATGCAATGGGATTGAGAAAAATGCATTTTTCAAGTCAATCACCATGAAATATTTTGCCTCAACAGGTATATTACATAGGATTGGAGCTGGGTTAGGGACTGAAGGGAACTCAGCCTCAACAATATCATTTATTGGGCGTAAATCCTGAATTAAATGCCAAGACCCTCCCTTTGATTTTTTACTCGGGTAAACTGCAGCGTTGCATGACGATTCTGACATCACTAAAATGCCCTGCTCCATCATAGCTGAAATTGTCTTAAAAATTCCTTCATCTGCCTCCCTGGACATGGGATATTGTTGTGCTTTTGGTAGAAATGCTCCTGGCTTCAGTTTAATTTTCACTTCTCTGACTCCTTTCAATAAGCCTACATCATAGGGGCCTGTGGTCCTCACTGAGACAGACACCTGGGCCATGTCATCCTTGAAATATTCAGGACGGTTCTGTGCCAACATCATTCTCTGAGGCACTTCTCTTTTGATCTTTTTCACCCAAAAAGTGAGGTTTACCTCTGCTGCTGTTTCTCCCCTATCTGCTCGCTCATCAAACCGATCGTCATCAGCGACGTCAGTCAATTTGTACCCTTCTTCAATGGCGATTACTGTGCACCATTGTCGGCCTTCATCATCACAACCATCAATCAAAGCCATTTCCCCTCATATCGCGACTGTGTGTATCATCAAGGGAAATACTTGTCCCTTTTCCTCGTGCATAGGTATTGTTGGCCTCATGGTTTTCTCAGCAAGGCCTGGCAGCCCTGCCATTAGCACGCGTACTCCATACGCAAATATTTCTGGCTCTAATGTTACAGCCCTCATAGCTGCGTGTCCTGCGTATTCTCTAATCATTTTGCACACGTTCACATAGTGCATTCCTGGAGTTGAACATACTATGCCCTCCTCCGTGAATGAGATTGTCATGTTTAACTACGTCATTACATCTCGACCCAAGATGTTTATTGGGGTTTGTCGCAAATACAATAGCAGTACATTCATATCACATTCTCCTATGGAGACTGGAAGTGCATCTGTAAAAGGAACACGACTTGTAGCTCCTGTGAAACTCTAAGTATTTATAGCATCGCCGGACAAGGAAAACTTGCCTTCACGTATACACGAACGTGTTGCACCCGTGTCAACTAAGAACGAATATTCTTTATCCCCTATAACAAATGTGATGCTAGAAATGCATCAGAGGGAAAGGGCCTCCATATCCTTGTCCTTTACTGCTTTTTATCGTGTGTTCTGTCGTGTTTTCCATGCAGGAGTTCCTGTGGGACTCCTGGCAGTGCAGCTCTCTATTTTGGTTTGGTGTACAGACCCATGCGATACCCTTATGGCACCCATGGGTGGGGGTACAACCCTGTGCCCCTAGTGTATGTTTTTGGGCACCTGTGTGTGGCCCACAGAGCAGGGTATGGGCTGGTGGCAGCTCCATGCTGAATTTGACAGGTGCTCTGAGTATCCTCCATTTCGGGATACCCAGGCCCTGGCATTGGAATCAGTTGATTCCTGATAGGAAACATGATGGCCCCTGTGGCCTCTTGCTTTCTATTGCCTGTTACCTTTTTTTCCCAAAGTCCTGGGAAGCCGTGACTCTGTCCCTTCCCCCTGACTGGTTGTTGGGTGGAAGTTCCATTTATGG
This sequence comes from Ambystoma mexicanum, assembly GCF_040938575.1. NCBI lineage: Eukaryota > Metazoa > Chordata > Amphibia > Caudata > Ambystomatidae > Ambystoma > Ambystoma mexicanum. Next base: position 353,767,780 of record NC_090933.1, read on the forward strand.
TGTTGTTGTGAAGTCCAGGCCAGACTGGCTGGAGCCTTCCCAGTGACTGTATGTTGTGAGTACACCCTGTGGGTGGGACCTGGGTGAATGGAGTGTGTGACAAATATGTACTTCTTGTTGTGGATGTCTAGTTTCTGGTGTTTGACACAATGACTGAGACAGCCCTGCCCGAAACTGGTATGAATGCAGTGTGGAGTGTTGAATGGCTGGGTACTTGTCCCAATACACATAACTTGTTGTGAGTGTCTGGAGAGAAGTGAATGGCCTGAATCCACTGTGCACCTGATTGGCTGCTTACCTGCATGAATGCCCTTCTGACTGATTGGTTGCCTGAGTGTGACCCAGCAGAATGAATGGGAGATCAACTAGTATATCTGGGGTCCTCTCACTGCTAGAATTCGTGTTCAGAAGCTGAAGAGAAACTGGAGTTGAAACTGAAGCTTAACCTTGAACCCCTGCTGGAAGAGAAGACTGGCTGCTGCCCTTCTTCATTAATCTGAAAGCTGCTGTGTCTCCAAGGACTGACCCTGAGAGGACCTGGTTAGGCCCCCTCTTCCCGAGCTACGAGGGACCATCGTGCACTGCTAATCTTTGCCAGCGCTCCCTGGTAGACACACCTACGACAGGCTGCAGACTGGAGATGGGGACCGCCGCGGAATCACAAGGAGAAGCGCCTGGACACTGTTGTCCATCACCGTCGACGACTGCCGTCACCGACCGGAGCCGCCTTGCTCCCTTTGCCTGAGTAACATTTGATCCAAAGACGCTCTCGCCTGCACCGTTGACCGCTTTGTCCTGCCGGAGAAAGTCGAGGCCGCTGACGCGCAGAGGAGCATCCGCCGGTGGGTTCCTGCCACCTGACGACCGTAGAGACGCCGGACGACTCGACGCACTTGTTGGGCCACAGTTCTTCACAATCTCTTTGCGGTCCTGAACTGTCGTCACCGAAGTGCCCTGCACGCTTTTTCCTTGCAGGACGCCAACGCTATGTCGTCGATGAGCCCTGCTAGGAACGAAGCTGCCACCTCACCATCGTTGTTCAACCCTTTTTCCACGTGGGATCTCGAAGATCCGTGGCTCCTGCCTTAAAAGGAGCTGCTCAAGAAGGATCCGTCGACGACCCGATGATTAACTCTGCTATTCCAGGTACATTGGGGTTGTAGAACCATTGTAGAGGGAAATAAGACTTCTAGAACAATATATGGACTGGGCTTGTTATATATCTTTACTTTACAGGTTGCCCAGATGGGGGGGGGATCTCCACACAGAACTGTGTCTAGGTAACGGGGCAAGTATTCTGCCAATTGTTCTGACCAACTGCTTTCCTCCTATGTCTATTGTTGGTTGTCTTTATTAAGTGATCTGTGTGACATTTAACCAGAGTATAGTTGATGCACTTTAATGAGATCTGATAACAATTGTGGCACCATTTTAGAACTGTATATATTTGCCATTATAGATTAACTAAGCACAAAGTGAGTTATTGTGATTGTATATAACCTTGAACTTAATTATATAAAGACTGTGTTTTAACTAATACAGTGTGTGGACATTCCTTTGTTGGGCGCTTGGGGACTACACTGTACTTAAGAACCAGCCTGCATCACCTCCTGAGAAGCTAGGCCTTGATTGCTCGTCCATTGCTACCACAATAGAGAATCTTGGCTGGCGTCCTCTGTGCCTCTCCTCTACCATATAGAGAGCAGAAATACAGACACCCCCCTCCAGTCTTTACAACGACATCCACCCTTGGTTCCTGGTGAGGGTCCGGTGTCACTGATAGGATAGAACACAACAGGGTTCCCAGTGAACTGTCCTAGTCCATATATAATTTTGTCTCACCTTGTGCAAATGGACTTCCCCCCCATCACCAGTTTTACTCCTCATTTCAGGGTTCACAGCCTGACCTGTACTTACTGTCTGTGACAGTTGCATCAGCGACTGTTGAGACTGTCCTTGGGGAAACCTCATCGAATTCTGAGGTTGCAAGCTTTGCTGTGCTTCTGGCGTTTGTTGTTGCACCGTGTGATTCTGTGCAACTCCATTTCCTCCCCGTTGTAAAAACACAGGTGGATTCACCATACTTGCTCTTGTTCCTTGGTCGTTTTGCATCATGCCTTGTCTTCTGCATGTGCTACAACCGACATATTGGCGGTGGTCTGATTATTTGCCCATTTGACATATCTTGATTGCCATTTTGCATGTTTTGAAAGCCTCCCTGATTACTTATAAAACCTCCCTGATTACTCTGCCATCCTCTTCCTCTGAATCCTCTTCCCCTGGGATAAAACCCAGTATTGCCCTGATTATTCTGTTGTAGGTTATTGACTTGATGCATGCTTGACCCGTCTGTGCTAGTTATCATTACCCTTTCAATGGCATATTTTGACAATTTCTTCTGCACTAATATTGCCTATTCACCCTTTCGTGCAGCATCTTTTTTGCGATTCTCTTTTTGCAGCAGCCTGCAATTGTGTGCTATGGTCAACTGTATTTCAGACCACGGTTTGGCCTCGTTTCCTACACATTTCTTTACCTGTTCCTGTACCTGCTCTGGCAGCCCTTGGCATAATATATGGTAAAACACAGGTATAGATTTCCCTCAAGATTCACGAGTCTCGAGTACCCACGCGTCTTGGAAATTCTGGATGTAAAGCAAAGGGCCCCCTGACTCCTTCATTTTACGTGTCATTATAGCTCCCATTTCGGAAGTATCCGGGTATAGCAATCGTAATGCTTTCCATACCGGGGCTCTACAATTATTAAATGGAGCTCCGTCATGCGCAGTATTAACTGTGGTCACACCAGGGTAACCTGCCCATGTCCACACATTGTCTGCTCTATCACCGATTTTGGCGATTAAGAGACCTTTGATATCCCCTATAGCTAACGTGTTCCCCTCCCGTCACTCCAAACTAATATACCCATCTATACACAACACAACATACACGCTTGAAAGTGAGACCTAAGTGTTGTTGCCTGCTTGAAGGTAATGAGTCACCATCTTTAAAGTAAGGGCTGTTTATGAGAAAGAGGGGGCATTGTGTTCGTGTGTACATTATGGTGGAAAGCATTTACTGACACTCTGATGTTTGGAACCTACTGGCTCCGATTGAGCTAAGGGCTACATACAATCATACATACAAAAGCTGTGATCGTTGCTGCTCAGGTGCATGCATGTAGACACAGTGCCGCAGTGTGTGCATACAAGCAGCTGAACTGCACTATGCAACACCATCATAGGCTGCATCTGAAAGCCTCCCTTTGCTCAACAGCCAAAACAATGAAACCGTCCAAAGCAGTATATATGTTGCATGCTTTGCACACATTTTACTGTCAGGGTGACTATTCTGACAGAGGAAATGAGCACCATACCAAGTGTGCATTGCATGCTCAGAAGGAATTAATGTTTTATTTACTAGCACTAACGTGTGATACATTGGTGGTAATTCTTATGTTCCCAAAATGCACTTAGTTTTTATGCAAAGCAGCCTATATTCTGGGCATGCACATCATTCAACACTTAACTCCGTCCGCAGTCCCACACACACCACTGGCAATCTGCCCCCCCTTCGCTCAAAGCAGACGGGGTAAGATTTCCCCCAGTAAATGTTGTCCATTTCCAGCACTGGTCATGACCTCTTCAATAATAAAGTACGTTCCTGTACTCCAATGGGACAGAAGAGTGGTAGAATGCCTGTCAAGCTGTCTCAGCTTTATAAGATGCACTGCATGCTGTCATGCTTACAATATAACTGTCCACAAAGGTTGAATTTTTTTGCAATGTTGTCATCCTTTCTGGTGGCCTGGAAATACATCTCCAATCTTTCCCCCATAGAGCCCACCAAGGCCCTAGGCTAGAGAGGACAGCCGGGATGTCAGATGTGACTAGCAGAGTCAAAGTGTCATTCTGGTGAGCTGGAGTCCGTGCCAGGGGTGTGAGACACACAAGGTGGAAAAAGAATCCACCACTGTTCAATGTCGCACGTTTGGGTAGGCACAGGAGGCAGAACGTTGTTGCTTCTGCCTGGGGGCCCTAGGCGCAGGAGTACTCTGGTAGGAGCCGCAACCTACAGGATGAACCCTCCTGAAGACCGTTGGTGAAGAGCCGGGGTTCAATCTCGCGTATGGTCAGATGGAGTCGTCGGTGTATCGAGTACACATTCCTCGATGGGTCCGATGATCGACAGCAGCTGGGCCGCTGATTCTGCATGTAGGGTCATACGCGGCATTGCCCACGCCTTACCATTCATTACCAGTGGTATGGCATTGATAATGTGAATGAGCGCTGCATAAATGAGTGACAGACACTGTGGTATGGGTTTCTGGAGATCTCCGCTCAGAATGCCTGTGCATGTCCGGCGTCCTACTTTTTTATTCCCTCTGTGTCATGACCTGTATATATAGCGGCCTTAACTGGATCACTTTGAAATACAACACTGCTTACCCAGTGATGCTGAACCCCCACAATGTGCATCAGCTGCTACAGCTGCCCCTGCTCAACACATTGAAGGTTTGTCATCTGTGGGGGCTGTCTGGGAGGAGTGTTTGCCTCGACTGGGAAATTATTTCTGCACCACGAGGGAAACCGATGCAGAGGTGAAGAGGTCTTTGCAGCTTCATCTCCTGATTGATGATGTTTGCAGGCTGCTCCTTTGGCTCCCAAACATTGGCAATACTTCCAAGGTCATTCTCACAGCTCATTTTCACCCCCATGGCAAGCCTGACTATGAGTGGTTCCATATGCGCCAGGCAAACCCATGGGCAACTTTCAAGCAAGGGCATGTCACCCAGTGAGCTCCTGTGAACATCCAGATGCAGAAGATGACATTCATACTCAGGTGCTTCAGGGCTGTGGTTCAAATAAGATGCACACCCCCATTCTTCAAAAGCTAAGAATTGTCCATCAAAAGATTCTGGAAATGCCGCCAAATTAAAATCTGGCAGATCCCACGCAGCTTTGATGGCTCACGCTTTTTGATCTGAACTTCGAGAGACTGCTAATGCTCTAGAGAGACAACAGAACAAGGTTCGTCCCTCTCTGAAAGACTTGAGTATCACACTTCCGGCACGACCAATGACCAGCATAGTGCCTTTCGGATATTGTGGTGGTGCATGGCAGTGAGGCACACAATACCCACACCACACGTACCTCAAATTGACATCCCAAAAACAAGAAAATTATGCATATTTTACCAAGCAAAACAAGGAACCAAACCAAAGAGAGGAAACAAAATCTTTAAAAAAGGTTCCAAAAAGGTGTTGGAAAAATAATACTGGTGGGTTGTTCAGTAAAAAGGGTGATCTGCAACAGCTGTGGAAAACCTGATCATTTTGAGGCTTTAAGTAGGGATAAAGTAAGACTGCGGAGAAATGATTCTCATCTCATCACAGGTTCCAGCTGAAGCTCCGACACACACAGCTCATACTTTTGTGGCCCCAATGGGCCCATCTAAACAGGGCTGCATACTTGTCCCCTAAGGGAACATAGAAATAATGACACAGGCATTACAATGCATAAATAACAGATTTTATTTAGAGTTTATGTACTTATTAGTGTTTGTGTTTGTCATGCTTCAATTCATTCATCCAACCCACCAAGGGGCTGGGAGGAATTCTGGGAAAAAAGAAAGGGAAAGCAACAGAACTCCCCTGCCCAAGAATCAGCCAAGCAGGTGAGAGAGAATTCTAGGGGGAAAATGTTGAAGGACGGTTGAAGGGTAAAGCAAGAGAGAAGGAGAGAAAGAAAAACGGTTGGCTCTCAGGGGGCCATGGTCTTGAACCTACCCAGCTGGCATGTGAGATGGGGTAGTTGGTTCCATCTGGGCCACTCTTAGCCTACGGCGAGGGACGTGTACACCCTTATCCCTGGCTGTACTGGAAAAAAGGGGATACATTTTACTCCCTCCCCTTTGGGAAATTCCCATACATGGGAATGCCACTCCCAGCTACTCAAGACCATGGCCTCCCCAGAGAACCAACAGTTTTATCCCTTTTTTCTCCCAACGTTCCTTCCAGCCCCATTGCGGGCTGGACGGATCAGTCTAAGCATAACAAATACAAAAACTAATAATCACATCGACCATAAATACAATATTGTATTTGTGCAGCTGGTGTCTGTGTCTTTATTTATATATTCCCTTATGGGACAAGTATGCATCACTGTCTAGCCGGACTCAATCTGGGCCACAGGCTACACATTGCCCATAACCTCAAGTGAGAGGATATCTTTGATATCTGTGACGTTGAAGGTCCATCTGCAAATGTCTGCCATCGATAACCATGGGTGCCACTGGGAATTTTCTTCCAGACCAAAAATCAGGTTACTTGAGCCTTCTGCGTCCAACCAAGGCCAAGATCTTTGCATTTAGCAGTAAGACCCCTGTCCCTCGGCATGGTGTTTTTATGCCCACTCTCAGGCATGAAGGGAACACAACTTGTGGAAGGGTGTTTTGCTGCTGAAGTATATTTAAACATCCTACTAAGCTGCAGAGCAACTGAACCTAATTCATGTCCCCTTCAATGTACAGGTGGTCATGTTGCAGGATCTGCTGGGCGAATTCCAATCTACCTTCCCCTGCATTGGCTGTAAGTGGGTCAAAGTCCATCAAACTGCATATTGACAACGTGCTACAGTCTATGGCCACTCATCAATGTCAAGTGCTGTTCCATGTGCACCCAAGCATCGAGGAAGAGCAAGAATTGCTCCCCAAGAAAGAAGGTATCCAAGACAGTGACAGGGTTGAGACATTGTGCCTCATTACGACCCAGGCGGTAAGTTACCGCTTGGGTCGTACCCTTACCACCATGGTGTAAACTATGTTTACACCATGGTGGATGGCGGATTTACCGCCCCATTCCAAAGTGAGTGGGGCGGTAAATCCCCATTTCCCATTTTACCCTTCCCCATTCCCATTTTTGCCCCATAGGGCATAATGGGAGTGGGGAAGGCGCTAATTATGCCACCGTAAATTACGGTGGCGTAATTAGCACCATGGTCCCTTAGCGCCATGGATTTTAACGCCTGCAAAAAGCAGGCGTTAAAATCACCATGGCGCTAAGGGACCTTGTAATCAGGCGTTAAGGGTCGGCGCCGTTAACCCCTTAACGCCTGACTCATGCATTTTACCCTTCATAGCCACCAAGAAGCCCAGTTACTGGAGGAAGGTGCACATTTGCATAGACATGTACCTTCGAAGCCAGTCAATTTGCAAGGAGCGATACATCACCCCGACACGTGATGACCTCAGTGTAGATCTGACGGCCACTTTTGTTTCTTCAAGCTAGACCTGTGGGCAGGCTATCATCAGCTTAGGCTGTGCAAGGAAACCATGCCGATGACCACATTCTCTACCCATGTTGGTCTCTGCAGATATAAACACTATTTTGGCATTTCCTCAGCCACACATCTTTCAGAACGCAATAGAAAGTGCCTTACTTCCCCTGAAGGGGCTCATTAACCTGAGTGCTGACATCCTGGTGTACAGTTACACAGTCAACGAGCATCTACCAGGTTTCAGAGTGGTGCTTCGAAATGTAACTGAGTGTGGTTTGACTCTGCATAAGAAAAAATGTGAGCCTTGCATTCTTAGACTGTGGGCCTCATTACGAGTTTGGAGGCATGGCTGCCTCCAAACTCGGGTCCGGGTTCCCTGAATGGGGAAATAACGGACCATTCTGACCTTGGAGGGCCCGGTATTTCCCCATTCAGGGAACCCAGACTCAGACCATCCCCATTCCCATTTCAGCCCAATAGGGCTCAATGGGAATGGGGAGCATGGTAACAATGGGCCCGTTAATGACGGGCCCATTGTTAGCATGCTGGGCCTCTCGTGGGACCCGCTAAGGACGTCTGGTAAAACCAGGCATCCAGAGCGGGTCCCGCGAGCGGACCTCGTAATAGGGCGGTAAGGGGTTAATGGCTCCGGCACCTTTCCCGGCGCCGTTAACCCCTTACTGCCCATCTCGCAATGAGGCCCATTGACATTATAACTGATACCAAGAAAGGATGCTTCACCGCGACAAACAGTTTCGAAGTACATAGTATCCTTGGAATGGACAACTACTGTGGTCATTTTATTCCACAAATCACCACTCTGATAGGACCTTTGTTTAACCTTACGAAATCAACATCTACATGGGAATGGACTGACCTACATCCAGATGCCTCCATGAAGATCAAGGATGCATTGAAAATGATGCTAATATGGAATGCTTTGACACCTCAAAAAACCCTGAGATATGGGTTGATGCCAGCCGTGCAACCTAGGCATGGTCCTCATGCAATCTGCTAAACAGGACCGTTACTTATGGCAGTCACACGGTTACCCCTACTTACCCTAACATTCTTAGATAGAACACAAAGGCATTGCTATGCTATGGGGGATTTGTCATTTCCACATTTACACAGACAGACATCATTTCTTTTTCTTTTATTGTATTTAGTTTGTAAACAAACTTTTAACATCTTAGGTTGCATCAAATGTACATCATGTCAAAATTCATCAAACTGATTTAGCAGAATGTTTGTCATCTCATTGCCTAGACAAAAAAGCTGCCAAAGAAAACATATATACATACCTTACATATAAAATCATAAGAGTTCATCTTAAGATTAACATACAACCGCACTATCATGGTGCTTCTTGTGCAAACAGCAAATGTGCAAAGTCGTACAAACCGATATAAAATAAGCGTAATGTCAATAGTGCGATACTGAAAATCGAAACCAATTGTAATTTGTGCATTTACACCAAATACTTGCTGAGTAGGATTTATATTACTTAGTAGGTCTAATGCACCAACCTAAACCTAGTCTCCAGTGCCTTCATATTGGTAGATAATGTTTGCAATCATACATGTAAGTACATGAAAACTAATTAGATTTATTTTCACTGACAGTAACACTCTACATTGCCCACTTGCAGAGTTTCTACTTACATACATGCACCTATGAATTATCACCAAGTAGAGCCATTAGCCAGAAATCTGCTTCTTTATCCTTTGATACCATTATTTTGATGTTTCACTAAGAATTATTGGTTAATAATAGCTAATAATCGTGTTAGGGCGAGAACAAGGGCAGTGCTGGTTCCCCAAATACATCTTGTCCACAGCAATTCCCTAGATAGTACAGTGGTACCCGTGTTGTCAAGACCAAGAGTCACAAGTCTTGATGCTTCAAAGTGCTCACAGAAAATGACTATTGGCCTCAATACGAGTTTGGAGGCAGCCATGCCCTCCAAACTCGGGTCCGGGTCCGAGTTCCCTGAATGGGGAATTACCGGGCCATTCCAACCTAGGAGGGCCCGGTATTTCCCCATTCAGGGAACCCGGACCCAGACCATCCCCATTCCCATTCGAGCCCCCATAGGGCTCAATGGGAATGGCGATGATGTTAACAACGAGCCCGTTAGTAACGGGCCCGTTGTTAGCATGCTGGTCCCCTTGCGGCACCCGCAAAGGACGTCTGGTCTGACGAGACGTCCAGAGCGTGTCCCGCGAGGGAACCTCGTAATGAGGCGGTATGGGTTTAACAGCGCTGGCACCTTTACCGGCACCGATAAACCCATACCGCCAGGGTCGTAATGAAGCCCAATGTGTTTTAGGGATTCTATTTGAGTTGTGCATGCACAGAAGCGGCAAGCGCCCACTTGGACCCCATTGCTATTAGAATGCCAATGTTTGATTTTTTCGTTCATCAAGAATTAGTTCAGTTTAAATCGTAGATATATGTCACGGGCCTTCTCACAGGGAAATCTACTGAGATAGAACCGCCTAGGTACTCTTTTGGTTATGAATGCTGCACTTTCTTTGTATGTGGAATATGTACTTAGGGTCTCTGTAGTATGACACCAGTCAAATTAGTACAATTTCTTTTTTAAATACCCTGGCCTAAGTATAAAATCATCAGTATTAGAGTCTATTGCTTTCAGCAGATTTTTCATTTTTTCATCAAATACAGCAATGGACAACAGATGTGCTTCCTTAAGCATGCTAAACAGGACCTCATATAGAGAATTTTGAGGAGGAGCATTCATTTTTGGATGAGAATTAAGAAGCCTCCACTTAAATCTCGCGACAAGGAACATACCCAATTCATGCCTCAAAATTACGTTAGGAAGTGAATTGGCTAGTCTAAGTGCCTGCTTCCACATGCACCCTTGAAGTTGGTCAAGAAATAGATCTATGTTGGCCAGGCAGATATCTAATCCATACAGGATAATTGCTTCTACTTTTAACGTGTAATATTCAAACAATGGAGTCATAGCACATTTACAATAGTTTCTATAGACACGTTTCATTTGCAAAATCAAAGAATTAGCTTTGCTAGTAAGCGTCTGTTACCACATCGCGAAAGATTTTGTGTCGCACAAATTGTAACGCAAATAGCGAATAAAAGCTGCACGTTCTATCGGTATCCCATCGATAGACCATGTGTATGATGTAGTTTTCCTTTTCATGTTATTGAAAATTACAATTCTAGATTTATCTGCATTAGAGTGAAGATTTAAGTCACGAGCGTGCTGTGCAAAAAGAAGTAGTTTCTCCTGAAGTCCAAAGGGGGTTCTATCAAATAATATAATATCATCTGCGAAAGCTAACCACTGAATGTTAAGTTTACCAAGTCTCACGGTAAAACAGACCTTCAAGTCCCATAATTTATCAATATCGCATAAGTACAGGTTGAACGGTGAGGCTGCTAAATTACAACCCTGCTTAACTCCCACACATGTGGGAATGGGCTTGGTATTACCCCACTGTTCATTCACTCCTATCATATAACTGGTATTAGAATGTGGTTTGGAAAGCAGGAGGATTGTTTGACGAGAAAACCCTAGACTAAGGGCCTCATTACACGGTAGGCGGTAAGGGTTTACCGGTACCGGTATTTTACCGGTACCGGTAAATCCTTACCGCCTTACTACGAGGTCCCTTTGCGGGTTGGGGAATTTAACGCCTGCTTTTTGCAGGCGTTAAAAACCAACCCGCAAAGGGACCCAGGTAGCTAATTACGGTACCGCAATTTGCGGTACCGTAATTAGCACCTTCCCCATTCCCATTATGCCCTATGGGGCAAAAATGGGAATGGGGAAGGGCAATGGTGGAAGGGGGAATTACCGCCCGCCAACCTTGGAATGGGGCGGTAATTCCCCTTTCCACCAAGGCGCTACCGGTAAATTACCGGCATGAACCATGGCGCTAATAGCGCCATGGTTTACCGCCTACTGTGTAATGAGGCCCTAAATATCTTAGCCCATAGAAGATTGTGAATTACGCAGTCGAATGCCACCAACATATCTACAGCTGCCATATAGACCAGGGCCAGTGTTGACCAGTTTGGTTCTTTCTAGTATGTGCGTGAAAATAGTGGCATTTAATGGCCGTCCCCATTTGTTTGCGGAACCCGACCTGATAACGTGATAAGATGTTGTTTCTTCTTTATGTGGATCTCCAATTCACTTAAAATCAGAATAACAAAAACCTTTGCTGACGCATCCAACAGAGATATTGGACAAAAGTTTGCTGGGTTAGCCGTATCGCCTTTTTTAAAAATGGGAACAATAATGGCTGTCAGCCACGATTGAGGCAGATTGTTAAAGTAATAGATGTTATCAAATTAGATTTTTAGTATTGCAGCCCACAGAGCAGGGTCGTGTTTAAGGACAAGGCGGGAATGCCGTCTGGGCCTGGGGCTTTAGAATACATCTGATACTGACCACGGACATGTATTAAGATTGAACCTAGTGCCACCAATACCCCCACTCTCCTAAAGATAGGTGGCATCTTACATTTTTCTGTGATATATGTGGTTCATACTTCTGCAGAAATGGGCGTGGCTAAGTTAACTTGGGGTCTAGACGATACTTTCCTTAGCATTGCCCAAACCGATCTCTTGTTGTTAGTGCACAAATAGGATATAATCTGTTGATTATCCACAATATGTAATGTGCTTTCTGGATTTGCACTTGTTTCTGTGAGAGTTGCAAATCTGTTTCTTTCTGCGTAGATGAAGATCGATAGGTAAGTTGAGATATTTAAGGTCTCTCAACTGTTTATTTCTTTGCCGCTTCAAGTTCCCTACTTCACTATTATAAGAGTGGTTGCGTCGATTGTTCACATTTAATCAACTATGAACAAGAATATCGATCATATCTTTGATTGAACGAGAAATTCTGTCCTCCAATGGCTCTAAGTGGAATCCATCAACATGAAGCCTGGATTCCAGAATGCTCTCCTTCATGATCATGATGTTTAACTTGATGCACAAATTGGAATTCTAGCGGACCGATGGCACATGGCGATCTATCTCCAGAAGTTTTACATGGGGTACAGTGTGAAGAAGTGGACACACTGCGTTAATAAACATAAAGATCAAGAGGTGATCCACAAAACCTGGTGAAATGATCTGCTGCGGCTTACATATATTGATCGAATTTAGTGAATATGAGATTTTTTAGTGCCACTGCACCAGGTATAAGGGAGATCATTTTGGACCCTCTCTACAAATTGAATGTCCCAGTGGATGTAGATTCAATACCAGCGTAGGAGTTATATACAGACTGTGAGAGATTAGCACTGGAAAAGGAGTTGCAGTAACCAATGATAATCATGTAATTCGGATTCTGCACAAATGCATCTTCAAGAATAACGTCAAGATATGAAAACATTTGCTCCAAGGATCTTCTAGCAGGATTTCAATAAAGGCAAATTATTAAGTATGAGATGTTATTTATGTCAAGAAACGTAATATCTATGGCCAAGATGTCATTGGTGGCCGTTATCAGCTTGGAGGATGCCATTAAGTTATTATTCAATTCTCACAGGGCGAGATGTCCATTGCTGTGTGAGCTCCTGTGACGTTCCGGGCCGTTAGAGCAACTCATCCCTTGAAAGGTCCCGGTTTTGTATATAAATCGGTGGAAGCATGGCTAAAGACATGCTCAACATGATGTAAAGGTTTCAAGAGATTTCGTCGCAGAACGCCAGAGAAACTTCGAGTGGAAAGGGGCACCCGCACACTAAACAAGCCGAGCCGGAGGAGGTCCCCGACCAACGTGCGACCGCTGCCGGCCCATGAGAGGGAGAGAGAGAGGAGGTGCTCAGCTGGAGGACGGGGATGACGTGGTGACCTGTGAACAGAGGATCCTAGACATACAGCCCGTGATGCTCGCGAGCGCTCCAGGACACCGTCGAGCGCCTGCTGGGCAATAATGACTTCCCTCTCTCATAAACGTTCCCGCAGAGCAATGAGAAACTAGTAAGGAGTGCAGGCGGGTGGTGGAGAAAAAAACTGAGAGCAGCAATAGTTGGAGCATGCCCAATGCACCCGTAAGACACCGCCCAACCTCCCCGCTCACCATTGCATGGTCCGCGGCCGTGTTGATCAAGAGGCATGGACTTATCCAGGGAAGTCGCCAGGCGACCGGCATTCAATTCATGCGCCATTAGGATCATATACCACTGCAGCAGCGCTTTAGTAAAGGGGCCCCCAGGTAAATGGACACTACAACATGAACATAGTCTGCACGAGGTACTTGGTCAACCATACGGCACTGGCACACGGATACTGGGAGATTCTCAGGGCACTGCACAGGCGTGCTTCAGGCGGCACCTACCATTCTTGAACTCCAAAGACTGTGGGCACGGACAGTCCAGGAATTACAGTGTGAAGAGACAAAGGAACTTCAATAGGAGTCCCCATTAGCAATAGGCCTGAAGGCCAGGCAGTCTCACATAACAAAGGCTAATAGCTCGAGGACGACGCAGCACTAAGGGGGCAGGGCTGTGCCCTCAGGCATCAGTGAGGCCGCAAGATATCTGACCTGATATCATACATAAGAAAGTCCAAACAGCTGGCTGCATGGAGGCAGTGGCCCCAGACACGGCAGCGCACGAAAACGAGGCTCAAAGCAGGTGGCCCTCGCACAGAGGTGGGGAGAATAACCCGGACCATAGCAACCACAGCAGATTTTTAGTTGCATAATTAGGGAAGATCACAAGGAGGAGCATCCCAGCAGCTACTGAGAAACACCCACAATACAATAATGTGACACCCGCAATGCTCCCACAGAACGAGTAAAACAATACTGCAAATAAATCAGGGTTGGAAAAAAGTCTGGTCATCAAAGCGACAGGTCGGATTGAAGGGACCCTTGCGATACCCCACCCTCAAAAAACCACGTGCCAAAAAAGGGGGAAAGGTACGATCGTTATAGGGGGAGGCCATAAGGCCCCAAGCCATTGGGGTGGCTGCAGTGAGAACCAAACCTTCACAGTCAACTTACAACGAAGATACCATGCCGCTCACATTCAAATCCCTTTGCTGTACAACACGGCTACTATATAACTGGCAAGGAACCTACGCTGGATGACAGGCTACATACGGAGGAGCAAGGGCAACAACACATACCTGCAAGGGAAGTAGACGATGCCCAGAGGCCAAGGCCCAAAGAAAGGCAAAGGGTCAATGGATAAATATACGACAGCGGCGAGAAAGGTAACAGAGGCAAACATGTCTTCGGAACAGCCACTGCAAGCGAGCGTTGCAGCATCATTTGCGACCATGGACCCACAGGCAGTATTTGCGGCTATGCAACAAGGCTTTTCAGCCCTTAACGAGAAACTAGATGGGATCACGGCGAATGTGGCAACAATCAAGAATCAATTGGAAAAATCCACTGGCCGCATGACTGAAGCTGAGACCCAAATCAGCACCACCGAAGACGCACTGGAAGCACTACGGAACACTGTGAGAACAATGGCAAAAGTTTCGGGATTCGTGAAACTGAAATGCGAGGATTTAGAAGCCTGGTCTCACCGCAAAAACATACGTATAGTCAGCGTCCCGGAAGAAGCCCTAATGAGCCCCATGGAGCTCGCTGTGGAAACAGAGGGACTGTCAGGGGGATCACACAGCTGGACTGTCTCTAGGTCTGCGTCTGTAATATGCACGCAGCCATTGGATTGATAAAAGGTTTCTGATATTTTACAGTTTTGAGTTGACCTTCTAGTTTTCTGATTTTTGCTGAATTGGAGAGGATATTAACCCATAAGTCCCTCAGCTCATCGGACTCTGGGCCTAAATAAGAAGGTACTCCGTCCTCGAGAACGTGGGCGTTACTTTTGTTGAATTGAGGTTCCAACTCTGCCTGGTTAAGGGTCTGTGATGAAGTGCCTCGTACTTGAGGCCCCATGGTTTGGGATGCGCTTGCTGTTGACAACGGTTTATCAGAAGAAGTGTTTTTTTTATTGTGCTAAGAGCCAGAATGGTTTCTTGTGCACACATAAAACCTTCTAGCTTGTTCAATTTGTCTAGGATATCTGCCATTGATACTTTAATATCCCTCAGCTCATAATGGGTAATGTGCCCTTTATCCAACAAATTAAAAATTTGGGTTAGAACAGAAACGCATATTCAGGGTGGCTTAAATCATGTGAGAGAAGGGAATCAACCATTGCTGCATTCAGATAAGGTTTGTGACGACTAAAAGGTACCTGGTTAGGGCTTGTGTGATTAAGGGTGCCATGATGGTTATGTGTGCGACTAGGCTTGTCCTTTGTGTCATTCATAAGATTAAAGTTGGGGGAACTAGCTCTAGGAGTAGATGCGTTGGTGAAACTCTGCATAGTGCCAGGAAGCTTGTCACCTGCCAGCGTGTCTTCACTTTGCCAAATATTGTGAAAATATACTTCGTCGATGCCACCTATCCATGCAACTGGGGTAGAAGGCCATAAAGATAGGTGCACTCTTTGTCTAATTCACCCATTACTCCGGAGCTCACATTGAGACGTCGGTTACTGATTTATTCAGCAGGGTTGGAAAGTAAACTCGGATTGTTCAAGTTTGCCATGCTATGCTGTTCTGCAAAATCAATCTCATGGGCCTCTTGAATAGCACAGGATTGCGTCCTGTGTTTTATGACCAACGAAGTTTGAGTTGGTGCAAGTTCATACCCGCTCATCACTCCTTGACAATTCCCATGATTTTGGACAGCAACCACATTAGTATCAGGTTCAATATCAACAGCAGCCGTCACTGAGTCAGATTCAACTGTTCCGTCAGGAATGTTTTGATCCTCGTTATTCATGTCATTTTCAAGTATGACAGTATCCATTGTCGTGTTGTCTTTAACAATTAACTCTTTACAGGCACGTCCGCTGCACGCACCCCTAACCATAATTAACTGATTAAAGACCTGAAGGAGTACAACGTATCAGCTGGAGTTGTCTGTCAACTGAATCCGTGATGTGCCTCAGTATATGAGGTCTACAATGTACAAGAATCAGTTTTACTGGCGTTCAACCGCGGTACCAACAAATAGGAACTCAGTGAATCAGAGAAAACAAACCACTCTTTATTGTATACTAGCACCGCTAGGAAACTTAGTGCAAATAAATCGAGGTTGCAAGTATGCTACCCACATTCACCAGGACCCAGAGAGGTGTTGATGCCGCGGGTTCATTTAACACTAGAGCCATAAGAATACCAGCTGAGTGACTTGCGTACAGAGCAGGGGGGAAAAGCGTGGAATAACCCTGTGCAACTCGTATGACCAGACAACCCCTCAGCGAGTTGCTGAGTGCATTAACATAGCAATTTACAAGCAGTCCACAATATTTAAATTAAGGTGTAAACTCTTACCGAAACCTACGCAGCAATAACCACAAAGCAGACTTCAGTAGCTCCAATTGATCAAATGCGTACAGCTCGTTTAACATATTAAGCTATATCTATCACGCTGCCCGCTACCTGCCCAGCCGAACAGGCAAACAGCAATCACCTTGGCGATTGGCTTTGTGATTTGGCTTTGTGATTCGGCGCGCACGCTGAGGCGCACAGTGGTCAGCTGAAATAGCCTCATTGGTAAAGGGGAGGGGCCACAGTTTAAAATAAAGAAAATAGGGATTAAGTAAGCAAAATGATATATAAATGTCTGTAATGTTACTGCTATAGTCCAAAGGCATCCATATGCAGTGGATACAGTAGTTATGCCAAGTAAGAGTTTGTACCAAAAGACAAGTCCTAAATTGAATTCCTGGATTAGCGTTATCCTCCAGCAAACATTCGATCACCTTGGTGATCGGCTTCGCGATTCGGCACGCGGGGGGTCAGCTGAAATAGCCTCCTGGGTAAAGGGGAGAGGCCACAGTTCTGAACTAAAGAAAATAGGGATTAATTATGCAAAAATGATATATAAATGTCTGTAGTGTTACCGCTATAGTCCAAAGGCATCCATGTGCAGTGGGTCCAGTATTTATGCCAAGCAAGCGTTTGTACCGAAAGACAAGTCCAATTTTGAATTCCTGGATTAGCATTGTCCTCCAGCAAACAGCAATCACCTTGGCAATCGGCTTTGTGATTTGGCTTTGTGATTTGGCACGCACGCTGAGGTGCGTGGGGGTCTGCTGAAATAGCCTCCTGGGTAAAGGGGAGGGGCCACAGTTAAAAAGACAAGTCCTAAATTGAATTCCTGGATTAGCGTTGTCCCCCAGCAAACAGCGATCACCTTGCCGATCGGCTTCGCCAGACAGACATCATTGCAAAGCAGTCACTAATCACGAGCTGCTTAGATACAATTTTCAGCAGCAAGGAGTGAGCAATTGATGTTGTTTTGGAAGACTGTAGCTTGGAGCTTGTATTCTGGTCTGGTGCTGCCAATATGGCTGACTTTCTAAACCATCACCCTAGAGCTGCCACGCTACAAAAGATAAACATGCCTGCCGACAGAGAAGAACAAGTTTGCATGGTGATGGAGTCA
The DNA here is from genome assembly GCF_040938575.1 of Ambystoma mexicanum. Lineage (NCBI taxonomy): Eukaryota > Metazoa > Chordata > Amphibia > Caudata > Ambystomatidae > Ambystoma > Ambystoma mexicanum. Next base: position 353,785,542 of record NC_090933.1, read on the forward strand.
GTCATTCCCAAAGCCCTCTTAATTAAAATTGGCATAGGAATTGGAAAAAGACAAATTCCTGATCATCCTAACTGCATCTCGAATATGGAAGATGGGGGATCCTACCCCACTTAAACAGTCACTAAACTCCTGAAGCAAAGGCTATGATTGCTGCAAGTAGGGAGGAAGGTTAGCTCAGGGGCAATGCGTTTGTCTTGGAAGCAAGACAATTCAGGTCAAAACAGGTTTGAATCCTGATCCTTGCATAGAAACCACACGTTGGTATTAAGTGCGTTATAAAAGAACAATTATAATTATAGCTAGGGTCATAAAGATTGAACTCTCAAGATCATAAGAAGAACATTTGGCAAGGTTGTTCATCCAACAATTGTTTCAACTTGCTCATGAAAGGCTTTAGGTAATAGTTAAGCTAAAGTTTGTTTGAGGGAGAAAGTGTGGTTTAATGGTGCTTACGAAATGGCTAAAGGCCTCGTAAACACCAATTGGCCTGATAGGCGGAATGCCCTCCTCCAGTCTGCACACAAGCACTAGGGTGGTGCCCACGGGACATGTATTTCTGCTCCTAATATTTCCTAGTTCTCGTGTATGATTTCTCATGGTATGTGGGAGTTGAAAGGATCTCCTCAACAAGATAGTCATCCCCAAGATAGCAAAGAATCTAGGGAATCAGGGCATTCCTATGAAGATAAGGAGTGACTATGGGCTCCCATTTCCGACAAGGAGCGTCTGGGAATGCATAGAGTGGTTGGGCAGAAAACATGTCTGCATTACTCAATCTTGGCATCCAGCAACTACAGATAATGAAAATTACTCTCAACATGATCATATGAAGATGGTCTAAAATTGGAGTTGTTCATTTCATTTTTTGAACTACCAAACCAAATCCTTTATGGGTTATGCCCAGGTTAACTTCTGTACTACCATTCTGCTTCATCACTCACTGAAGCTAATCCTTACATCATCTTTCTTGAGGAATCTTCCTTCTTTGACTCTTTTCAGTCCGGGTTTCATCATGCTGGCCGGACCGAGTCAGTGCTTGTGTCAGTCATTGATGATCTTACCAGATTGGCTGATGATGTTGGTGTCGGTGCTCTGATTCTATTATATCTGTCAGCAGCATTTGACACCATCGATCACACCATCCTGCTACACCGGCTGGCCAAGCCGGTATTTCTGGACAAGTACTGATGTGGTTTTGCTCTTTCTTAAATGTTTGTTCATAGTGTCTATCTCTTCCCCCTTTTCAGTCTTCTTCTCTTTCGCTCACATGTGGTGTTCCTCCGGGTTCTGCTCTTCCTCCCATTGTATGTAACGTTTATGTTCAGCCTCTTGCTAAAGTGATTCAATCTCACAGCTTTCAGTGTTATAATTATGCTGACGACACCCAAATTGTGGTTCGACTCGATCTTGGCCACTCAGAAGGCGCAGTTAGCTTTCTCTCCTGCCTTGAGTCAGTTGGTAACTGGATGTGCCTTAACTGGCTCAAACTTAATGGGGATAAGACAGCGGTTTTGGTAGCTGGCCCTTCGACTGCCTCCTCTTGGTGGACCCCTACTTTCTGGTCTTCTTCTTTGGGGTCTTTCCCACTACCAGTGACCACAGCTAAAGACCTTTGCATCAAAATCACTACATCACTGTCATGAGAAGCCAAGGTCAGTTCAGTTTTGCCCAAAAGGCCATTTTAAATTATAAGTCCTGACAAAAGTTCTCCCCTTTCTGCCTGGTCACCTTGGTGCTCCGGTGGTGGCATCTGCGGTGTTTGGGCACCTGGATTACTGCAATGCTCTTTACATTGGGCAGCCGACCCTAGTGGATACATACATTTTTGATTGACGGCTAGTTAGTTGCAATGGAGTTAAGGGTTTCACCTAACTTTAATATCCTGTCCTCTATTCAGGGAGTTGCAATGGAGTTAAGGGTTTCACCTAACTTTAATATCCTGACCTCTATTCAGGGACGTGTTAGCAGTCAGTGACATGTTAGCAGATTATATCCCTTGTACCTGCAATGCCAGGCATTAAGACATCATGACAGTGTAATTATCTGTGCCACTATACTTTATATTGTATATCATTTTTTGATGATTTCCTCTATTTTCACATTTTAGTTTACGCCATTTGAATTTGTATTGGGAACTCAGAACAGTTAATTACCATGGCAATTTCTTATGACTGAATTAGTGACTCTTAGTGAGATTTAGCTTTTCTAAAAATAAAAAAATGTCTTTTTTCAATAGTTCATCGATATTTGAGGCTCAGCAGTGGCAACGGTCATTTAATTTGTTGTTGTACAATATACTACAAGGTTAGTATTCGCCCAATAGACGCTTTAGAATATTACGATCTGTATTCTATTTGAGATTCAGAGAAAGGTCCATTACAGGAAGGGAGTCCGTTTTATTCACCTGAAGAAGGGAGCAAATCCTGAAACACGTAGTGAGAACAGGAATCCCGATTTGTCACAGAATATCTTTTGATTTAATCTATGGGATTAGTCCTGTGGGAACTCAATTCAGTCACACCCACCGATGATATTAATTGTGTTTGAACATTTGCTCGAATATTCCCTTTGATGGGACAGTTTTGTGTAGACAAATGTAATAGGGTGTACAATAACCCATGTAATATTATTTTTTATTGTAATGTAATTGTTTAATTCTTTTGTTTTGCATTACACAGAACCTGTGTATTGTTTCTATTAGTGAGTCTTTTTGCAAAGATATTTGAATGTGAAAAAAAAATTTCAGGAATACCGACGAAATGGGATTTTGTTGATTTTGTTTAATGACATATAGAACGTCATTTTGAGATATTGGGCGCTTTACCCGCAAGAGTGCCTTGGTATTTCCTTGATCAGTTTCAAGGAACATTTTTCTTTCCTTCAGGACTGCATACACTCATGCATGCAAAGGTCATGACGCTTAAAGTCATGATCGATTTAGTGAAGGTTCTGACCCTTCCCACGAGCGAGACAGAAGAGCCGGAAAAGTTCTCTCAAGCTGCCTCTGTGCCTTTATTATTTGCAGTGCATGCTGCGACCCATACAATACAGCAGCTCATGTTCTTAGATTTCTATTACACTCTGTTTGTCGTAGAATTCCCCAAAAGACGTGTAGGTTTAGCAAAGTCAGGACGACCTCCTGGCGAGGCCTTGCTTGTGTATGCCCTCGCTCCTGCATATTGCGTCAGAGGTTAAATTTAGTTCTTCTCAAAATAGCTGCTGTCTGATGTCTTACAAATTATAGGCAATTTGTCGGAAAAGCAGCGAAACACAGTGGCTTCCCCATTACAACAAAGTGACATCTAATAGCTCTGACTCATCCGGGGAACTCATCACTGGAAAGCCTCAGCACACAGCCTTCCTCCTCATAGCCAAGTAAGCCTCCCTGTAACAGCGCCGCGATGCCCAGGGGCTGCTTTCTGCGCTTTATAAGTGTAAAACATTCAAATAAATAAAATGCAAATAGCATGCCTATAATGCATAGCTTGGTGTACCTGAAGTACTTGAGTATTTTGCTTTCCGTTCTCTATATTATTTCTGACATGTCTCACTCTTTGGTGCATTTTCTTTTTGCCGCCCTATCCTTCTGGATAAATAAATAAATAAGGAACATATTTGCACATACTGCCCATATGAGCACATACTGTCTGTTTTCCCTGCCTGCTGCTGGTCCATAGAGCATTCCTGATAGTAAAGTTCTGTTTAATAAAGTCTGCACTTATTTAGAATGTTGGTTAAGAGCGGAGCAGTGCAGTACCATGCAAACAAGTTATGGCCTTTAGTGTGCCAAGTAGCAGTTCCATGCTCCCAGCCCTTGCTACCTGGAGGGGCAGCGTATGTGCCATCCCCACATGGGTATGCTTCCATGTGATTGGTGGACAGGAAGGTCATGTGGGCAGAGACGTGCACTGTGGCGCCGGGCCTTACCTGGTACTGATATATATTTCGCCAGACCTCAGACTTTAGTAGCGTGAAGAGTCGAATTTGGGGTGCACTACGATTGCTGAGCTGAGAGAGTCGGTGGCAATGCCATTGGGCTTTGTAATTGCCGTGGGTGATGATCCCTATATTGGATGGCAGGGGAGAAAGGACATTGTGGGATAGTAGGTGGGAAACGGCAGTGCAGTGGGCTGTCTGCCCTGTGGGGACTAGTGAATAGTGGAGTTTCAGGCCAGTGAGTGGAGCATATGGGCGTGTTTCAGGCAATGGTGGTGGGTCAGTGGCTTGTGCCCCACATGGGAGAGAGGAGAGAGATGAGACGGTGGGGGAAGGAGCAGACCAAACGTGAGGGAAGCTTCAAATGGAGTTTTGGATGAAGACTTAGTTTGTGGCCACCCACCAGGCAAAGCCGTGCACAAGGCCCAGGCCTCTCCCTTGAAAAAGCTGGGGGAACAATGAACAGTAGGGAGTAGAGCAGAAGAAGAAGGTCAGTGTGGCGCAGGTGTTTGTCTAAGGAGATGGCAAGTAGAGGTGTATGGATTATGGTGCAATTTGCACCTGGGGGGTTGTGTCAGGGTATGGCTCAGCTCTCTGTACAATTGTGGAGCGATGGACGGAGGTGGTGCAGATACACCATATGGAAGCAAAGCATTGGATTTGGGTGTGATTTGGCACAACCATTGCAGGGCAGGGAAGTGGGGTGGGCATGCATAAGTAATAACACAGGGTACCCCAGGTGGGAGGACAGTGACAGTAGAACAGGATTGGGAGGAAGATTTGGCGAGCGTGTGTGAGGTGGAGCCAGGAGAGGACCCAGGGGTTATGCCACCAGTGAGACTAGAGACATTGGGCATGGGGCTTGGAGTAGGTGAACAGGCGTGAGCAGGACAAGAGTTAGAGTGGGCACCAGGTAGGGATGAAGGGCCAGCTCAGAAATACATGGAGATTGTTAGCTGATGCACAGAGATTCGGGTACAGAAATGTCTGGTCATGGGGCCAGGCCTTGCTTGACTGGATATGCTCCTGGTGTTGGGGGCAGTGCTGTCCTGAGGACAGGTTTTGGCCAACAAGAAAGTGGCAGGAATGGAGACAACTGGCAAACAGTCACAAGGATGTTGAAGCTATTGAGGGTGTTTTGCATGGTTTCAAATGGAAAATTCATTTAAAGGCAAAACGCGCAGATCTTGACATCCATTTTGCTGATGTCCTGTGTCATTCCCGGCTGGAGTAGATGCTGAGGGAGCTGTGAACACTGGGTAATGTGAAAGGATCACTCCTAATTGACGGTAGGTTGGCCTTATCAACTAGACAGACATATAAACAGGCACGTGTGTAGGTTCTGAATGTAGAAGTCTGCTACAGGGAGTCAGGACTGGTGCAGCATGAGAGGAAAGATGGGACTATGTAATGGGGTTTTAGTTGTCATCGATTGGCAAAGGCTTGACACTGGTAATGATTCGTTCCAAACTTGCAGTGATTTTTGTAATGATACATTGTTCTGGAGATTTGAGCTGCAATGGGGAAGGGTAATAGGGTTAAAATGTTAGAGGGATGGGCTAGGCAGAGGGGAGACACAACGAACAGGACGAAAGCAATGACCATTCAGTTGTTGGAATATTTTCGGTGGAATCCATGCATAGGGTTTGTTTTTATGGGTTTGTAATGTGGTCATGCGGATGGCAGGTGGGTTGCAAAGGGAAAGTGTTGAGGTAACATCACTAGGGGAGACACAATAGACACACTTATTGCCAATATCGATTGAATTGCACTGCTTTTCTCTATTTCTCCAATCTCTTTCTATGTGTTAGTATTCTACCACCTACCTGGACCTATGCCCTTCTCCTTACAGGGCAATTGTGGCAGCTGAGCTGGACTAGGAGATACAACTCGGCCTCAGTCAGAGTTTCTCCATGGGGGATGTACATGCTGGTACCCAGGCCATCCCAAGATGGCCACTGTGGCCCACTCCAAGATGGCTGCCAGAGCAGCCCATTCAGGCCTGCACCAAGATGGCCACCACAACTTGATGACATCATCATGGCTAGTGGCAGATGCGACCCATTGAGAGATCCACCATAAATGCCTACTCTATAAAAAGAGAAGGGGCGGACCGGAATGTGTCTTGCAAACTGCATCCCCTGCATATCCAGACCCATCCAAGAAGCCTCATAGGTAATTAGTTGTTCTGTTTCCTTGATCCATGTGCTTTGTCCCTTCCAATTCCCTTCCTAAGTGAGACTTCGTGGGCTTTGTCCACACTAAGTTCCGTCCTAAGTGAGTTTCCCATGTGTAGTGGTTCAATCCCTCCTTCTAGTTCCCTTCCTTTGTGACATCAACAGAAGAAAGGATTCCTCATCGACACTGGTGGTTCACGCTCGAGTTAGGCTGCCTCAGGTAAAACCTTGTAGCTAAATAGGTAGGTGGTGTACCATTCCCAATGAATCCATGCTAACCCATGTCCCCCCTGTGATTCCCCTCCTGACCCAGGTTTCCAGGATCCATATGAAGGCGGTGCATCATAAGCCACCTCTACACAGTGGGGTAGATTTCCAGGGCTGATGCAAACGGTTCTCACAGCCAAGTTCCATCTTTCTGGGGAGTTGTGGGCAATCGTATTAGATCAAAAGACCTTTTGAAAAAACATGACAAAAAAAGATCGATTTAGAAAGACCGCTGGTCTTTCTAAATCGAACTGTCATGCCCCTGCCGCACACGAGTGCACAAGGGGGCTGACAGGCAGGGCCAGGCCAAAGACTGAAGATACGGCAGAAACGGGTAAGTGTGCTTGTTTTGGCATGTCTGTGTGTATGTTGTGTGTGTGTCTTCGTATGTGTTCTGCTGGGAGGGGGCTGGTGGGTGGGGGAAAACAGGGGTTTGGGGTGTTAAACCCCCCCGTTTAAGAAAAAGCTAGCGGAAGAGGGCGGGGAGGGGATTACTTTGCAAGGAGGAGCGTCAATATGTCATATCTGGGCATTTTAAAACTGACACAAAAATGGGCGGAATAAATCTGTCTTTTTTGTGTTCGGTTTTTAAACTGCAGGAATATGACATAGAACCATGGGCAATACTTCTGTGTCTCCCAGGAGATTTCTAAAGTTGTTAGTAACAAGACCCAAGGTCCTGACACTGTGTCGCCAGTGTGAAAATTGGGGTGAAGTGGATTTGTTTCATTGGTGAAGGAAATGTTCTTTGACATGCTAGACTCCCTTGGCATAGCTTAGACCAACTATGCCGATGATACTCAAATCTTGATCCCACTTTCATGCAACTACACTGATGACTCTGTTACTCTCCACAGTATCTATTCTACAATACAGGCAAGGATGGCAGCTAACCAACTCTGCCTCAACAGAGACAAGACGGAAATCTTAATTGTTGGCCCACCTCATGCCCGCAAGTCACTCAACAATCAATACTCTTCCTTCCAGATTGACAATTGCATAATTCATGTCTCAACCACAGCAAAAACTCTAGGAGTTTACTTCAACGCCTCACACACTATGTCCAGACAAGTAACCGACATTGCCTCTTCAGCTGCCTATGCCACCAAGGCCCTCAACGTGGCCAGACCCTTCCTCACAAAATATAACTGCCTTACCATTGCCTGTGCTATCATTGGCTCCAAGATCGACTATTGCAACATTTTATTCACAGGCATCTCCTCTGGAAATACCCAAATACTTCAAGTCATCCAGAATAATGCCCTGAGAGCAGCCCTTAATATCCCAAAACGAGAACACATCTCCAAAGCCAGAAGAGAAGCCCACTGGTTCCCCATCCAGGAGCGTATCACCTTTAAAACACTCTCCATTGCCCCAAGTTCTTCTCCAATACAGTACCTCCTTACCTCACACAAAGAATCATCAAAACCCACTCCCCAAGATCCACTAGGCCCCCTACACAGATAGACTTATTTTGCCCAAAGTTAGGAGGTGCAAAGCTGGTGGCTCTAGCTTCCCCTACCGTGCTGCAAAACTCTGGAATGACCTCACCCCCACCTTGAGGGCTGTGAAATCTTACTGGATCTTTCGCAAAGCTCTCAAAACTCAGCTCGTCTCGTAACCCGATATCCCTCTTACCTCCATGCCCACTTGTCAGTTATTTAACCCTCACACCACCACATAGTAGGATCAACATGATTGATAATGTTACACGCTTAATGTAACTATGATACAGTCGTAACTATACCTATGCCACCCTTTCCTCTTCCTTTTTTCACTATTTTGCTCTTGACAAAAACTTGTATGACATGTATGAAAAAAGTATGTCTTCTTGACTTGTACCTGTGGATGCTGTCAGATTTCACAGACGACTCAAGAAACACTCCAAGTCTCTGAGGTGGTTCAAGGGTTTTTATTAAGAATTCAATGGGACCTATGGCCGTCTCCCTCTCTCTATCTCTCTCATCTGTAAAAACAATTCTGCCCTAACGCAGGCATCCTTAAACCTCAGGTTAGTAAATACTGATTGTTAACCCCTACTGTGTAGGTTCGTATTTCCGCTTGAGGTGAATCTCTGAAGACAGCTTGCTTTTTCTATCTAACCTCCCTCAGGGACTTCCTAAGCTTTCCCAACACCATATCTAGTGGTTAGTCATTCTTAAGCGGCATAGGAATGTGCATACAGACACCCAGCCTGACTTAGTCTCATTTCTCTCACACTCCTGCTATTCCCTTTGTCTTCCTCCTCTGTCCCATTAATGTCTCTCCTTTTAAGTCCCACCTCCATCCTTTGATGTTTCTACCTTCTTCTTGACACTACTCCTCCCTCTTCCACACAACTCGCACACGCACACTCACAACACTGTACCCCTTGCACTCACTAACCAATGCTATAATTGCCATGCCACCAGAGTCTGCTCCATTGTCCGTCTACATACTGGTCTCTTGGTCTGCCACCTTCACCACCTCTAACCTCACCCGAACAACTCACAACTTCCTGCAGTTGCTTTTAACCCCCTACCTATCTGCTGGTTGGTCTGCTTGTCCTGACCAATCTGGCCCTGTCGTCCCTGCCCAGGAGGTGTTACATACAGGAAGAATGTGGTGCACTATTTGAGTAAAAGTCACGTAGGAGCTTCTGGTTCCTGGTTCTGCTGTACATTGGTCCCCGGTGGCTTTTTCTCTGCTCCTCGTGCTGAACTTCATGCTGGTGTACCGGTCATCTGCTCTCTCTGTGCGGATTCCTCTCCAACAGTGGAACCATGTTGTGGTGCACTGCTGCTTTTTCTTCTTGCTGGTACTCTTCTCTCATCATTGGAGTATATCTAAACATAGAAGAAAACAATGTGCCAGCACTTAGAGTCATGGGGTTATGCAAACTTCAACTGCAGATGAACAAGGTGGCACTTGTGGAGTGACATACATTGGGGCCTTCTCCACTGCCACCATCCTCCTCTGGGGTAGGACTGGCTCAGGATTTCACCCTGGTCGACCTCCACTCCCAGCCTGAGGGGTGTCCATCCCTTCTTCACACGGTCTGCGTACGGACCATGTAACATAGTGATTTGTGTTTCTCATAGGCCTCCGGACATACATGAGTCATGGACAGAGCTGCACTGCAGCCAGAACTGGGTAGATGACACTGTGAGAGTTTTGAAGGATTGTGATTGGCTGGCCCACATTTAAGAGCCCATATGGCTGTGTGGTTATGATGGTAGTCACTGCGCGTGGCACAGACCTGCCTAGTGATGCTGGAGACATCACTAATGAAGGCAAGGAACCCTTGCATGAGAACCAGAACGAGAGACACACGGGTGCTGGTCACCTTGTGTATTGTGGAAGGATTTGCTGCAGGTAGAGAAGGTGTCACATGGGTAGGCTGTGCCGCTTCATACAAGCCTAGGATGGTGCTGCAAATCCTAAGTTTATTGTTAATGTAACCGAATGAATGGATTTTACTGACTTTCTGTATGACCCCCATTGTGTAAGACCCTACACTTTTCTATATTCAGGGGCCACAATTTTGAAATTTGGATGGGGATATTCTGCCGCTTTCCTTGGCCACTTCACTAGTCAATAAACGTGCTGGGAGGAATCAGGGGACTAGCCACCCCAGTCACGCTACAGTGTACACAATCATCAACTCCAATCCTTGGAGCGTGGGAGACCAACTCCAAGGACTGGAGCTGAGGACTGTGTAAATTATACTCTTTGAGGTGGCCACGAATGTCTTTCTGTTTAAGACACATTTGAGTGACAACTGGGGGGGAGGAAACCTCTGTCAGGTCCTCATCACTAAGACACAGCGACACTGCACACTTTGAGGCAAGTATAGTGTGCCATACTCTGCTTTTAACATTCACTCACATAATCAGTTTGAATATATGATAAGATTGCAATGGGGTACTTTATAACGGGGTTCATTACGAGTTGAATGGGAAATACCACCATTTTTACCTCCTCCACAATTCTGAGTTATGCAGGGAAATACCTTAGGTGATAGTCCAATGAAATACTCCCTATTAAGGGTGGGATTTCCTAAACAGAAATCTGTCCATTTTTACCTCACCTCATTCATGTGCATAAAAGGGTCAGAACTGACATTTTGTGCATGTTCAATTGCTGTACAATAATGGGATGAGCCGCCATTTTCAATGATCAATTTCGACCTTCAACATGATGGTGAAATGAACACAAAAAAGGGAAAAAAGCCAAAGCAAGTGGTACTGCTGAAATACAGCTGCTGCTGGCGGAACTCGAGGATTACCACAGCCATTACTGATGAGCCAGGTGCAAACAAGGAATTTCCAGGAATACCTACAGCGGTATTTCTTCCGAAAAATCCACCTAATTCATAATGACCCAATGTATGTAGGGGGTGTTTCTGGTGCTAGTTCATGACGTCTGTTTTTACTCTCAATAACGGTCTTGCACTGAGTCCTGCTGTGAGAGTAAATCCAAAAACGGGGATCCCCTCCAGTGTTTGACTGCACCCTAGTAGTAAATACTACATTACAGTAATGTAATGTGGAATTCACTACTAGGGTGTAGTTAAACACTGTAGGGGGTCCCCGTTTTTTTTGTTTACCCATTTATTTCTTGAAACAGTGCAATTCAGGCTTTTTGGCGCACTCCAAATACTGTGAACAGATTAATAGATAATGAAGAACAATTAGTGGTGCCCGGTCGAATATTACTTTTAAGTTAACCTACTGTGAGAGTGTCATAGTGTTCGATTCCCACATATAAACACACACACACACACACTCATGTGTAATGTATGTCTCCTGTTCTTTTAGAAATACATGACATGTACAGAGAAGTAGAGGCGAAGGTATGCTTGCAAACTGAATAGCCAAAAATAGCATGTGCCACGAAAAGCTTATATTTCTAAATAAAAGCAGCACCTGTGAGGTTTCTAGAGCTAGAGTGCTTGAAACCGACATTATGTTCGAGAGCCCTTTGCCAGCCGATAGCAGATGGAGGTTCTGTCATGTTTCCCTTAAGTGGAGCCCATTTCAGGGATCTTCACTTTCTTTAGTGCGATACTCCTCGGAGCAGGGTGACCTTCAGCAAATGCTGCCTCAAAATACATATGGTGCATTTTCCGATTATGTCTGAGTGCGACCATCTTCCCTCACTTGTGCATTGCGCAACTGAGAATTCCCTGAAGCAGCCTGCTCACCCAGTCTGAAATATTTAGATTTTGTGTTGAAATGCTACACAGTGAACTGTTGGAGCTGCCATGGTCCTCCAGGAGCAGCTCCATTAGTGGCAGCCCCGTGGACCATGGCGGCGGAGGCTGGTTTTGGTACGTAGGGGCTGCTGGGATGGATGGGGGTGTGCCACGGCAGCTGCAGGTTGGGGGAGTTCTGCTTACCTGGTTTCCAGTTATAGAGTGGTATTTAAGGGGCAGAACCCATCCGGTCTGCCATGTCCATGCCCCTCCAGACAAAGATCAATGTCTACAAGGCGATCATCAAACCTATTCTGATATACGCCTCCCCAGCATGCATGACCTGCCATGAGTGACACCGGAAAAGTCTTCAGATAGTCCAGAACAAGGCTCTGCGGATAGCGTCTGGAGCTTCACTCTTCACAAGGATAGCTGACCTTCACAGAGAACTGGACATCGAGAAAAACATCTAGCGAAGCTGAGTACGAACTTCTGCCAAGGACGGGATCATAACCAGAACCCTCTGATCAGAAGACTCACAACTACCACTGCAAACCCTTTCGCCTACTACCCACGTTCCTTTGCGCTATGTTCCTCCCACTCGTTTTGTCAATCTTGTCTGTACCAATCTGTCTCTAAAGTTCTTGCTCCTTTGATTAGCAAATGTAGGGCGTTCTTTAAACACATGCTCCACCGGTTGGTCACATATCAATGTTCTCCAATTTTTCTTCATTTTTTTTTAATTCTACTGCTTTGAGTAGAATACTTGGAAACATACACTAATGGCGCTCAGATTTATCATTTTCTTTTATGGTGAGCATATCTTCTCTCTTTTTGTTTTCTATGCGGTTTGCAGCCATCTTTACCTCCTCTGTTTTGTATCCCCGGCTGATGAATTAATTACCCATCTACGTCAGTTCATGTGCGTAATCCTCAGGGTCACTAACAATGCATTTCACCCGAAACATCTGGCTGTAGGGTACATTTTTGATCAGGCTGGTGAAAACGAGTGGGAGGAACAGAGCGCAAAGGGACGTTCACGTGTTTACATTGCAGTAATTGCGGGTACGTGCAAAAAGGAGAGACTATCAATCATCCACATAATGGAGAAATAATTAAATTGAGAAATTATGCGACATGCGACACACAGAGCATAATCTATTCAATCAAGTGCCTATGTGGACTGTACTACATTGGCCAATCAAGAAGGATGGCAAAACTCAGATGGAACGAGCATAGGTCCTGCATATGGAACTGAAATGTGAATTCAGCAGTGGCCAGGCACTGGCAGGAGAAACAACTTACCCTGGCACAGATACGCTTCCAAATTCTGGAGGTTGTCTCCAGAATTGATCCACATGAGAATATACAGAAGAGACTTGACCAGAGGGAATCCTTTTGGATAGACCGGCTTGGAACACTGAAGCCGAGGGGATTAAATGAAGAGCTGAATTTTGTATGCTTTTTGTAAAGACTACTTGATGGTTATGTAAAGACTGGGCTGTTGGCCCTAATGTGAAGAATATGCATATTAACTAGCAAGTGTGTATCGACAGCTTATGTTCTATTAGATCATGCATCATTCCAATTTTGTATATGTGAAGTAAAGATATGCATTTGTGAATCACATTATAGAACGCCATAAGCCTTGTTGTAAGATAAGTTATACTGTAGTACCTAAATTATAGTATGCCATGCGCCTTGATTTAAGACAGGTTGCACGATAGATTGCACTTTAGTACCCATAATGAGGCTTTCCTTAATTTGAACTTTAGTCACCACTAGAGGGTAACAATAGGAAGTATGTGAGGTGCTTACTGATAAGTTCATTTTACTGTGTTGATAGCCGTAGGTTTTCTGAGTATGTAAGAATTAAGGATTCAATTAGCAAGTGGGTATCTACATGAAGAATAGGCAGCGCTGTATATTCTTACACTTTTGTTTACTAAACTGTGATCACAGTTGGCATTAGTTTTAACAGAGAGATAGGAGTTAACAGGTAATGCTGGTGTACGCATTAGGCTAATGCATCCTGCTTGTAACCATGAACACGCATAGACAATCGTTCAGACCTAGTCCCGTTTCCATGTACACATTACACTAATGCAACCTGTTGGTAACCACAGACACGCTTAGACAAGTTTTGAGACACAGTCCCGCCCTCCTGTTTCCATAGGAGGGAGAAACGCAAGGCGCTGTCATGACAGCGCGCTTGCTGGCGTGACATGACGCCTCATCAGGTGTCCATAGTAACCATTTAAATGCTCTACCGCAATGTGCGCTTATGCGAGTAGCAACAACGGGGATGAGCAATCTACAGCTGCCTTTAGTAAGTCATACGCAAAGTGAAATTAATGATTATGCGTTCACATATGGGAGGCAAGTGATCTAACACAGATCCATATCACTGTTAACTACACAGTTTATGGAGCGATTCTGACGAGTACGTTCGGAGTACCCAATGTAATATATAAACAAGGGAGTGTAACTGTTCGTGTAGGTGACAATGAAACTAATGGAAGCTTTATCCATATATGCTTTTAGTTTACATTGAGAAGGCTCGCGTAATAAGGCACGATTATCTAGATTTACACACTTGTTTTACACTTTGTTATATATTGTATCGTTTAAAAACAGAGCTATGGATTTAAGACAAATGATGTTTACTGTGACATTTCTTTTTAATTTCTTGTTATGAATTAACATGGTGGACAATGTATGTATATAATACTAAATGTAATGTCACATGTTTTGTTTACTCTACAAATGTGGTTTCTATGTAAACATAGCCCTGAAGATGGAGTAACACTCCAAAATGCATCAGCTTTGAGCCACATTATGATTTAGGAGATTGTTCAGCCACAAATTAGCCAATCTTTAGATTGGTCTAAGTTTGGAATAAAGAAAATGTTAAGAAATCTTTTTCGTAATTTCACCTATGATTCTTTATGTTCTAAAGATACTACAGAGGATTACAAGATGAACGTATTGAATCACAAAAAAGGAATATTGTGAAAAGTAATGGCACACATTATGAGAGCATCAGGCATTACTGGGTGGTCACACCTGGTTCTTGGGTTTTGATCCTGGAAGTAAGATACATTTCCAATGTTTTTCAAGAGGGAGTCCATCATTCGTTGGAATGCAGATGCTGCCGAGGACAACCGAAATGGCATTCTGGTGAATTGATACGTTCCAAATGGGGTTATGAACACTGTAAGGGGTCTGTATTCTCGATGTAAGGTGATCTGGAGGTAGGCATCCCTCATGTCTAATTTTGAAAAGACTTTTGCCTCCTTCATCAGCAAAATCAGTTTATTTAGGCTCGTTAAGGGTTAACTGTCCGCCACCACCTCCAGATTCAGGCTGCGTAAGTCAATGCAAGTACTGAAAATCGCCAATGTACTGTTTCTTTATGAGAACCAGTGAGCTGAGCCATACTGATGACTCCACCGTCTCTATGGTTCCTTCCGATAGCATCTTTTTGAGCTTTTCTTGAAGTGCAACTCTTGCTGTCGCCGGCACAGGTCTCACCCTATGCTTGACTGGTACTGCTCCCTGTTTTAGTTTTATCTTATGCACATATTTTTTTAATGCGGCCAGGCGTGTCTGAAAACAATTCCGGAAATTCTTCTTTGGTAATTGGCGCACCATTTTTGGTTATGGACAGGACTTGTCCCTCCACGCTGGGGTGGAGCCTGATTTACAATTTGGCCTGGTCATCCCAGCCTAATACTGGTTGTCATTTTTCTGCAAGATACACTTTGGTTTTGGTGACCCTGCTTTTGAATTCCATTGTCGCTCTGATGTACCCCAGAAGATTCACACTGGCACCTCTGTTTGCCGTGGGACTAATGTTTGTTTTGTACGCTTCTACTTTCTCTTCCCACCATGTTTTTGTATAAGTTTAAAGGTAGTATGGTGAGGCCGAACCCGAGTCTTCCATCACTCTTGTTTCATGGCCATTGACTTTAATGGTACTGTGGGGCTTTTCCCTCCGAATCGTGCCTCTGTTCACCATGAGAAATGTGGCGCATGCTTCTTCATCTGAGTAGGTCTCATCTCTGCCCTCTTCACTCTAGATTGCTGCCAGTCTTCCTCGCTTTCCACGTGCACAACAATGCAAAATGTCCATACCTTCTGCATTTCGAACATTCTTTATTCCTTGCCGGGTATTCTCTGCTGTTGGCTAGGTGGCTTGTACTGGCGCACCTGTGGCACTTCAACGGCTCACGTTTCACTGCTGCGTCATCTCTGGCCTCACAGTGTCCTCTGTCCCTTCTGCCTCTGGATTGCACCCACTGTACTTCGGGTGATTATGCAGCAATTCCCCACTCTTTGCACCTGCAGGACGTCTCTCCTACCGCCCTCACAATCTGGATTGCTTTATCCAGCACTATTTCCTTTCAAGAATAAATTTGTCTTGTACCTTTCTGTTGTTCGTGTGAACTATGGGCATGTTGCAGATTCTTTCCTCCGACGTTGCTCCAAATGCGCACAACACAGCCAATTCTTTTAGCTTGACTATGTAGTTGTCCACGGGTTCTGCCGGTTCTTGCTTCCTGCCATAGAATCCGATTCTGTGAAGTACACTGTTTTTTTTACATGAGAATCTCTTGGCTTTTCTACTTTTTGCTTCTTAATAGACATCATCACCTTCTCCGGGTGGGGCTTCCGGTTCAGGCCTGCAAATGTTCTTTGACCTTCAACGCCCAACGCATTTCGTAACATGGACTTCTTGAGTCTGAATGTAGCACAGAGATGCCAGAATAAAAAATGTGCACCTTCTATTCTGGTACCTCTGCCACATTCGGACTCTTGCACTTTAGGATTAACAGTTACCAAATAATACCAATATGGTGGAATAAAACAAACGTGTATTCTATTTGTCTTTTTTTTTAAACGATAGGCAGTAGACTGATTGAAGGAGTGTCCCATGGGTTATAGTCTCTGTTGACTCATGTCTGGAAATCCTCCTCCCCCTGCCTCTGTGGTTTCACACCTGGTGAGATAAGTGCATTTAAATGTTGGCTTAAGCACCTGATGACATTACCTGCAAAACAATCAGACTCCACATAAAAGCTATTAACTGCATTTAAAAGAAAGACCACAGGTCTGAGCCACTGATTGTGGACCTTCCACCACACCTCACTGTGTGCAAACGAGAATAGAATACCTTTGCATGTGTTCTTGAGAGTCGTGTAGACCGATGAGACCTCCGTCCCCAAGTGACGCACAGGGGAACTACTAGAAACCCGCTGTGCGACCTTTGAGGCCACAGGTGAGAGATGTCTTCCCAGATCCACGGAACCTCTGGAACACCGATGCTGCTGTCAAAAGGGAAGGAGGTTAAGTACCAGGCAATTACAATACAATCAGGTAAACGATAGGATCCAAAGAGTCTTACCTATCTGGTGTTGGGGAAACCCAGGTAACCTAGTAGAGAGGTTCGAGACTCAGATGATGCGGCGGTCCCTGGAATAGTAGAACCGCAGATGAGCGTGGATGGGGGGTTAGCCACCTGTAGGAGAGAGGGCTTGACTTGAATCCCAGAAGGGAAATGGCGTAATAGTTCAACAAGGTAACAGGGGATGATCCAAAGGCAAGTCGAGGTGAAGTCCAAAATCCGGCAACAGGTACACAGTTCCAAGCGAAGGTACAAAGGGGTGTCCGAAGGAGTCCGAGGTAGAGTTCCGTGATCAAAGTAACAAGGAGCAGTTCGTAACGCCAAACAGGGTCTGAAGACAGCTGAGAAGCAATGAGCATTCTGTCTCTCAGACCTTTATACTGTGTGTCTCTGGGTCATGTGACGTCTCTGGGTCATGTGACGTCCACCAAGGTCACGTGAGGAATGCCACACTGGATCACGTGACCGACGTGAAGACGTAACGCCGCCCCTTCTGCTATAAGTTCTCCAAGGCAATTGCCAATGCAGAAAGGGTTGCAATCGAGCCCGTACACCAAAGCTGGTACGGTGTTTTCGGTCCTTTGGGTTCACCGAATCACTTGAGCCTCGAACCGTGGGAGGAGATGTTGGGGGAATGTGTGCAGTGTTCTGACGTGGAGTGGACTGGTGTGCAGGGGATTGCCTAACATAGCCCCCCCCAACGGCCCACGACCCCGTGGGCAGGACGGATGATCCCTATGGAAGCGGGCCACCAACCGAGGGGCGTTCAGATCTAAGGTGGAAACCCATGAACGCTCCTCTGGGCCGTAACCCTTCCAATCCACCAGATATTGGAGCCTACCCCTAAACCATCTGGACCCTAAAATGGCCGACACCTCAAAGACATCAGGAGAGGTCAGGGACACCGGCACAACAGGGGCTCGAAGACGGACGGAATCAGGACAAGGTTTGAGGAGGGAGACATGGAACACAGGATGGATGCGCCAAGAACTAGGAAGCACTAGACGAAAAGCCACCGGATTCACAACCTGAGAGACCACATACGGGCCGACAAAACGAGGTAGCAATTTCCGGCAACCCACTAGGCGAAGATGACGTGAAGACAACCAGACCCGGGAACCCACCACCAGAGGGGGAGCAGCCCGACGTTTGCCATCCACACGGGCCTTCATAGAAGCCTTTGCTTCAGTGAGATGAACCACAGTACTAGCATGTACAGCAGACAAATCCCTAAGACATGTCGTGGCCGCAGGATTCGAAGAACTAGAAGCATCAGGGACCGGCAAGACCTTGGGATGTTGGCCGTAGAGGGCGTAAAATGGAGAATAACCAGTAGCTGAATGAGCCGCATTATTGTACGTGAACTCAGCAAGCCGTAAAACGGCCAACCAGGAGGTCTGATGTTGCAATATAAGGCAGCGAAGATACTGCTCCATAGATTGATTCGTCCTTTCGGTCTGTCCATCGGTCTCAGGATGATAGGCCGAAGAATACCTGGTATCAATGCCCAGTAATTTCGTCAACGACCTCCAGAACCGATAGGTGAACTGTGATCCTCGATCGGATATAATGACCGAAGGAAGGCCGAATAACATGAACACATGTTCAAAAAACAAGTCCGCCAAGACCGGGGCCGAAGGAATGCCTTTACAAGGAACAAAACGAGCCATTTTTGTGAACGTGTCCACCACTCCCCAGATGGAATCAAAGCCTTTCGACTTGGGGAGATCGGTAACGAAATCCATAGTCAACGTATGCCAGGGCCTGGGAGGTACCGGAAGCGGAAGTAACAACCCAACCGGTCGACCCCTTCGATGCTTAGCCTGAGCACATACTGCGCACAAATTGACATAACATTCCACATCGCGCGTCATAGAGGGCCACCAACACCAACGCTTGAGAAGATCTAAAGTGCGCTCTTGACCGGGATGGGCATTAAAGGGAGCATCATGAGACCACTCAAGGGCCAGATTACGAGTGTCAGGTGTGGGAAGGAACAGACGTTCATGTACGAAAGGTAATCCATCAGAATAAACTGGGTCCCATTCCCGCAACTGATCGGAATGATTGCTAGTCCAGGATCGGACCGAGTGTAATAATGACAATGAGGGTGTACAAAGACAAATCACATGACTCTTTCCGAGAACGGTGCCAGGGAAGGTTGGCAACTCGACCCCCCCCGGGGAACGTGACAAGGCATCTGCTTTTCCATGTGAAGTGCCAGGACGATGCATAATATGAAAATCAAAAGAGGAAAAGAAAAGATGCCATCGGACCTGTCTGCTATTAATGCACTTCAATGAAGCCAGGTCCTGTAAATTCCGATGATCTGAGTATACAGTGATGGGATGTTTAGCCCCCAGAAGATGATGGCGCCAAACACGAAAGGCATCCATGACAGCCAAGAGTTCCTTCTCCGTCACGGTGTAATGAGTCTCAGTACTGGAAAACTTACGGGAATGGTATGCCACTGGGTGTAACTTGCCTGTTGTAGGACATGTTTGAGACAATACCGCACCGAGAGCAAAAGAAGAGGCATCCGCCTCAACTATGAACGGAAGATCAGGATTGGGGTGCTGGAGTACTGGTGCGGTAGTGAAGGCGGTTTTCAAAGCCTCAAAAGCCTCCTGATGTTCTCTCTGCCAACGATAGGGTACCTGAGGACTGGTCAGAGCCGTGAGCGGGGCAACAATTGTGGAAAAGGAAGAAATGAAACGTCTATAAAAGTTGGCGAATCCCAAAAAGGCCTGCAGGGACTTAAGTGTTTGAGGTACTGGCCAATCTAACACTGCTTTGACCTTAGATTTGTTCATGGATAACGCCCTAGGGGTAATGTGGAAACCCAGAAACTCAACAGACGTTTTATGGAACTGACATTTCTCAGGTTTGGCGAATAAGGAATGTTCTCTCAGACGGGATAGTACTTCTCGGACATGCTTTACATGCTCATCAAGACTACGAGAAAAGAATAAGATGTCGTCCAAGTACACAACCATGTATACATCCAGAATATCCCTGAATATGTCATTCATGAATCGTTGGAATGTGGCCGGGGCATTACATAGGCCGAAGGGCATGACTAGATATTCATACAATCCGTAACGAGTACAGAAAGCAGTTTTCCACTCGTCTCCCTCGCGAACGCGCACTAAATTGTATGCGCCGCGTAGGTCAAGCTTGGTGAAAATAGAAGCATGTGATAAGTGATCTAGAAGCGGTGTGATTAACGGGATTGGGTATCTATCCTTTTTTGTGATAGCGTTAAGACATCGATAATCCACACAAGGACGTAAATCCCCCTCCTTCTTGGGCACAAAAAATATAGGGCTTGCCGCTGGTGAAGTAGAGGGGCGGATATGTCCTAAACGAAGGGCGTCCTGTACATACTCTTTCAACGCTTGTTCCTCCGAAGGGGATAAGGAATAGATCCTGCCCGAAGGAATAGTGGAATCAGGAAGTATTTCGATTGGGCAGTCATATGGTCTATGTGGAGGGAGTACCTCGGAAGAGCCACGATCGAAAACTGATTCGAATGCTTTGTACTCAGGTGGAATCCCAGACACCAAGCCCCCAACAGTATGAGAAAGCACAATCTCTGGATCGTCAACAGTCAGTGTGAGTTGAGCTAAGGCTCCCAAGGCCCGAGAAGGTGTGTCAGTGGTTTGATGGACCGGGAGACAATAGTTCTGACAGACCTCGGACTCGAAGAGCACAGTGCCTGACTGCCAATTGATCAGTGGATTGTGTTCACATAACCATGGAATCCCTAATATGATACCGAATTGAGGTGTGGTAATCAAATCAAAACTTAAGGTCTCTGTGTGAATTTCTTGTATGTTCAACAAGAGAGGAGCAGTTTGGTGTCTAACAGGACCAGAAACTAACGCAGAGCCGTCTACGGCTTGGACATGTTCAGGTCGTGTTTTTATCACTAGGGGTAGGTTGAGGGAATGGGCCAAATCAATGTCTATGTAATTACCAGTAGCACCTGAATCAATGATGATATTGACTGCATGAAGAAGGCCAGTAGAAGGACATAGAGTAGCCTTTACAGAGATGGGTTGAACACGAGCAAAGGCAAGAGGGGTACCCGGAGATGATGACGGAACACTCGACCTGTTCTCCGGATCTAAGGTCGAGCTGTCCGAAAAACCTGACTCTTCTTGGGACGTCGAGGACACTCTTTCACAAAATGTCCAGTGGTGCCACAATAAAAACATGCATTATCCACCCTCCTACGTTCCCTCTCAGATGTTGTAATAGGACTACGTAAACCTCCCACTTGCATAGGTTCTTCTGTACTGGGAGCAGGAGTACTAGCAAGAGTGGGATGGGAAGAGACCCCCAATTCGGCTTTACGTTCCGATCGCCGTGCATCTATCTGCAGGGCGAGATCAACCAATTCCTGATACTGAGTGGGCACAGAAGGGATCACTGCTAAAGCATCTTTCATGATGTTACTCAACCCCCTATAAAAGACCACCGCCCGCTTGTTTTCTGACCATACTGTTTCAGCAACTAGTTGATTGAACCGGGTGATGTAGTCAATCAAAGTCCTTCTACCCTGAGTTAATTCTAACAACTCCAAATCCCTAGACTGTGCCTTGTGTCGGGTATCGAATACTCGAGACATCTCTAGAACCAACAGATCAAAGTCATAAAGGACTGGGCTATTATTCTCCAGCAGGGGGTTAGCCCAAGCGGCAGCTGTCCCGGCTAAATGGGAAAGGGCGAAAGCGGCTTTGGCAGTGGAAGTAGTAAAGGCCAACGGTCTACATAAGAAATGTAACTTGCACTGATTAACAAAGGTTCTGAATTTCTTGGGGTCACCTTGATAGCGTTCAGGAGCAGCCAGGGGGGAAGGGGTTGGGAGGACCACCGGAGTTGGGACTGTAGTAGTAACCAAGGGAGGGGGTGTAGTTGAGGAGCTAGCATCTCCAAACTCAGGGTCTGCGGGAAGGGAATGCTGAACACTCTGTATGGAATCTATCCTTTGGTGGATCACCGTGTTAGCGGCGGCCATATCCGCCCTTAATACTGTAAATGCCTGGACTAAGGCAGCTATGGGTTCTTCCGTGGATCCCTGCATCGTCAAACACGACTAAACGGCTTCTCAGTCTGTTCTGACTTGAGAGTCGTGTAGACCGATGAGACCTCCGTCCCCAAGTGGCGCACAGGGGAACTAATAGAAACCCGCTGTGCGACCTTTGAGGCCACAGGTGAGAGATGTCTTCCCAGATCCACGGAACCTCTGGAACACCGATGCTGCTGTCAAAAGGGAAGGAGGTTAAGTACCAGGCAATTACAATACAATCAGGTAAACGATAGGATCCAAAGAGTCTTACCTATCTGGTGTTGGGGAAACCCAGGTAACCTAGTAGAGAGGTTCGAGACTCAGATGATGCGGCGGTCCCTGGAATAGTAGAACCGCAGATGAGCGTGGATGGGGGGTTAGCCACCTGTAGGAGAGGGCTTGACTTGAATCCCAGAAGGGAAATGGCGTAGTAGTTCAACAAGGTAACAGGGGATGATCCAAAGGCAAGTCGAGGTGAAGTCCAAAATCCGGCAACAGGTACACAGTTCCAAGCGAAGGTACAAAGGGGTGTCCGAAGGAGTCCGAGGTAGAGTTCCGTGATCAAAGTAACAAGGAGCAGTTCGTAACGCCAAACAGGGTCTGAAGACAGCTGAGAAGCAATGAGCATTCTGTCTCTCAGACCTTTATACTGTGTGTCTCTGGGTCATGTGACGTCTCTGGGTCATGTGACGTCCACCAAGGTCACGTGAGGAACGCCACACTGGATCACGTGACCGACGTGAAGACGTAATGCCGCCCCTTCTGCTATAAGTTCTCCAAGGCAATTGCCAATGCAGAAAGGGTTGCAATCGAGCCCGTACACCAAAGCTGGTACGGTGTTTTCGGTCCTTTGGGTTCACCGAATCACTTGAGCCTCGAACCGTGGGAGGAGATGTTGGGGGAATGTGTGCAGTGTTCTGACGTGGAGTGGACTGGTGTGCAGGGGATCGCCTAACAGCATGCACTACAAAGCATTCGTGTGTGAATTAGCGAAGACCATAACTACAAGTCCCAGAAAGAAAAGTCAAAGTAGAACTGGACAAGTACACCCCTACCGCCATAAAATGGTAAATGTTGCATACATGTATGGAGCAAATAAGAAAATGTTCTTCAACCAAGGAATGTCACTTTTCTTAATTTGCATGCCGCTCAGCGTGAGGCCTTAAGTGTAACACACAGTATTTGCCTTTGGCAAGTAAAAGCATCGGAGGACACTGTTTTGGTAGCAATCAATCCAAAGGTGTTCCTATCGGGTGAAACTGGAGCCCTGTTCTGCAGGCTGTAGGGTGCATTCAAAGGAGGGGAAAATATAAGGGCGATAGCTTTCTTTTTTGTTGACGGGCGGCCTGGTTCTAGAAAGCAAAGTCAATATGAAAGAGGAAAATAGAAACCAGGCTAGTCATTCTTCAAGCTAGCTGTTGAAAATTACACTCCTAATTATACAGATACTAATTTTAATTGAAAAACATGAAAAAACACAGCATGTTAAAAGAACAATTGGTCAGAGATCATTGTTGTCAACCAAAAGGATGAAAACATATGTCATGTTACAGATACTAGATGAAGGATAGATTAATGTGTGGTAGCAAATTACAAACACATTTCTACTGTCGACACAATAGTGTTTCTGGCTCGGATTTCAGTAGTGAAACCAATAAAGTATTTTTTAATGGAGAAATGGCTTTCAGAAGCTCCAAGCTTTCTTCAGGACAATGTAAATGTTGTTAGATATGACGACATGGATCTAGAAATAACAAAAAGTGTGTGGATCAAAAGATTTGAATTAAAAAGTGTGATAATTCCTTTATTATTTAGGAAAAAGAAATGGGGTCAGTAAAAGGTTGAATCTCACCTTTAAAAAAAATAGCGTTTTGGGATTGAGAGTTGAATTCCGACTGTTTGACATACAGTGTAGGCGGTCTCTTGTGCCCAGCAGCTACATAAAGTAAGAGAGATGTAAAAACTAATTAGATCTACATACTATAGTTGTAATTACTAAATATATGATAGGATAGATCAAGGATAATTACCTGAAAAGGATAATGAAGTCACGTAAAAAGACGTGTTCATCGGGTCCCGGGATTGGAACCAACAGTTAAATGTTTTTGGAGGCGTAGAAGTCAGAAATGAAGAAGTACAAAAATCAGTGCATGGTGTTTCTGTAAGAGTTACTATTACAAAAATAGTGACAAAAAAACAATGGCAAAAAAAACCCTCGTCTAGGAAGACTATGGTGAGAGGCTAACGTGATTCAGACTGTGGATGATAAAGAAAATGTTTAGGGAAGTGCCAGGTAAATGTGGGCACTGTGAAATGCAGCCAAATGATTGACGCATCTGACAGTCAACGTGTAGTATTCCATAAACGTACACATATCGGCATGTGCAAAAAAACAGAATATAAGTAGAATTCAAACAATTGACTAATAACATTTCGAAAAAGTAGTCAATGCAGTGCTTGTGAGTTGTTCGGTCATTAAGGACGTTGAAGGCACAGCCGAGATGACGCGCTGCTGCCATGATTTACATAGGCGCGCTGCATTTGGTAACGCCAAGTCATCGGAATCACAGTGATGTGAATGCATGAAGGCATGCCAGGTCAGGGCTCTTTACGGTATATTAGAGCAGAAAAAAGGGGGGAGACTTACCCTCGCTGATTTACTACACGGTGCAAACGATGCAACTGCAGTGTCTCGGCTCTCGCGCATGTGTAGACCTGTTGAGAGACGGGTCAATGGAATTGAAACAGCTTTATTGATGTCAGCCGTTAAAAAAAAGCTGTATCGAGCAAGACCTTGTTTAATGTGCAAAAGACGATTCTTAATTTTGTAAATTAGGGAAAAGTTGCAGAGGTGTCTTAAAAACCATTTCTGTTACTGTTGTACAAACCTACAAATAGAATTAATCTGAGATCGATACAAAATAATTCTATTATATGGAAATGGATCACAGGACGGTAGTTGTAGGTATGTTTTATGGATGAATGAGAGGCAAGGGAATAATGTTTATTTATTTATTTATTTATTTATTCGCATTTGTTAAGCGCACAGAATCAGCCCTGAGGCATCGTGGCGCTGGTTACAGAATAGCGCTGGTTACAGGGAAAGCGCGTCTTAGTTACAGCATACAGAGGCATACATGCATACAGTTTGGGCAGTAGCAATAGTTAGCAGTGTGTGCCTGAATGGCAGTAGGTAGAGGAATTTTAGTTAAAGAGAGAGGTTTTGAGTTTTTTTCTAAACGCTGTGAGGGAGCCTTCTGCTCTTAGAGCGTGGGGGAGATTATTCCAAAGTTTTGGTGCTATGTAGGGGAAACCCAGCCCCCCGGCTGTAATCTTGTGGATGCGTGGTACAGTGAGTTGGTTAGTGTAGCAGAGTCTGGTAGGTCTGGATGAGGTCTGTCTGAGAATGGTGTCTGAGAGATATGATGGTGCAGTGTGGTGGATACATTTGTGGGTAGTAGTCAGTACCTTGAAGGTGATGCGTTCTTTGACAGGGAGCCAGTGAACTGATTGCCTTGCCAGTGAGATGTGGTCCCTTTTGGAGATGTTTAATGCTGCTCTTAGAGCGTTATTTTGGGTGACCTGGAGTTTGTTTAGGTTTTTTTCAGAGGTGCCGGCTAGAAGTGCATTGCAATAGTCAAGTTTAGCGCCTATGGTAGCTCTTGCTATTGAAAGGCAGTTTTCTTTGGAAAGGAATGGTTTAATGGCGTTGATGAGTTTAGTGCTTAGTGCAGATGCGGAGACAATGGCACTAACTTGTTTGTCCATGGACAGGGTTGCATCAATGTAGACCCCTAGCGTTTTCACAGAGGATAGGACTGGGATAGTGCAGTTGTCGATGTTGAAATTGGCATAGCAGCTGTCTAGCCTGGCCAGTGTGGATTTTTGGCCGAGGATAAGGATTTCAGTCTTATCCCCGTTAAGACATAGGCCGTTAGTGGCCATCCAGGCTTGAATGGTGGCATATATGAGTTTTAGAGCTAGGGCGTCTTTGTGGTATGAGCCTGATAGAGGGAGGAGCACTTGGGTGTCGTCGGCGTAGTTGGTGTAGGCAATCCCAAGTGCATCAAGTTTCTCGAATAGGGGCTTAGTGAATAGATTGTAAAGCGTAGGTGCTGTACAGGAGCCTTGAGGGACACCGCAGTGTATTATGGATGGTGTTGCGCTCGAAATGTTTGAAAAGACTTTCATGGCCCTCCCTTCAAGAAATGAGGTTATCCAGGAGGTGGCTTGGTCAGAGAAATGTGCGGAGTGGGAGAGGTGTGAGGTGAGGGTCTTGTGGTCCACTAGGTCGAATGCCGCAGAGAGGTCGAGGAGAAGTAAAAGGGCGGGTTTGCCTTTGTCCAATATCTTGGTTATTTGGTTTTTTAGGTCCAGCAAAGCAGTCTCTGTTCCATGACCTTTGCGGAAGCCTGACTGTCTGGTGCCTAGGATGGAGTTAGATTCGAGGTATAGTTGGATTTGGCTGTGTGCCACTTTATCTAGAATCTTGAGAAGGAAGGGGACAGTTGTTATAGGTCTGTAATTGTTAGGCATCGTGGGGTCGAGAGTGGGCTTTTTTAGAAGTGGGCGCACCCAGGCTTCTTTAAGACTGTCTGGGACAGAGCAGGACTTGAATGAGGCATTAATGAATGCGGTAATGATTGGGGCAAGTGGTTCAGCGCAGTCCTTGATTAATTTAGGGGGGCATGTATCGGCTTTGCAAGTCGATGGTTTCAGATGTTTCAGTATGTCCAGGACTTCTAGTTCTGAAACTTCTTTAAAGGCAAATTTGGGAATGTTAGTGGTTTTGCTATGGGATTGGGAATCTAAGTGTCGACTCTGTTTTGGCAAGGTATTGTAGTGGTCGCGGATTTTGTTTTGTAAGAGGTCTATTTTGTTGAGCATGGCGGCTTGGATACTGTTGCACCAGCCTTCATCCTTGATGATCTCGTCAGAGGAAGTGGGAGGCACTGTGAGCTCTTTAAAGATAGAGAAGAGTTCTCTTGAGTGGCACTTTGAGTCTAGTATTCGACGGTTGTATGATTCAGATTTGGCATTGAAGATGGCGGTTTTGTATTTTTTTGCAGTGACTTTGAATAAGTCTTTGGTGATGTCGCATGGGTTGGCCTGCCAGTTTTTAAGTGCTTGGCGCTTTTTGTCACGCAGAGCTTGGAGGTCCTCTGTTGCCTACTCACGAAGAGGAAACTCATTGGTTCATGAATCTCAAAAAAGTAGTTATGCTTCCATTTACTAAAAAAGGTGAGAAAATAACATAGTGCTATTACTGACAACTAGACAAGGAATACATGTCTTTGAATAGATGAGAGGCATGGTCATATTCTTATCCATTTCACAAAAGAGTATATCTCGTGAGTTGTGGGTCACAAGAAAGTAATTATGCTTACATTTATGTCAAACAATGCAAAAATGACGTAGTCATATTACTGGCAATCAAAACTATTTTACTGACGAGCTAAACAGGGGGTAGTATACTAGCTTAGAGTTATGGTAAAAACTCCTTACGTGTGGTTACCTTAGAAGTGGTTCAGTATGTGGCAGAAGGAGATGCATACCAGTATTTTCAACAATTGCCGATGATTATCCGATTACATTTTCATCTGAGAGAGGCACATATATATGTTGTTTCAAGAATTTGGACAATTACCCTTTGTATCTTACACTCTATCTGTAGAGTGATGCAGATGCAAGTCAATTGAAAAACAAGAGTAAAGGCACAGAGAAATTAGTCCCAAAAAGGGTAGTTGCGCACACATTAGTGGTTAAATGCTATTGTTATGGTGTAGACGGGTTGCAACAGTAGCAGTGCGTAGAAGGGTACATTCTCGGTACCCCTTCTATGTAAGCAGGGTAGATAAAATGGTAGAGGCCTGCCAATCTGCACTACCCCAATGAAGGTGTAGGTCTGAAGTTTGTTTTTACAACCAGTTAGTCCAATACCAATGTAAAGTGAGTTGTAATGTAATTATTTATTCACAAAAGAATACACTACACGCCAACACGTGTTTCAGCCCTCTCTGGGCCGTCCTCAGGGCGTATTAATATCAATATAGTGCATAACTGTCAGAAAATAATACAAATACATGTGCATTGCAACCAATAAAATTTCCAAGCACATTGGTTTTATACAAAATGTTACAACATGGTTTCGCAGTCAAAATATGAAAAAGTTACATGAACCATGTGGAACATAGCGTACAGAGGAGGAGTGGAGTGGGAGACAAAAAAAGGGGGGGAGAGAAGAAGAGAAGAAAGCTTTGTATTAAATTTCAAATAAAATTTAATTGAAATTCAACATTGATTCGTGTTAGCAGTTCCTAGGCACTTCATTACCAAGTACTGTGTGCTTGAATCAAATAACGCTCCATATTATCTTAGCAAAGTTGTTACACATTAGTAGGCAGTGAACAGTCCATTAGTTAAATGTACCTGAAATTGGTAAATCTGCCAAAAATCAGTCTCAGTAGAAATCGTTTGTAGGAATTGGATTGTACCTATTATAAAAATATACATGAATGTTATCTGTTGAGTGCTCCTCATTAAAGCAAGAATTTTGGGGTAAAAGTTTGCTTACCAATGAAAATGAAACTGGATTAGAAATCCGTAAAATAATACTTTGCTGAAAGGTCTAGAGTCTGTAAGTTACAAGTTGCATCTGTTTCAGAGACAAAACCGAGGAAATGGTGTAAGGGGGGTCTGGTAGTACTTTCTGATAAAGGAAATGCTGCCTGTCAAAGGGAAGCACAGAGCGCTTACCTTCATCGCCTAAATGCGTTGCTGCACGGCGATTTCTGCCGGCAGGCAGAGACTCTCTGAGTGGAATGTGGGTGCGGCTGGGTTAGCCAATAGCCATGTGGCCTGTGCTTTTAGAGGCTATGGTCATGTGATCCTTGGGTTCCTGTTGCCTAGTAACATGGTTGGTGTGAGAGTTGTGTTCCATTCAACACGTACGTGGCGCGGATTCGCTTCCAACACATGTATTTGTATTATTTTCTGACAGTTATGCACTATATTGATATTAATACGCCCTGAGGACGGCCCAGAGAGGGCTGAAACACGTGTTGGCGTGTAGTGTATTCTTTTGTGAATAAATAATTACATTACAGCTCACTTTACATTGGTATTGGACTAACTGGTTGTAAAAACAAACTTCAGACCTACACCTTCATTGGGGTAGCGCAGATTGGCAGGCCTCTACCATTTTATCTACCAATTGAAAAACAAGTTCCACTCTATAGAAACGTTAAGGCCTTTCCACATGGTATCTAAACGATAGATCCACTTTTGTTCAAGGAGACGTAGCATAATGTCACGGTTGCCTCCCCTATAGGGATTTTCTACTGTTTGAATGACGAACCAGAATAGGTCTGTATGAAGATGTTTCTTTATTTTGAAGTGTGCAACCATTTGTTTGTCCTCTACTTCGTTTTTTATGCAAGATCTTTGTTCATAAATACGCTGATGGATTTCTCGTTTGCCTTTGCCGATGTATATTAGGCCACAGCAACATTTTATACTGTAAACCAACCATTTAGTTTTGCAGTTTGTGAAAGAGTTAAATTTCCAAGTTGTTCCATTTAGGTCTATTTCTTTTAGATCCTTTGTAAAAGCACAGGCAGTGCATATGCCACATCTGTGGTGACCGATGACTTGTGGTAGATTCCATAATGTTCTTAGACCAGAGTTTTCTGGTTTAGGTTCTTCATAGGTATGGACAAGGCAGTCTTTAAGATTCCTGCTGTGTTTGAAAGTGAATCTAGGTTTGTTCAACTTGAAAGTTTCCGTAGTGAGAATATTCCAATGGCGTAGTACTGTTTTTCTTAGGTTATTACTATTCGGTGTATAGGTGGTTACACATGTTATTTTGTCTTGTTGTTCTCTTGATGTTGGAGTGAGACACAATTGGCGGTTAGCGTTTCTTGCTCTCTTGGGTGCTCTTCTGATGACATGAGTAGGGTAGCCTCGTTCTTTAAGGCGAGTTGTCAATGATTTGCCAGTGCTGTCAAAATCAGTTACAGTTGTACAGATGCGGCAGAAGCGTAAAAATTGACTCTAGGGTAGGTTTTCCTTTAGACTGGACGGGTGATAGCTCAAGTAGCGGAGCAGGTTTTGAGGTTGGTTTTCTATATAGTGTAGTTCCCAATTTGTTCTCATCCAGTTTGTAT
Source organism: Ambystoma mexicanum (assembly GCF_040938575.1). NCBI lineage: Eukaryota > Metazoa > Chordata > Amphibia > Caudata > Ambystomatidae > Ambystoma > Ambystoma mexicanum. Next base: position 353,815,744 of record NC_090933.1, read on the forward strand.
ATTTGTAGGTCAAGAAACGGAATACTGGATATGTTTTGATGTTTAGTGAACTTGATCCTGGGATTTTGTGTATTAAGACAAGAAAAGAATTCTTCCAATAGGTCATTTGTGGTTTCTATTTTTCTCTTTCATATTGACTTTGCTTTTTAGAACCAGGCTCCCCGTTAACAAAAAAGAAAGCTCTCACCCTTATATTTTTCCTGCCTACAGACAACCCTTTGGTTGTTCGGCGGGACTACGTCACTAATCATGGAGCAAGTGAACATTGTCACTTTCTCTGAGTTATACAAGAAGCTTCTAGGTAGACCATCTCTGTTACGTCAAAGACCAACAACAGCAGCAATTGATAAATCTTTGGCTCCATCAGATCTAGACATTTTTACTCAAAAAAGAAAGAAGCTAGTGAGAACCGAATCACATGACCAAATGATGTTGGGAGTTTCTCAAAGCCGGGGTTATCCCTAATGGGCTCCAAGTTAGGAATATTCCACGAGTCTTTGTAGATAATCCAACATTTCTAGCAAAATTTAGTGGCGTGGGCAATAAATGCTCACGCGATTTGGTCATTTTAGTAATCGATACAGCTGAGGAAGAAGCCAAAACACAAACAGAAGATCTCAAAAACCTAGAAGACAAAATCTTGAAAGACTCAATCATTTCAGACATCAAAAAACAATTGGAATTGATTGATGAAGAAATGGTGAAATTTCAAAAATTTACAACTGACAAAAAATTATGGAAATTAAAAAATGATATCAAGAACTACAAATAGGAGAAAACATATCCTTATCTAGTTCCTGGTTTCTATAATCAACAAAACTCAATGCAATCAACAGGAGGTTACAATCAACGTTGTTCCCCAAAAAATGTGTGTCCTTCTCTAATAGCTCAAACAGTAGTGATTCTGACTCTACCAACGCAGGAGAGTCAACATCTAAACAAAACCATCCACAATTTTTTCAGGGGCGAGAGAGATGGGGAAAAACCCGCCAACAAATGCCCCACGGGATGAGGACAAGACAATGGGTAACGCCGCCACAACAGATGTGTTAATACCCATTTTCAATTTAAGTAAAACCACATTTTGACTCAGATCGAAACCAACACTTTGTCAAAAGGGCTTAGCTTTATACCCTATAGCAACGCTGATAAATTAACGATTGAAGTAGAATTAAGAACATTTTTTGAACAATCCATTTGAAGTACTTCTTTTGCGACATGCCAGAAAGAGATCCTCCCAAGTCCACAGGTTTGAAGCCACCCTCGAATTTTACACCTCTGGCATCAATGGTATGCCCCAAAATATTGGCTTTCGAAAACAAAATCTTAACAGAAGTAAAAAAAATGTTCACTAACAAGACACATTTTGTGGACAATCTAACGTAAGACGAGAGACAAGCCATCAAGACACTAGAAGGCAATCACGATTTTATAATCAAACCTGCCGACAAGGGAGGCGGTATTGTCCTGTGGGAAAGACCGCTTTATGACAATGAGATGAATCGACAACTAGAAGAGATTAAATTCTATGAAAAGATCGACATCAATCCAACACTCAGACTTTCATCTGAGATAGAGAGTCTTATGATACACGGAAACACGGAAGGATGGCTCGATGATGATGAAAAACACTTTTTGGTCAAACAACATCCTATCGTACCAGCAATATACCTACTACTCAAAATTCATAAAATGATCAAATACCACCTGGCAGACCTATTGTAGCAGGCATAGGGGCCATTTTAGAACCCATATCAATTTACGTAGACACTTTCCTTCGCCCATTTTTTGGAAAAATTAGATCATTCGTACAGGATACATCAATGATTAACATCTTGACGGCAATCTCAATTGAGAAAGAAGACCTGTTAGTAACTCTTGATGTGAAATCACTTTACACTAGTATCCCCAAAACGGAATGTATCAAAGTACTCAAAACTTATTTGGACAAAAGGAGCAATATGGAACCACCTACTGCATTTCTCCTTGAGTGCACCCAGCTAGCACTCATGGAAAAGTTCTTCATTTACAAAGAAACATTCTATCAGCAATGCCAAGGTACCAGCATGAGGGCGACATTCGCTCCGGACGTAGCAAATCTGTACATGGACTCATTCGAACACTCTTCGGTTTATCATGACAATAACCAGATCAAAGAAAATGTGATTTGTTGGCACAGGTACATGGACAAGATCTTTGTGGACTGCGTGGCACCAATGACCTATTGGAAGAACTTTTCTCTTGGCTTAATACACAAAATCCCTGGATCAAGTTCATTAAATCTCAAGACATATCCAGTATTCTGTTTTTTGACCTACAAATGGACAAACTGGACAAGAACAAATTGGGAACTACACTATATAGAAAACTAACCTCAAAAAACATCTTGCTCAGCTACTCAAGCTATCACCCGTCCAGTCTAATGGAAAACCTACCGTACGGTCAATTTTCATGCCTCCGCTGCAACTGTACAACTTTAGCTGATTTTGACAGCACTGGCAAATCATTGACAACTCGCCTTAAAGAACGAGGCTACCCTGCTCATGTCATCAGAAGAGCACGCAAGAGAAAAAGAAACACTAACCGCCAATTGTGTCTCACTCCAACATCAAGAGAACAACAGGACAAAATAACGCGTTTAACCACCTATACATCGATTAGTAATAACCTAAGAAAAACAGTACTACGCCATTGGAATATTCTCACTACGGAAACCTTCAAGTTGAACAAACCTAGATTTTCTTTCAAACGCAGCAGGAATCTTAAAGACTGCCTTGTCCATACCTATGAAGAACCTAAACCAGTAAGCTCCGGTCTAAGAACATTATGGAATCTACCACCAGTCATTGGTCACCACAGATGTGACACATGCACTGTCTGTGCTTTCACAAAGGATCTAAAAGAAATAGACCTAAATGAAACAATTTGGAAATGTAACTCTTTCACAAACTGCAAAACCAAATGGTTGGTTTATGGTATAAAATGTCCCTGTGGCCTAATATACATTGGCAAATGCAAACGAGAAATCGGTCAGCGTATTTATGGTATCAGGCAATAATATCCCGATATATGGTCGCTGTATATAATGTCACTGGGAAAAGGTTGTGGCGACATTATATAGGTGAACATATATATTGGGACAGGGGCAGCGGGTTTGCGGGGGTGTCCCCCGGTCCCCATGAAAAGTAAAAAAGGGTTTGGGGGTTGCGGGGGTGTCCCCCGCATGTTCCATGTAATAGTGTCCCCACAAAAACGGCCTTTTTTTTCATGGCGATATTTTTGAGGGACATAATTACATGGAACCGTATTTATGAACATAGATCTTGCATAAAAAATGAACTAGAGGACAAAACAATGGTTGCACACTTCAAAATTAAGAAACATCTTCATACAGATGTATTCTGGTTCGTTATTGAAACGGTAAAAAATCCCCATCGGGAAGGCGACCGTGACATGATGCTATGCCGCCTTGAACAAAAGTGGATCTATCATTTAGATACCGTGAGGAAAGGCCTTAACGTTTCTATAGAGTGGAACTTGTTTTTCAATTAACTTGCATCTGTATTACTCTACAGATAGAGTGTAAAATACAATGGGTAATTGTCCCAATTCTTGAAACAACATATATATGCCTCTCTCAGATGAAAATGTAATCGGATAATCATTGGCAATTGTTGAAAATCCTGGTATGCATCTCCTTCTGCCACATACTGACCCACTTCTAAGCTAACCACACATAAGAAGTTTTTACCATACTTCTAAGCTAGTTTGCTACTCCCTGTTTAGCTCATCAGTAAAATATATTTGACTGCCAGTAATATGACTGTCATTTTTGCATTAATTGATGTAAATGTAAGCATAATTACTTTCTTGTGACCCACAACTCTACAAGATCTACTCTTTTGTGAAATGGATAAGAATATGACCATGCCTCTCATCTATTAAGAAATGTATTCCTTGTCTAGTTGTCCGTAACAGGACTATGTTATTTTCTCACCTATTTTAGTAAATGTATGCATACTACTTTTTGAGATTCATGAACCAATGAGATTCCTCTTTGTGAGTAGGCAATATTATTCCCTTGCCTCTCATTCATTTCCAAACAATAGAATTATTTTGTATCGATCTCGAATTAATTCTATTTGAATGCTTGTACAACAGTAACAGAAATGGTTTTTAGGACTCTGCAGCAATTGTTTCCTAATTTACAAATCTAAGAGTCGTCTTTTGCATATTAAAAAAGGTCTTGCTCGATACAGCACTTTTTTGTACGGCTGACATCAATAAAGCTGTTTCAATTCCATTGACTCGTCTCTCAACGTGTCTACGCATGCACGAGAGCCGAGACACTGCAGTTGCATCGTTCGCACCATGTAGTAAATCGGCGAGGGTAAGTCTCCCCCTTTTTTCTGCTCTAATATACCGTATAGAGCCCTGACCTGGCATGCCTTCACGTATTCACATCACTGTGATTCCGATGACTTGGCATTACAACATGCAGCACACCTATGTAAATCATGGCAACACGCACTGTATTGACTACTTTTCAAAATGTTATTAGTCAATTGTTTGAATTCTATTCAAGCTCCTTTTTTTTTCCACATGCCGATTTGTGTACGTTTATGGAATACTACACGTTGACTGCCAGACGTGTCATTCATTTGGCTGCATTTCACAGTGCCCATATTTACCTGGCACTTCCCTAAACATTTTCTTTATCATCCGTAGTCTGAATGACGTTAGTCTCTCGCCATTGTATTCCAAGAGGAGGGATTTTTTGCCATTGTTTTTTTATCACTATTTTTGTAATAGTAACTCTTACAGAAACACCATGCACTGATTTTTGTACTTCTGTGCTTCCTCTGGGACGAGTTACAAGCGTCCTCAAACCAGACTTCATTTCTGACTTCTACGCCTCCAAAAACATTTAGCTGTTGGTTCCAATCATGGGACCTGATGAACACATCTTTTTACATGATTTCATTATCCTTTCCAGGTAATTATCCTTGATCTATGCTATCATATATTTAGTAATTACAACTATAGCATGTAGCTCTAATTAGTTTTTACGTCTCTATTACTTTATGTAGCTGCTGGGCACTAGAGACTGCCTACACTGTATGTCAAACAGTCGGAATTCAAACCTCAATCTCAAAACTCCATTTCTTGAAAGGTGAGGTTCAACCTTTTTTTGACCCCATTTCTTTTTCCTAAATCATAAAGGAATTATCACACTTTTTAATTCACATTTTTTAATCCACACACTATTTGTAATTTCTAGATCCATTTCGTCACATCTAACAACTTTTACGTTATCCTGAAGAAAGCACAGAGCTCCTAAAAAGCCATTTCTTCATTAAAAAAGACTTCCTTGGTTGCACTACTGAAATCCCAGCCAGAAAGACTATTGTGTCGACAGTAGAAATGTGTTTGTAATTTTCTACCACACATTAATCTATCCTGCATCTATTGTCTGTAATATGACATATGTTTTCATCCTTTTGGTTGACAACAATGATCTCCGACAAATTATTCTTTTAACATGCTGTGTTTTAACATGTTTGGAATTAAAATTTGTTTTATTTGTATAACTATGAGTGTGATTTTCAACAGCTAGCTTAATAATAACTAGCTCTCAGTAAGGTTCCCCATTGTGTGTCGAGAAGGGAGGGGTGCATTCAAAGGCCACAAACTGAAGGTCCTTGTCACATGAAAAGCAGGAATTTTTCAACACTGACACAAAAACGGATTTGCATGTGGCTGCAAGTGAAAACTGAAAGTCCCTTTCACATGAAAAGCAGGACCCCAACACGGATTTGCATGTGTATTTTTCAAGTTAAATCAGAAGGGCCACGTGGAAAAGGCCTACCAGTCATTACCAAAGGAAAAGCAGCATTTTAAGTCACAAAGCAAGAAGAAAATCAAATGCCCCTTTCAAATGAAAAACAGGATTTTAAACACGGACACAAAAACAGATTTGCATGTGTGTTTGCAGTTTAAATATGAAAATGTACCACTGCTAACAAACAAATGTCAGAGAAAAAAGACATGGGCCCCGATTCATGGAATTGCTTGTGTATAAAATGGGGATTTGTGTGTCATTCTGCCTGAAAATGCCTGTTTGACGAATGGAGATTTGCGGGCAGAATGGCACGCAAATCCCTGTTTTACACACAAATAGTTCCATAAATCAGAGCCATGGTGCGTGTTGACAAAAAGTAATGTATATTATGTTTTGAATGCAATATGTCAGCAGACATTTGAAAAGAAAAGCCCACTTTGTTTTCCATGGAAATGTGTCACGCTTCGTCCCTGGAAGCATTGTCATCAGTGGAGGCTGGGGGGTATTGTTCACTCTAACTGGCTGCAGCAGTCTAGTTTACCCCTAATATGGCCGCTGCAAGGATATAGGTGGTTACTTTCGGATATGCTTCGCGTTGTATCCGTCTAAGGACCCTCGCTGCTTGTGCGTCTTGTTTGTGCTAGCGCTTTTGCTTCGGCTTGCTTGCTTATACTTTTTTTGCTTACTCTCAGTCCATTTTGCTACTTCATCTACTTCTGATCTCGTTCTTTCTGATCTGTTGCTTTCTATTCCTATGATTTCTATTGTGTGCTTTTTTACTTTTGTTTTGTGTTTTTACCGGCCCTGCGGTACTTCCGGGTTCTGTCTATCCCCTACCTGACTTCTTTCTTGTTTATTATTTCTTTCCAGTCACGGACCGTAGCTATCTACCTTATGCCACTTTGATCACAGTGCTTTACGTCATCTCTGTCTTTTCCTATTTTTCTTACCTATGATAAATCTTGACTCCATTTCCTACATTTTCTGTCATCTCCTTTTCAGTGGTTAGGAATCACGTTCTAAAGCGCTCTTGCCTTTGTCCTGTTGATTCTGTCTATCTGTTCAGCTTTGTCCAAGGTACTTTTTCTTCGTGCTCACCTCCGTACCCTCATTCTTTTTTTGCTTTCCCGCATTCAACTTCCGGTGTCCAGTATCTTGACGATCCTACACCTCCGACAAGATTCTGTAAGGGTGGTTTTGGCATGGCTGTACTCACTTCTGTTAAGAGACCGGAGGACATTCCCTTGCCATTGTGTTTCAGTGGTGGAACTTTGGAGGAATATCTACTGTAGGAGGAACGAAGCTTACCTTTCTATCCCGGATCTTAAGAATTCAAACATCAAAGGCATCACCTCTTCTGTCAACCCAGAACTGTTGGCATATCCAGGGTTTTTTCTGACACATCAGCTTTTTCCCTGGACATTTTTGGGGGCTTGCTCCTTTCCTTGGCGTTCCCCTGATCCTGTTTCCCTGCAGGTCAAGGTGGCCTCTGAGGGAGCTTGCCCTTATTTGCACAAGAAAAAGGAAAGACTAAAGAAACTAAAAGGAACTGAAAGAAAGAGGTATTGAACATCTTTAAAGAAGACTGAGGTGAGGAGAGGGAATGGGGAGGTACCACGGACTTTGACAAAATGTTTCTGTAGGCCAGAGGCAAACCCTTTTGCTGGCTGTGGGACACATGTCACATTGAACTCCCCCACTGGAAGACTGGCATCCTAGTGTTTACAGCTGCCATAAAATGTGGATTTCTTGAAAGGTGTTGTCCCAGAAGGCTGGGCTCTGTTCAGAGGCAACTGCCCTTGGCTAGAGCATGACCAGAATGTAGACTGAAGGCTTGAAGACGGGGGCGGGGGGCTACAATTAAGAGAGGCTAACTCTCCAACTTCAAAGAGCAAGCTTCCAACACAAAGAGACTGATAAAAAAAACTCTGGTTATCAGGCAGGTCCATTGAGAGCAATTGGCCTGGGGGCATGAGAATTACCATTTGTCCCACATGAAGATTTACTATTATTTTAAAAGGACTATTACCAGTAAGGCCTTTTCCCCAGCAACCATAAATCGGATTTTCTTTATTTATGTGTGTGGCATTTTTTAGGTAATTTCCAGGTGATTTTGGGGGATTTCAAATTCCTCCACCTGTGACGCAGGGAACTTTAGTGGCTGATCTGAAAATTTCCCAAATTTGAGATTTGGCGAACAGGAGGAGGGGAAAATTAGGAATATGGGGAATACATTTCATTTTCTAACAATTCTGTGTTTTGTGAAAACAGCAGAAAAGTGCCACACGGCTGTGCAAAATGGTGTGGACCTGGCTGGCATCTTATTTAATTCCCCGTGATTAGCTGAATTAGAAAATATATCTACTATGGTAGTTGCAAGTAAAATGATGAAGTTTTGCCACATAACTAGATTTTTGCCAACATTTGATGTAAGAACAAGTGGGGATTACAAATGGGAATTGCCATATGTTGCTCCAGACTCCTATCTCAATCCTGAGGGGGAGGCTGGATTGGGAGTAGCGAGAAGGGTAACTGTCCATTCTTAGTTGTGAAAACTCTTGCATGGTACTTCCCCAAGATTGTAAACTTAATGGTGTCATTGCTGCTGTATAAGGGGGGCTGCACTAGGAGGAAGGGACATAGCTGTGAAAATGTACCATCTGGAGGGCTGTTGAAACTTACTATCTAACATCTGTAAGGAAACACCAGAGGAGATTACTGAGAGTGCATCTGGGTGGAGCTGTCTATTTCTAGGATGGCTTAAAAGCTGATTGGGTCCTATGGTGGAGAGTGGGAGGCCATCCTTGAGAGTGGAGGGACCCGAATCCTGCCCTATCTTTCCAGAGTGTCCTGAAACACAGCTGTATTTCCTGAACTTTAAACAGAGGCTTTCTATATAAGGAGAACTGAGCCCTGGGAAACCAAAAGGTGGGGGAATCTGCTTGCCTTAAGTCATTCCACTTTATAGTGGGCTAGGGAGCAAAACTGTGTAGATCCTTAGCCTACTTAACTAAACAGATTAATTTAATTAATTCCCCATTTGGCAGAACACTACGGGTGATTTTTGTTAAAATTCAGAATTAACAAAGCTCACTTCCCAGTGTGCGCTGAAAAACGACAGCCTATAATTAAATTACCTAATCCTTTTTTCCTGTTGACCCCGGCTTTTTTTTAAGGAAGATGATGTCTTTGTTCATAAATCAGTCAAATCATTTTGTCCAACTTTCCCCTAACACCAGTCTTTAAGTGTGGGCGAGGGGGCTGAAAATCCTAAATTCTCAAAGCATCCCAATTTTACCATCCGGCTTCCCCAACACAGGCCTTTCGGTGGAGGAGGGTTGAAAATCAAAAATTCCCAGATCATTCCAATTTGTCTGTCAGATTTCCCCACCCCAAACCATAGTAGGGGCGGGAGGTCTGAAAAACAAACCGCTAAATCACCCTGTGTTTATTTTAAAGCAAAAGTGTGGGTGAAATAATAATTGCCAAATGCATTTGCACAAATTTGTAAAAATAAACTGCTAGCCTTTTAAGCACGCAGAAAAATTGAAATTGCACAGAATTACATCTATCAATGTGTTCAATGACCAGCACAAATTATTTCATGAAGTGTAATTTGTAGAAATTAAAGAATTGTGATTTGTGCTATTTTCATCTGATGTTTGTGATTTATTTCTGTTTTGAGAATTTTATCGTGTTGTGCCACAGATAAAGTGGTGTTTGACATTTCAGTGCGAGTTTCGTAACAATTCATGCAAATAAACCTGAACATATTTCCTGTACATCGGCCTGGTTCTTCGCTCATTGGTAGCTCAGCGGGAGGGATCCAAGGGGTATTAGATGAATTGGAGATAGGGCTGAATAAAAGAATCCATTAAACAGTTTGTTGCGTGAGACCTTGAGTGGGGAGGGAAGTAACTCCCTGCGTTGAGGGTGGACTCTCAATAAACTGTTACAAGGCACAATAATAATTACTCCTATCTGATTTAGAAAATAAACGTATTCACTCAGCCAGAAGGATAATTTTGAATTGCTTTTATCAGCCCACCCAAACTCTTCCTGTCACTTAGAAAGGAACATGGGTGTTGCCAGCGTTTGGTTTGGGCGGAGAGAGAAGAGAGATTAAAAGGGATTGAAAGAGAAAGAACATGAGAGAGGGTAAGAAGGAGAATGTGACAGAGGACGATCCAAGCGACTGAACCAAAGAAAGAGTGAGTAAGAGACAGAGACAAAGTGAGGGAGAACCAGGAGACTGCATAAGAGGGAGAGCAAACAGAATAGTAGGCATAAAGAGAAGAAACTAAACAAAATGTACAGTCAGGATGGGAGGAAAAGAAGTGATACATAAGGAACAGGAAGGAGAGACAAAGGACACTAAATAGTAAGGCAATGAAGGAGACAATTGATCAAGTACGCAAGAGGGAAATTAGAGAACACAAAAGAGAGTGTGAATAAGTGAGTAAGAGTACAATAGGACATCTGAAGGAGGAAGAGAGGGAAGGGTCACAGACCAGGGGAGGCACAGAGAGGTCAGAGAAGGGAGCGTGAAGAATTTAGAGACAGTGGAGAAAATGAGTAGGGGAAGGCGAGTGATGAGGGAGAATAGAAGGCAGTGTAAATTAAGAATCCAAAACAAAAAAGACATATGTTCAGACCGAGCCTGTTCCATGCTGTGCAAATTCCATCCTACATGATCAGTCTTTGGATTTTTTACATTGGAAAAATGCATCCCATCCACTTGCAATGAAATCATCTGAGACAATTGGTTCAATGAGCTGCCTTCAACCCCTCCTCAATCCTCCTGCTGCAGAGGTATACTACTCAATTCTCAGGGTGTTGTCCTGCTTGGTATGAATTTCCATCACCCTAGCAAACCAAATGTCATCTGGACCTCAATAGGATACTCCTCAAAAACATCCAAGCTTCTTCTCCCCTTTGAGATAAAAATATATTTAGTAATATCACCTTTTTTTCTTCTTTTAACCACGTATTTCGCACGAATCACAATGATGAAAAAGTTTGAGACAAAACTAAAACATCAAAAAAAAAAAAAAAAATATTTAGTAATATGCTTTAGAGTGGTTGCAGTGCCATCATAGCATGCCATCTTCCGCAGCCCACCTCTGGGTAAGAGATTGCTCTGCATACCACGTGCTTCCCTTACAATATGCCTGCTAACCGCATGACCACGGATAGGTGGTTGGGGGGGGCACCTGTAAAAATGTTCCTTTAAAGGAGGGTTGGCATACACAGTTGTGAAGACCACAGCCCTATGATGAAGCTAAGGCTTAAAGGAATGGTTCAGTCAGAAATATTATTGTCCCTATGGTTCGGCCATGAAGTTTTAACCATAATTCGATCGATCGTACAAACATTTCATATGCACCTTACCCGAGTTTTCGTCTCATGAACACAAGCAAAATCAGGCAGCAGGGCGTGGCCATCTTGTGATAATCTTATCACTTGCCGAATCGCCCTGGGTGACCTGCGTTTGCGGTACTAAATCATATCCCCCCCCTGAGCCTGACATCACCAAATCATTTATATTCTCCGCCTCTCTCCATGACGTTGCTGGGGAGAATGGCCAAACGCGCCCAGTCATCACCTACGCGACTAGCCGCGGAACCCGGAAAACAACACACATCATCTCACAGCACGGCACGTCACAAATAGGAATATGAAACTGTACTTTAAGAGGAAACAACAAGACTGTATAGTTGGTAAAGTACATTTATGTCACATTAAATGTTTCGATAACAATGGGCATGTGACCTAATCAATTAAAATAGAACTTTTTTTCTTTGCTCTCAATTAATAAATCCGCAAATGTTTATCGTGAGTCATGCGCCGTTCCTTTTGGGTACACAGGGTGTTCGTTTTGGGTAATCGAAGCACTTCGGTCACACGGTGAATTGCAAGGCTGGTGCTTCAACTTGGCACTAGACCACTGTAAAGGTTGTTATGTTGCTCCTAATCACCGGGACCGCGTACGGACAGATTGGACCTTGTCTGTCTTCCCAAAATACGGTCAAGTAGATCCAGCGATTGACATGTAGCTGCAGCTGGCGATTGAAGAAGCCATCGGTCGGGGTCTGGAATAGATGACAATCGCAGAACGGCACGATGTACCTGTTTGCAAACGATAAAAATCGAAAAGTGTCTCAGTAGCCGATCTTTATTACAATTATTCATTTCCTTTATTAGCGCAGAGGTGACACAATGTGAACCAAGAGAATACAACGTGGAATATCAAAGTACTCTGCTATTTGCTTCCGCGGATAGTGCGAATGAGAATGTTGAGCTCTAAACGTAATGTGTAAACTGGGGCAAGAATTCGAGGTGCAAAAAAAATGTAATGATTTATTAGTGTAGAGCCAGGGAGAAACGAGTGGTGGTCTACATGCGTCTCAATGCTGGCCTGCCCCTGTTGCCAGAGGCGTGGCCAGGATTGTCTAACAAGTGGGGCCTGAAGCTAATGTAGTTGGGCCCACCACAGTGACATTAACATCTGTAAATTCCTACACAGTGCTGCTGAGTGAACGTCTACAAATTTTGGGTGGGCCTTACCCCTCAGGCCCTTCCCTGTCTACGCCTCTGCCTGTTGCCCGTTAGATAGAAGTACTAGCACTTCATTGCAATATGCCAAACAGAACGAACAAGTACAATGTCACCCATCAGTAACGGTCAGCTATTCGTATTTCGATTAGTTCTGGTATGAAATCGTCTAAAGAGAAACTTACATTATAGTTGCAGTTTCCATTCTCTAGGCGTAATGCAGACCGTGATGCAGAATGCTCCGTTCGCGTCAACGTTTTCTCAAAAACTGAACTTATATGTAACTAGGTGCAGTTTCGGAATGTGCAACCTTATCATATCATACATTATTACACCCTCCTTCAATTCAATTCCTTTCGGAATGGTCCCTGCCTCTCAAGGTCAAAAAAACAATAAAACCTTATACTGTGCGAGGGATGCGTGGGATCTCACAGCTCCCAAGCCGAAATTCAAAGCTGGTGACCTTCACTCAAAATGAACATACATTCTTACTTTGCAACATCCCGTGTCAACGCATCCATGAGAAAATGAATTTTGAACCACGGGCTCAGGAAATAGGGGGCCGCTCGTTCGTGGCGCTGCTCAGCTGTAGGTGAAATTTACCAATAGGGCCACCTCTGCTTATCTCATGGCCTCCTACCCATTGGCATGTTTTCACAGTCAGTACTTCTTGCGTGCCTAGAATGTTTTGTGGCCTAGGTCTAATCCCTTTTGTAGGTCCAGCAGTTATTCAGTTTTTTGCGGAACTTTATTGCAAGTCAACTGCCAAAACCCAAATATTCTTACATACTGTTACCCATTGTTCATTAACACGAAAAATGAAGGTCCCACAGTATCTCGACTAAACTGTGAAATGTGAAAGCAATCGTAATAATTGTTATATATTTTTAAGAAAAGGACTGAGAGGATATATTTCAAAAGGCAAAATGCATACTTTATTTATACAGATTATAGAAACATTTTTTGCAAAAATAAAAACAGACGGTCATCATTTCAACCGGGATTTGAACGATTTCACAAGCTCTGCTTTGGGTGGACATGGCACGCTGGTAATGTTTTGTGGCAATGTATGTGTGCTCTGAACAGATTTTAGCGCGATTCCATGACTATGCATCTCGACGACATTAACAATGAGATCTTTCACAAAATCGAATTCCATTTTATCATATACTGGCTTGACCACCCAGTTTTTGCTTCTTTTTGTAAAGGCCAAATTGTAGCAAAGCATCCCTAAGTTTCCTGCTGTCCTATATTGTTTCATTCCCACATTCTCGTTATGCTTTAATACCGCTAGTAAAGTCCTACATTTCATCCCCTGGATGCCAAAATGCAATCTCTTTGGCCTGTATTTTAGGCACATATTGTGGAACACCTCCAAATTTCCTGTGTGACAGAATTCTGTGGGTCCCTTCAGATCTCTTGATAGAGTTTTATCAAACACAATATTCTCAAGGGCTTTGTGTGGAGGTGAAGATGGTATCAACCACTTCTTCTTCCGTGCCTGCTCTGGGGACAAAAGGCCATGTTCACATTGGTGGAAATGTTGGTTTTCTGTCCAGTGGTGAACGTTGGAACAGTGGCACCATTTTTCCAGTAGAATTTCCACAGACCCATCACATGTTTTGGAGCTCCACCAAAGATGGTTGCTGAAAGACTGGGACCATTGTGAAATACTTTCAAAACCTTTTTTTTCCCCTGCAGCCGAGATGTTTTTATTAATTGATTTGGCAACATGCCATACATCAAACTGATGTTTAATATTTGGATACTGCTCTCTCATTGTCTTGGCTATTGAAACGTGTCTGTCCGTGGCTATGAGTACGATTTGCATTCTCCTCGATTGTCGATCTTCCAGTGATTTTATAAAACCAAGTTTCTCCATGGCCACCGAGGATTTACATTGGGACACCTGCACGACCACCGAACTCAGTTTTCTTACTTTCCATGTCCTGAAGATGGTAGGTGCAGTACTTAGCAGAAAATCCGGGGCTGTCACACTGTCCATCGCCGGCTAGCCTGAACCGTTTGTCGGGGAATGTACTTTCAATAGCCTATTGTTCAATTTTACAAGCATCACTGATGGCAGGGAATAGATAATCACGTTGGTATTTGTAGTATTGCGTTTTGGAAATGAAATGGAGTCCCACAAACTGAAAGAAACTGGATAACTTCTTGAAACTAGAGCCACTGAAAAGTAAAGTTGCTGCACACAGTAGATTGCCAGCTTGCAGTTTCACCAGCATTGGTTGAGCGGACCATGAAAATGCTTTATGTGACTTTTCACAGGTGGCATGTATTTTCAGGTTACTGCTTGTGTTAGACGAGTCACTCTCAACAATGGCTTTCCACATACGTCCCCTCCCACTGAATGCACACATTTCAGCATCTTTATAATATCCATCAAGCTGCTGCCAAATACTATGTATTTGGCCTCTTTTATAATACTGTCATCAGGCAACATTGTTGTTTCGGACTGACTCGTGGTGGACCTATCAGCAAAACAGAACATACTATAGTAGATATCTTTGTCTGTTTCGTCGGTCAATAGTGTTGATGCTTCAGTTTCTGTCATTTCAACATCTGTTACTTGACGATGGATAGGAGAAAACATCAATGTGGACTGTTTTATGGGGGGCATTTCTTTGGCGGGTGTCAATTGTGTCAAGTGCTCATCGAGTAATGTAAAACTATCTTCTATAAATTCAATTGTACCTTCCTCTGGCGGAGCGGGCGCATTGTAGCAATGGTCCAAGAACACTTTGCTGGAATCGCCGGTCTTATTAAATTTATTTTCTGGCCATTGGACATAGGCATCTCAAGTGTGAACACGACGCGCCTCAATGAATAGTTCCTCCATGGTGAAAACAGTTTGGCAAGCAGCATCTGTCATTTGTATCGCTGTCTGTGTCTGCATAGTCCGTACTCGATTGGGCAACTACAGGACAGATAGGAAAAGGGATGTTCAGTGTAAATCCAACATGCAGTGTTGTACAATTGACATTAAAAAAAGCATATAATGAAGGCCTTGGCGCAAAACTTTTGCCAACAATAGAAAGTGTTTATAACTAACCTTATTTTTATTTCTTTTCTTTGAAAACTTCTTTACTCTAACATCAGCAAACTGGCAGACCAACTCTGATACACGTTCCTCCGGTTCAATATACAGATCTTGTATACATCCCTACAAAAAATAGTATCCATTTAAAATAAGTCATTTCGCATTACACATCTAATTAGACTGACTTTCTTTTATTCGATGGTACTGTCAGTGCGCATACGTCTGGCTCCGGAGCAACTGTATGGTCTGGTTCCAGAACAACCACAATGGATGTTCAGTGTAAATCCAACATGCAGTGTTGTACAATTGACATTAAAAAAAGCATATAATGAAGGCCTTGGCGCAAAACTTTTGCCAACAATAGAAAGTGTTTATAACTAACCTTATTTTTATTTCTTTTCTTTGAAAACTTCTTTACTCTAACATCAGCAAACTGGCAGACCAACTCTGATACACGTTCCTCCGGTTCAATATACAGATCTTGTATACATCCCTACAAAAAATAGTATCCATTTAAAATAAGTCATTTCGCATTACACATCTAATTAGACTGACTTTCTTTTATTCGATGGTACTGTCAGTGCGCATACGTCTGGCTCCGGAGCAACTGTATGGTCTGGTTCCAGAACAACCACAATGGATAATGTAATTGTAGAGGACGCTGCAGCATCTCCCTGAAACACAGTACTTGTATTAGTAATGTCGAAAAGATTGGAAACGGGACAAAGACGACAAAGGTACATATCAACAGTAAAGTGGGAAAGAAACATTGTGCAATGCAATGATACGTTGCGAAAATATGATCAGATTATCTTGTTCTATTGAGCTATGATGACCCATACCCCTGACACTGGATCTACTACGAGGGATATTCAGATTGTAGTGGACGCTTCAGCATCTCCCTGAAACACAGTACTTTCATTAGTGAGGTCGAAAAGATTGGAAACGGGACAAAGACGACAAAGGTACATATCAACAGTAAAGTGGTAAAGAAACTTTGTGTAATGCAATGATACGATGCGAAAATATGATCAGATTATCTTGTCCTATTGAGCTATGAAGACCCATACCTCTGACACCGGATCTACTACGAGGGGAGTTCGGATTGTAGTGGACGCTTCAGCATCTGCCTGAAACACAGTACTTTCATTAGTGAGGTCGAAAAGATTGGCAACGGGACACACAATTTGGAAAGACCACAAAGGTACTTATCAACAGTAAAGTGGTAAAGAAACATTGTGTAATGCAATGATAGGTTGCAAAAATATGATCACATTATCTAGAATTCCGTACATAAAACCAGTCTGGAACAGAATAGCTAGGTAAGATTACCTGATACGCGCTCGAAGTAGTTGATGACTCCAGGCAAGACATGGATGTTGAATCTTGTTCCTTCATATTCGGTGGATAGTCATGGAGTGGTAAAGGGAAAGTATTATTCGATTTAGAAATTCCAACATTACAAAATGGCATGTAAGGAGACTGAATACGAGAACATTACACTTATTGAAACGCATAATATAGCATAGTTATCAGTCCCCATAAATCATTTTTCTATGTGGGTTCTACAAAACAAGGACTGATGTTTAGCAAAAAAGTAATTATTTCAAGAGCTATTCAATCACATAAATATGGAAAGTACTATAAGTGGCATTTACACCGAAAATACAAACGTAAATCTAAATCCGGAAGCGTGACTCACCTGTGGTGGCATTTTCACAAGTAAAGTCGGAAAAGCATTTGGGAGCAATTTCCAAGTTGTTCTCGGTTGATTCCTCTTTGTGTACAAGGATGTGTCGTACATATCCGGTGAGAAGTGCAGGCTGCAGATGCGGTATCGATGACCCCTCTTATCCTCCAAGACTTGGTTGACTCTACTTTTAAGGTCTTCCAGTGGATATCCGCAACGTCTGACCCATTCTCTTATTCGATCAACAGTCTTAGGGAATACATGCAATGTAATGCCTTTGGATTTGTCATGGGTCTTCTGAGGGCAACCGAAAATAGAACATGCAGGCATTGTTGTAAATTCTGCAAAATAAAGGTCAACATTATTAGAAAATTATTTTGCATAAGCATGTGAGAAAGAATGAATTGGACCATACATTGTTCGATGCACGCATTCTTTTGGGCACCACAGCAAAACCAGTGCAGTGTGTGCGGCTGTATTATAGGATACATTTCACAAACGTTTCAATGATGTGTTGAAAATCAGAACATGTTACTCATCCCTTGAATGTCCTATCATGCACGAAAATGAAACATGCTCATACGATAGGCACGGTCCGCAAAGGATGCAATATGATGCCAATTGACAATGATAAAAATTGATATACCGATAACATAACAAAAGAAACTCAATAGCAATGATACAAATTAACATAGCACTACAGAGTTAGATACTTCGGCATAGATATAAATTTACAAATGAAGGAGATATGATTAGGATACATGTCCTTACCTTGACCAACAAACAGTTGGATTCAGCAAGCAGAGTAATTAGTGGCAGGAGAACAGGGAGATGTTCACAGGTAGCACACTGACGAGTTCACTCGAAGCGGTCACAGAGTAGCACGTTCACGAGTTGACTTGCCGTGCTCAAGGATGTTCTCATGGTAAATATCCAGTGGTTTATAAAGAATAACAAAAGGGTGTGTGTTTGTGAATGAATGACGTGTATATGTCGTGGCATTATGTACATTGCAGGGGCGCGGTCTGCTTCAGGGGAGGCCTGCCTGGAGACACGGGGTCTGAGGAGGCCATGTGAGCAATGGCCCCTGGGTGTGGGATACATTGGCCGTTTGCGCCCCTGACAGCCCTCCATGGCAGCGCACATCCCCTGGTGCGAACTGCCTTTGATAGTGGGGGGTGGGATGGATGGGCAGGGAGGCGTGCAGACAAGGCACCGGAACACTGCTGAATGGAGACACACTTATGTGGATTGCAGGGGCGCGGTCTGCTTCAGGGGAGGCCTGCCTGGAGACACGGGGTCTGAGGTGGCCATGTGAGCAATGGCCCCTGGGCGTGGGATACCTTTTGAAGTGTACATGTTGTTTGGCACCTTGGCCGTTTGAGCCCCTGACATCCACCCATGGCAGCGCACATCCCCTGGTGCGAACTGCCTTTGATAGTGGGGGGTGGGATGGATGGGCCTGGGGCGTGCAGACAAGGCACCGGAACACTGCTGAATGGAAACACACTTGATTCACTTAAAAACTGAAATAACCATTGATTAAAAAAAATGTAGTGTTTTATTTGCTTTCTTATTTTGATGGCACAAAAATACTACACATTGTAAAGGTCTGGTTGCAGCTCAGCGATGGAAAATCCCCTGTACTGACCACTGTCGCTGGGGAAAGTTTGTCTAATGGCGCAAATGACACAGGCGGGTATTACTTGTTGAACGCAGTGTCCAAGCCTCCCATGAAGCCACCATGTGTACGAACGATAGGCCACCAGCCGGTACCATCTATGAAAGAGAAAGATACAATCTGTTTTTAAATGACCAAGATAAGTGTATTAAACCTTGGTTGTCAATGACAATTCTTGTATGCAATGGCATTTTTGCCAGGATAAATGCTAACTAGACACTGCACAATATTGAATGACTTTTATTCGACTATTACTAGAGAATTGCAAGACTAAACGGATATGACAATGATATCTTGAAGTTACGAGAATATAGGGGACAACCGTGAAATAGTAGTGGCCTAACTGACATCACAACCAGACTACACTTACTCGTTACTTGGATTATGAGGGCGAACTGTTGAGTGAAGTTCTGTCAGGTACTGTCAGGTTGGAGCGACATATTATTTTACATACAGTATCATATACTCATTTACATTGGGTCAGGGGAGACACATATTTAGTATAGAAAGGTTTTGGGAAGTTATTATGGGTTATATTTTTAAACAGCCAATTTTGCCCTTAACCTTCATTGCAGTCTAATGAAAATGCCCCAAGCCAAGATGGAGGTTCTCAGTCTCAATTCTAATTGGCTGGAGATTGTTTATAGGGAGGACAGTGAACATTCTAAACTGCCTTTCATCGTCTTTGCCCAGCTGAGAGGTCGTGTGCTATGCTGCTCCTGCTTAACTTGTTCAAGGGTGTCAAGTTTCAAGCAGTCGAGCGGCATCTTTGAAAATATAACAGGAGTCGTGTATGGAGTTTGGTGGAGACACAGGACAGGAGTGAGAAATTTCCAATTTTCTGAGAAAAGAAGTTTTCAAGACTCAATCACAAGATAAGTGACTTTCCATGTTTTGATGAACTTTGTAAAAAGGTTATATTAATTTAAAAGGATTGAAAATCGCAAACCTGTACCTAAAAACTGAAGCGCGTACGTTTGTTTTCTTTCCTACGTATCTTTTCTAACTAGCGCGTGATTTTTTTCCGTTACCTTGAGCCTGCGCGTGTGACTCTGCGCGTGAGAGTGAAGCGCGTGCGTGAACTTTGGACTCGCGTTTACTGTTCATATATGCGAGGGTTTTGCTACGTGAGTTCACGTGTGTATTTTATTACGCGTTTCGTATCTGCGCGTACACATGAACAAATCTATGTGGAGCTTCCGCGCGAGCTCTCAGAAGTGTCACGTGATAAAATAAAAGCGCGTGTGCTTTTTTCCCGCGATTTGGTTTTTGCGCGTATGCGTATTTTTCCGTGGGTTGGACTTTAGCGCGAGTGTGTTTAACTCGCGTCTTGGACTTTAGCGCTTGTTCGTCTTACCCGCTATTTGGATTTTCAGCCCGTGGGCGTATTTCCCGCGACTTGGAGTAAAGCGCGTGTGTTTTTTCCCGCGGTTTGGATTTTCAGCACGTGTGCGTATTTCCCGCGACTTGGAGTAAAGCGCGTGTGTTTTTCCCCACGGTTTGGATTTTCAGCGCGTATGCGTTTTACCCGCGGTTTGGATTTTAGCGCGTGTGCTGGATTTTTCCACGTGAAGATTTCATTGCAAGTTTTAAATTCGTTCCAGAGTAAAAGACACTCTAAAAAGAAAATATAAAAATAAATACAAGAACTTAAAAGAACTTCCTTAAAACTTATTTGAAGAACTTTAAACCTTGTTCAAGAATCTTGAGGTTGAGAAGACGAACTACAAAGTTAGATATTACATTCATGGACCTTCTGAGAAGGCTGAATGATCTTTAAGATTCTGGTCAACAAGTAAGGAAGCCTTGTCTGCTTATCACTTCTCTGGGCATACTGAAGAGAAGTACCAGGTATGGTTTTTTGACTATTTTGGAAAAGGATATAGAGTTTTAGGGTTAGTATAGTAACCCATTGAGTAATGAGGTGTATTACATGTTTATGTTTTCACTACAGGTGAAGAACCAGCGAGTTGATAGCTTCCAGCCTGGTGTTTGTTTATTTGTCCCTTCCCCCTTTCCCCTGGAAGTGAGGTAAACTGAGCGGTTATAAATATTATCAGCTCAGAGTGCCACATTTTGGGTGGATTGTCGGGGGTTCAGCAGCTTCCGCAGACACCAGGATCTCAGCCTGACAAGTTCGTGCATAAGCACCATCAAAATCTTCAACACGGACCGTGTGAGACAGACTGCCGTGAAGTCTGGCAGCTCGGTAACGCATTGCGGCTGTGGATCGCCTTGCGATATGTAGGACAAACATCCAGAGTTTTCTCAGCAGCAGCAGTTCTCCACCTCAGTTGGCATGAGCGCGTACTGATTGCAGGTACACCAGGTGGAAACGCCGTCCATGCGACTAGGCCCAGGCTCTTCATCTGTTGAAACGTCCGCCCAATTGTTGTCCAAATCCACATCATCTACAGAGCTTGCTCTTTCCAGTAATTCCTCCTCTGAATACTCGGGCTCGTACAGGTAGGGCATTATTGTTGCCATGGTGTGGTAAAGAAACGAAAATAATTTATAGCGGTCATAATGGTATCTGTTCACACGGGCTACAAGCAACGAAGGTAGCTGACCAGAGCACAGAAACAAGTCACAGAATACTCAAAGAAATACAGCGAGAGGAATGGAAAAGAAAATCTGCTGTTGAGTGTTGTGAAACGCTCTGTTTATACTTGTCGAGGAAAGAGGCTTCCTGCCGTTTCCATGGCGACACTTCATTAGCTGAGTCGCAGAGAATGTTGACATGAGACGTGCTTTGGCGTTGTGAAATGGGCGGTACGGACAAGCCCACCAGGGGGCGCGGAGCATGCTGGACGCATAAAGCTTGCGCTCCTCCACCCCCGCAGGGCCTAGTGGGTTGATACAATCCCCGGCCGGGATTAATCAGTGAAGCCCCAGCGAACCAGGGCATCGGGAAACTCGCTCCACCGAGACAGCGCACCAGGGGAGCTTCCCCCCACACGGACCCGGGCTGAGGTGCCAGGAGTGGGCCCCCTGGGAAACACTTGCAGCCTGGATCGGCCAGCACCTGCGACTTTGTGAGCGGCCCACACAACAGCGCAGCTGACCCTTCGAGGGACTCGCAGAGGCCTGCGACACAGGGGGACCCCCGCGCTCACACAGTGCCCCTCAAAGGTTGAGAGCGGGAGGCGGGGGAGTGGGGACTCTGACCCCGCCAGAACTGTGATCAGCGGGAGCCCGGCAGAGTGGGGAGAGGGGTGCTGGCCCCCCCCCTTAGACTGCATACCTGAGCGGAGGTGAGGGGGCCGACACACAACAGGCTCTCTCGAATCCCCCGCCGAAGTGCGGGATGGCCCACCCGCCTCGCCAATCTAACTGCTCCCTCAGGTCGGCCATGTAAGAAGACTCCGACGGCCTTTCCCATCCGGACCGCTGCCCGTGTTGGGGCCCGAGTTCCTGCCCCGCATCAGCAGAGCCCCCTGGGTGGCTGGGAGCCCGAGCGGTAGCCCCACATACATCACAGCGTTGGCCCCCCACCCACACAGAGCAGTTGGTGAAAGCGGGCTGCGGCAGGCCCCTGCAGAGAGGTCCAGAGCCCTCGACCAGGGTGGCGCAGGGGCCCCCAGCTCACCCCCAAACAGAGAGTCCATTGGAGCGACCCACATGCGGCTCCTCTAACGAAAGGTGGGGCCGGGACCAGCAGTGTTGGCCTGCCCGGAGGACTACGACCGGGCTGAGGTGAGGAGACGCTGGGTGGAGGTGGGCCGGTGGGGATTCACAATCTGGGCGTTGCCCCCCCCCCCCTGCCATACCACCCCCTGTGGCCTCCCCGGTGCCCCATCTCTGCGTCCAATCAGCCTGGGGGGGACTCTTCACCGGCCCCCTTCAGTCCACACAGCGGAGATCCGCCCCCTGAGCAAGGCCAAGGCGCGGGGCAGCGCAAACCCACCAGAACTCCCGGCACAGCCATAGGACCTACAACCAGGCCAAAAGCCAGGAATTTGGTGCCCTGTCAGTGAGAGGGGGCCGTGATTGCCCAGCGGGCCCCGAGATCCCTAATAGGTGCGCCCGATTGGAGCTACCGCATCGGGGGGCACTAGGAGAGCAACATCCTGGAGCGTCCCCCAGTCAACGGGGCAATAGTTTCCCTACAGCGCTTCCGCCGCTCACAAACAGCCCCCGGGGAGGCCCACGGAACCATCATGCCCACAGGCAGCGAACCCCCACCCGCAGCACTCACCAAGGATGACCTTAAGGATATTCTGCAGGAGATCAAAGCCATCCGCACCAATATACAGGCTTTGATAGTGGACCTCAGAGGAAGAGTGGATACCCTGGAAGAGAAAATGGAAGGAATGGAAAACGACCACCTACAGACGGATTTGTTGGACATGAAATATAAGGCGAGACTAACAGATCTAGAAATGAGAGAGGAGGACATCATCCGGAAAATGGACGACCTGGAAAACAGGGAACGCCGAAATAACATACGCATCATGGGTGTAACGCAACAAAGAGGAGAGACTGCGGCCGATGTGGGGAGGAGGGTCCAAGGCCTGATAAATCAACTATTCTCCCTAGAAGGGGGAAAGGAAGTGCAGTTGGAGAGAGCACATCGTGGTGGAGGCGGCGGAGGAGGAGGCCCAAGGTCCATTCGGGTACGATTCCTATGATATAGAGAAAAAATGGAGGTACTGGAGAAGGCAAAGAGGCTAAAGAGCTTTATCTTTGAAGGGGACACAATTAGGATCTACCAGGACCTTTCGTCCCTCACACTCACCCGCAGAAGAGAGTGTCGCCTGCTAACCCAGTGGCTCACCACGCAGAAGAGAGTGTCGCCTGCTAACCCAGTGGCTCACCACCCAGGACATAAGATACAGGTGGTCTTTCCCATTCGCCCTCTCCTTTGAACACTCTGGTGTAGACTACAGGGTGACTAGCAGCAAGGAAGCCACGCAGGTCCTCCAGGTGTTTAAGGGTGATGTTCCGGAAGAGGGAAACGAAGAGGGCACTCAAGATTGTCTGGAACCCAGTAGACAGCCCGAGGGCCCATGGTCCACAAAGAAGAAGACAAAGGGCAGAAGGAAATTCAGGAAACCAAATACCCCAATGTCGGAGACTGGGGCGGACTAGGCAAACAATGATCTTCCTTTGTGAAATGAACGGTCCTCAATTTTGGCAATCCCGGCCGGGGACACAGAGTTCAAAAAGGGAAGTGCGGGGGATGGATCCACATTCACCCTGGTGGCTTGCCCGTTGGCAGGCGTCTTTGATGTGATGGGGGGAGGTGGAGGGTGGGATCTTGGGCCCTGAGCCGACTTAGCTTCAAGGGGGGGCTGGGTAACCCCTATGGGACCGTGGAAAAGATGAGCACAAGGCAAAGAATCTATGGCAATCAATGAGAAAAAGGGCCGGGTCGAGACCCTTAGGATAGGCTCCCTCAATGTTAAGGGGCTCAACTCCCCCACCAAGCGCTCGCTCTTGGGGAAAGAAATGAAGAATGCGGGAGTAGATGTCTGCTTCGTACAGGAAACTAGAACTGTAAAGGGAGATGAGAGGGCTATCCCGGGATCTCATGTTGGCCAGATTTTCTGGGCATCCGGCAACGCTAAAAGAGGGGGAGTGGGCATCATCCTACATAGGAACCAAAAGCTTACAGAGATCACCCAGTGGAAAAGGGAGGATGGGAGAGCCATGGTGGTGTCAGGCAACCTATATAACTCCAGAGTCACCCTGGCCACTATATACTGCCCCAATGTAGCCCAGATGGAATGTATCCAAGAAGCCCTGGAGGAGGTGATGGCCAAAGCAGAAGGTCTCCTCTTGATGGGGGAGACTTCAATATGTGGGCGAATCGAGAACTGGATCATAGCGGAAAGGCCATCCCACCGGGTAGCAGGGGGGGATGTTCCTACGGAGGATTTCTGGACCTGATCTGGGAGCAGGGACTGGTGGACATATGGAGGGATCTCCATCCAACCGGGAGGGGATACACATTCCACTCTGCAGTCCATGGAAGAAGGATGAGAATAGACTACCTGTACATGGGGCTCCAGTTTATGAGCAGAATAGAGGCCTGTGAGATCCGTCCAGTCAGCTGGTCAGACCATAACCTGGTCTGGTCAGACATTAGCATATTGGGTTTAAAACCCAGGGAATCCCTCTGGAGATGTAACGACTTTCTCCTCAGAGACGTGCTCTTTAAAGAAGAAATGGTTTTGGCGATCAGGGAATACTTTGAGCATAATGACACTGGTGAGGTTGACCGGGGAATGGTACGGGAGGCGGCGGAGGCAACATGGAGGGGCAGGTTGATTAGTGAAGGGGCTTCCAAAAAAAGGGAAAGGAGCCTCCTAGTCCACCGGCTGAGGTCGGAGCTCCTCTCCCTGGAGAAGTCTGAAGAGAAAGGAGTGGGAGAGGGACCTGGGTTCAGCAAGGAGTAAGAGACAAGAACTGAGGGAACTAGAGATGGGTAAAATTGTAGCCGGACTCCAAAATTTACGGCAAATATGTTATGAGAAAGGCAACAAAGCCGATGCCATGCTGGCAGCCAAACTCCGGGGTCAGAGGGCTGACAGATGGGTGGCAAGAATAGGAGGTGGTGAAGAGGGGGAAAGATCAGACCCTGAGGGTATAGCTGAGAAGTTTGCTGGCTTCTATGAAACCCTATATGGGAAAGAGGTGGGTGCAGAGAAGGAGAACCTTGACGCATACCTCAAAGGGGTCACCCTCCCCACCCTCGGAATCTCGGAAGCAGCCGCCCTGGACGCCCCGATAACAGAGGAGGAGGTACTTAAGGCAATATCAGGTCTTAAGTTGGGAAGGGCCCCGGGAGAAGATGGGTACACAGCAGGCTTTTACAAGGCCTTCTCAGGCCAGCTGACAGGGTTTTTGGCAGGCCTGTTCTCCAACATTATGTCCACAGGAAGGGCACCCCCATCCTTCGGTAACGTCCTAATCACAGCGATCCCGAAGGAGGGGAAGGATCCAGCGGATTGTTGTTCTTATAGACCAATCTCACTCCTGAACGTGGATGCAAAACTATCCACTAGGATTATTGCCACAAGGTTAGATGGCCATATGCCGGGGCTGATCTACACTGACCAGGTGGGCTTTATACAGGGGAGACAGGGGGCGGACACCCTTCGCAAGACTCTGCATGTCATGAGGGAGGCGGCACCAAAGGGAGATAACCCGGTCCTTGTGGCCATCGACGCTGGAAAGGCATTTGACCGTGTGGACTGGGGGTTCCTATACGGGGTTCTAGAGAAGCTTGGCTTTGGAGCGGGGATCAGGCAAGCCATCAAGGCCCTATATGTAGCCCCATCTGCTAGAGTTATGGTCAATGGACGCCTGTCATGCACTTTCAACCTCCAAAGGGGGACGAGGCAGGGATGTCCCCTCTCCCCCCTCCTATTTGCCATGAGCATGGAGATTCTGGCAGAATACCTCAGAGGATCCCCGATGGTACGGGCATAGATATAGGAGACCGAACCTTCAAACTCGGTTTATACGCAGACAACCTTCTGCTACACCTAAAGGACCCCGCCAGGTCGGTTCCCGCCGCCCTACAGGTTATTGCTCGGTTTGGCCTCTTCTCGGGGTTCAAGGTAAACATAGGCAAGTCAGTGATCTTCCCCTTCGCCCCAGATACAGAAAGGAATTTAGCCGAACTGACCCCCCCGGGCCTCCAAATTCATGCTGAGGGTATAAAATACTTGGGGATAAATATAGTCAGACCTAATGAGGACTTGAGCCAGGCAATCTACCCCCTCTCTTCAACAGACTGTTCAAGGACATGGAGGGCTGGGTGAAGGGGCAAATTTCATGTATGGGAAGGATAAATCCCGTAAAAATGAACCTCCTCCCCAGGGTACTATACGTTTTCCAAATGCTCCCTCTGGAGGTGCCGGAGCTTTACCTCAGAGAAGCCAAAAAGCGTATAACCCAATTCATCTGGCAGGGTCAGAGTCCCAGGATAGGATATGAGACCCTCACTCTCCCCAAGGAAAGAGGGGGAGTATCTCTCCCAGACCTGCGAACATACCATAGAGCAGCCCAACTCAGGGCACTGGTCCCTCACCTTAGGGAGGACCCCAACAAACAATGGGTTTTCCTCTATAATTTTTACCTCCGCCCAGTTACGGTGGGAGAATGGTTATGGGTCCCACAGAGGAAAGTACCCAAGAGAATCAGGGATCATCCCATACTTGGAACTATGTGGAAAGCACTGGCAGGGAAGGGGACTAGAGAACAGGTGACCACATGGCCCTCCCCACTGAGCCACATCTGGTCCACTCCAGTAATAGAAGAAATCCCGGGCCAAGAACATTATCAGTCCTGGTTCGACGCAGGACTCTGTAGAGTCGGGCAGTTGGTAAGGGAGGACTCCTTTATAACCATTCAAGAACTAGAGGAGGCTCTGGGAATTGGCAAACTCTCCCCGCTCCTATATTTGAGACTCAAGGGGGTCCTAATGAAACCAAAACGGAAGTCAGCTGTCCAAAGAAAGCTTATCCCGGTCGAAAAAGTCTTAGACTCCCACGTAGATATGAAAGGTCTCATCTCCCTCCGTTATGGAGCCCTCATGATCCCCCGAGAGGGTTCCACCAAAAGCCTTAGAAGGAAATGGGCGAAGGATCTGGGCCATAGAATAGATGATGACCTATGGGGATGAATCTGTAGTAGGGCATTCAAGACATCTATCTCCTGCCAATATAAGACACATGCCATTAAGCTCCTTCATAGGTGGCAGTATGACTCAATCACCCTTTCCAAGATGTTCCCAGAGGTTGTCCCGATGTGCTGGCACGGTTGTGGGGAGAAAGCCAACTACTGGCATATGTGGTGGTCATGTAAGAAAGTGCAAACATACTGGGCAGAGGTTCTGAGCTGGTTGAGGGAGGCAGGAGAGGGGATCTACCCGCTGGACCCTGTCCTATTGATGTTTGGTCTGCAGCTAAGGGAGGAGCATTGGGAGAAACTCCCGGACCCAACACACTCGCTACTTTTGGCAGCTCGAGCAGTTCGGGCTAGAACATGGAAAAGGGCCCCCCTACCTTCGAGAAGAGCATGGGTTGCAGTGGCAAAGGACATTTACTTCATGGAAAGAATCACAGAGGCGACCCAGGGTTCAAGTGTGCAGATAGAGATGGTTTGATTACAGTTTATGGAGGCGTTTGGCCACACTGAGGACTCGCCCAGAGGATCACACGGGTTCTCGACCCGGCCCGAAACAGGCCAAAGTACGTGACACTTTGCTACAGAATCGGAGAAGCCGGTTCCTCACCGACGACCTTAAGCCCGGTCCGAGTTGCCCAAGGACATTACATGTAGACAAGCGGTCCCGGTCCCCCGAGACCAAGGTTCTGGAGGGAGGGCGGTGGGTGGGTGTACACCTCGGGGAATGATGGTTTGTTCTTGGTTGAAATTGTGCTGGGCACCTGCCCAAAAGTTCACATTCCATAGAAGTTTTCAGTTGTCTTATAAAAAACAATAAAAATTGATTCTTAAAAAAAGAAATGGGCGGTACGCGTCTAGTGATGTCAGGATCAGGGGCGGGGGATATGATTTAGTGCCGCAAACGCAGGTCATCCAGGGCGATGCGGAAAGTGATAAGATTATCACAAGATGGCCGCGCCCTGCTGCCTGATTTTGCTTGTGTTCAAGAGTCGAAAACTCAGGCAAGGTGCATAGGAAATGTTTGTACGATCGATCGAATTATGGTTAAAACCACATGGCCGAACCATAGGGACAATAATATTTTCTGCCCGAACCATTCCTTTAACTGTTGGGCTCAACCTTTAGATGGCCCACGCCTCTGGTGGCCTCTTTGTGAAACTAATTAGCTTCTGAATTGGGGTGAAAGATGCATCTAATGGGCCAAAGGAAGTTGAAATAACTATACAGCCTCCTGGGCTCAAGGGAAGTGGTGGGTCGACAGGGCAATTGGTTTAGTGGCCACACTCACTACCAGCTTTCAAAACTGCCATGCAGTCCCCCCCCCCCAAATGTTGAGGCTGCCTCCGCCCCTGGAAAGGAATACATCTCGTTTAAATAATGGAAATAAGCCCACTATTCATTAGACCTTTTCTTTTTTGCACGGCTTTGTTGGTCATTGCAAATTAGACCTTTTTAATATGACAACACAACTTACAAATACCCCACAACCTGAACATTTCTCTGCAGCCATTCCCTACTCCCACCTGACCTCTGCTCCTGAGCTCCACACTGAGATCTGTGCACCCCTCATGGACCCTGAGTTAGTCCCATGGCATCATGTAGTTACCGCATGTCCTTGAGATCCTGATATGCCGGCTACTGGGATGTTGTCTCGCCCTGATCATGACCCCAGACAGATTCACCCAAAGGGCACCCAGCTCGGTTTACTTTTTCAAAACTATGTGAGCTGCCTGGCATCCGGATTGCATGCACATGCATGTAATGGCTGTTATCAATCAACGCTGATCTACTTCCAAAGTGCCTGGCTAGTGAGCGCATATTAGTTAATCGGATCCGCAGGGAGGGACATTAGAAATTAAATGTGCACTAACAGATTTCATTTTTGTGCAACTGCAGTGCTAGCTACAGTCTCATGGAGCATTTTATGCTATGTACCGTTCATGCACCTTTAAAATATCAGCCCACACTGGGGGTAAAATAATAGCCTATATCACGCTATTGTGTAATCCGGTTCGTGGGAAACCGACCCTGGCTCTGAGGGCCTGGATGTCTTTCTAGCAACAGATAAAGTAATATACACAGGTACCCCAACATCGGGAGGCCCTGTGATATCTGCCCCACTTGCACACCTGTCATGACAGTCATCTGGGTTCCATCACCTCTACATGCTCTAGCCTTGATGAAGGCACAGTTGTAAAAGTTAGGGTCAAATGCAGGATTGGAGGTATGTAGTGATAGCCATCGTAAATGCGGTGGGCTCAGCAGGCAGGCAGTCCCAGTCAGCGGATGAAGCAACACAGACGCAGTACTTTTTGGAAATATATGGTCATGTTTAATTTATCACTTCTAAAGAACCAAGACACCAAAGCATACACGTGGACATAAAGGTGAAATGCATAATCATCACAGATACATCTCAAATCATGTACACATATTCACACTGGTTCCTTCCTGTGACATATGGTCCAGGTGGAACCGCTAACTCTACCTCCCGAGCTCTGTACCACCTAAATCCACCCTACATTTATGCAGACCTTCCCGCCATACCCTATGTAGAGGGGTGATCCCAGGAGGCACCCTTCTCTTGTCTGACACCTTCTGCCTCCTGGACCCAGCACCCCCCTTTGGCCACCTCCTTGTTAAACCCATGCCGGTCCAAAGCCACCCAGTGAGAGGCAGAGCGTGCCCTCACCACTGCACCATACCAGCCTCAGGGTCACCCAGGGAGGGGTAAATCAATGATGACATGGTCCACCCCCACCTGCCACAGGACCTTCGACCAACTGGTCGGGGTACTCACCCCCAGCTTGTGTTGCGCATACTACTGCCATAAAGTTCTTGGATAATGAATCTGTTCCCTGATCTGACAAGTGAAAACCATTGCAATGCAAATTCTCTGTCCCTTTCACCAGTCCATTGGCTACTAACCGCAACAGCCGTCCCTGGTCTCCTGTCATTGTTCTGTTTCCTTGTGGAAATGTTAAGGGGTCATGCTTCCCCAGAGGCCCTCTCCCCATAGTGTTAGGGCTACTATGATGGGGGACAACTCTAAAAATGTGACATTCCTAGTAAGTCCACTGCTGAGCCATGCCTTCGGCCACCTCTGACACCACCACTTGTTCCCCCAAATGTCCCCAAACCCCACACTCCCGGCGGCATTTTTGTAGAGCCCAATCCCTTTGTTGGGAAGCTCTTTTTCTGGCCATACTTGGATCCCATTGTAACCAGACAGCAAATTGTCCCAGAGCTTGAGATCCTCCTTGATATAAGTGGATAGTCTGGTATGGTGGTGTTTTTCTATGAGACCGGACATTGCCCAAGCTATGGCACGTGAAAACGGGAGCCCCATCGGGGTGATCTTAAATGCAAAGTTCAGTTGTCCTACCAGTCACTGCAGCTGAGCCAAGGTCACCTTTCTAGCCTGCAAGCATGTGCACACTGAGTTTCGGAATTCTGCCACCTTCCCTACCGGCAGGTGGCAAATCCCCTGCACTGAGCCAATCTTGATACCCAAGAATGTCATCATGGTGACCAGTGCCTGAGTTTTCTCCTGTGCAAATGGGACCCCCAATTGCTTTGTCAGTTTCTGAAATGCTTGCAGGGTGCCCAAACAGTGCCCAGAACGTGGTGGGTGGGCCCAAAAACAAGACGTCATCCAAGTAGTGCTCCACTCTAGCCCCTTTACACTGCCACTTTGTGACCCATTCCAAAATAGAGCTGACTGCCTCGAAATAGCTACATGATATGGAACAGCCCATAGGCATGCATTTATCAAAGTAAAACTTCCCCCGGGCTTGAAAACGCAGTAGTCGGTAGTCCTTAGGGTGGACCAGTAATAACCTGAAAGATGATTCTATATCCACTTTAGCCAGTAGAGCCCCTTTTCCCAGCAACCACAGCTGGCAGAGGGCATCATCAAAGGATGCGTATCTCACCGAGAATACTTCATCATTGCTTGAGTCGTTCACTGATGCCCCTTTCGGGAACGACAAATTGTGAATCATTTTGAACTTCCCTTCTTATTTTTTGGGGACAATACCCACTCGGGAGCAAACAAAAGAGGGGAATGGGGGATGTGCAAATGGGTCCCCTATCCTCCCCAGACTCTTTTGCATTTTTTTCCATCAGCACCCCATTCTTGGTTGATGCTGAGAACTGATTCTTTGGTACTGCGGCAGGTACGAAACCCTGCACCGGAGTTCAAAACCCCCCTGAGAAACCTTCTGTCAATAACTGTACTTCCATTTTCCTAGGGTACCTATTCGCCCATAAGCTGAGTATATCCAGCTTTATTGGTGAGAGCATGGGGGCCTGTTGTGAGGGGCAGTTACTCATTTTTTTAGTGTTCCCTGTCTTTTGTTCTCTTGTTAGATCTCTTATCGCGGTGCCCTGACAACTTACAGAGAGTAGGCAAGTTTAAATCTGCATATTGTCCTGGTGCAGGACTTGGTATTGCATGCCCAGCACATGCCCTTTTTATCCCCTCTTTTGGGGGGAGTCCGAAAGGACTTGCCCTGTCTTGACGCCCAGGATCCCTGTGCACCAGTCGTGAACTGGCACATAGATCTAGCGCCCTGGTCCCCCAATTCAGTTGCCAGCTCCCTGCCTTTGATGTCCTGAACCTCTCATCATAACTAAGCCATGCGCCAAATGTTCATTAATGGTACATGGACATTATTAAGTGTAAGTATGACCATCATTTCTGATGCAACTCAGGGAACTTTTCGACCATTACTGCTGCACATATTGCAAAACCTGTTTATTACTTTACGATAGATTTTTCTACCTGCACCTTCTTCTCCTTCCACCCCACTTTAGCCTCATTCACTTCCACAGATATTGTGTAATTTAACAATGAGAGTATATCTACAAACTTGTCTTTTCAAATCTTATTCTTTAGTTCTGGCGAAATGTGCCATGTGAGCATACCTGAAGGGTTATTGATGGGGGCCGCTGGTGCCCTCACATCACCCACTGAAGTGCGTGTTGCTCGAACACCTGTGATTCCGTGTGGTCTTAATGCACCCAACCCACCCCACTTACCAGTGCCACTATACCTCCGATAGTCTGTGCCATTCCCCTTGCCCATTTAAGGTAGGGTTGCCCAGTAGTGTGCTACTCCAGTTCCCTGCTGTGTGCCCCTGTCATGAACCTGCTGTGTTTTGGGGGGGACGCCCTTTACGGTGACAACTGTACCCCCCATTGGCCTCCCAGTTTCCTGCTGCTCATCCGGTGACCTCCACCCATCCCATGCTCCCTGACCCTGCTGCCCATTGCCCTGCCCTGGGTCTGTTACTTCCTGTGCTAGTGGGCTATTGTCCTCTTTGAATGTCAGTTGTCACTTCATCCACTGGCTGAGTTGTGCGCTGGTCCCTGCCCCATGTGTTTGGGCCAGCTCTTGCTGCCTCCCCAGTATACGCACCTTGTACCCCAGCATACCCGACCATATTGCCAGGGCATTGCCCCTGGGAACATGGGATGTTGCAGTGTTTGCTGCCCTGTTGGGTAATGGGTTCCTGCTCCCAGTCCCACAGGGAGATCCTGCCTCACTGCCTGTGCCCCTCCAACTTCGAAATACTGGATGGTTGCCGCTCCCTTCATCACCACTGACACTACATTGCTTGCCCCTGTATTCAGAGTACACATTGCTGAACCTGCAGGATGTGCAATACTTCCCGTTGTGCTGCTTGCTGCAGCCTGCACTACTGGTAGCTGCCTGTCTGTGGTTGACAACATCACATACCCCCTTATCCCTTTGTCCCTTTCTTCCTTTTTGTGGTTGGGAATGCAGCCCTGGGGGCTTCATTCTTTCTACTGGGTTGCCCCCCTCTCTCCTCTGCTGCACCTGCCACCCGTTGATGCCCTCCAGCCCCTTCAGTGCTCTCTCCCCCAAGCTGGGTAATCACAAAATCTATTCCCCTGTCTTGCAATAAGGCAAATAATGCTGCCACCTTGCTTGGGTCCACATTGTCCTGTTTCTAGAACTTAGAAAACCACAACATTTATAACGTTGTATTTATGTTTGCAGTGGCTTCAGCTTTGAGTCACCTGGGCTCCCCGATATGGGGGAGCCCAGGTGACTCAAAGCTCAAGGCAGAAATGTTTGCCGTTAAGAGTAAGGTGGTAAAAACACAAGTTACATTTTTGCAATTTCAACATCTTGGCAAATTCATGCCTGCCCTTTGATAGGGTGACCAGATAAAAAAAATAAATAATGGAAATGCCATAGACGTAGAAGTAGGACTACTGTAACTAAAAATAAAACTGTAGTCCCACTTTTATGTCGCTGGCCTTTGCAGGAGGTGCGGGGGGCGGGGAGGGGGTGTGCTCACAAGCACACTCCACTCATTGGAGAAGAGTGCTGGGGAGGGGAAGGAAGAGGAAATGGGGGTGTACGAAGAATTGCGCCGGGACCCGATTTCGGGATTTCAAAATCGGGTCCTGAAAAAATCAGCACTGTATCCACCCACCTTACAAACCCCAGGCGGGGTTTTAAAATTTTAAAAAATCCTGGGACCCCGGGATGAAGGACAATTCCCCTGCACTGTCCCAGGAAAACCAGGACATCTGGTCACCATACCTTTGAGCTGTAAAACACAACTTCTAATGCCTTTCAGATGAGAATGTAGTAGCAGAGGCGTGTCCAGGGAGTGGTCTGGGGTCGCACATGCAATCCCTGGAATCCGATTGGCCACCCGAGGTGCCACCCCATTATCCTAAACTATGATCATTATCTGTGTTTGCGCTCGAATTTCATGCCACCCCTGCATGGGTCAGTGCACCACTTGGGGCACCCCAGTTAAAAGAGTCTGGAGACCCCACTGTGCAGCAGAGCATAAAATGGTTCTCCTTATTTCATGCTCTTCGCACCCAGAAGACAACTCATAGGAAGTTCTTCACATAATCCGCGGTGAACACGTGGATCGTTAGTAGGTGGACATATGCCACAGAATTGGGGCAGGCATCGTGCATGAACCTGAGTTTAAGAGAACAACTAGAGCCGGAG
This sequence comes from Ambystoma mexicanum, assembly GCF_040938575.1. NCBI lineage: Eukaryota > Metazoa > Chordata > Amphibia > Caudata > Ambystomatidae > Ambystoma > Ambystoma mexicanum. The sequence continues at coordinate 353,850,216 of NC_090933.1, forward strand.
TCTGATCCAAGTCTGCACCGTGCAGGTGATGGGCCCATAGGATGACCTGGTGTCCTTATCGACAGGCGAAGTATACATGTTTTTTTCAAGTGTATTGAAGTGTTATTTGGCACTGTCAACTTTCCACGGTGGCTGAGGTATTGATAACACCATCTTGGCTGCATCACATTGGGAGGGTAAGCTCGGGAACATGGAGTTTGTTAAGCAGTTGCTTCTACAAAGCGCCTTTAAACATTTCCCCTGCCTTGCCGCACCAGCCACATAGGTTTGTGGCGAGATGGGCAGTGTCCTAGACCTAGAGGGACTGGGGTGATCAGATGGAGGGCAAAGGGTACGAATGGACATCACTGCAAGTCGATGCCAGTGGCCACTCCTCCTGTAGTGCTAGCCTGGCGACATCACCAGTTTATGAATGGAAGGGCCCAGCGGCCAGCAGCACAGGAAGGCAGACAGGCTGGGCAAATGGAGCAACCCAAATCCAGTGAACTCTGCCTCATGCAGCTTTGGGATCATGGGACTCGCCTCCACGTTCTTGAGGTTACTGTTCATTCTGTCGAGGGTAAACGTAAGCACAGCCATCTTAGCTGCGTTTGGAGGTGTGTAAAAAAACAAAAAATCCAAGAACATAGTTTACACCTTTGCGACCCCCAACACGGAGCTGTTGTAAATAACATTCACACGGCGTTCAGATAAAAGGACTTTTCGATGCGGGCCTTTTGAGATGACTTTGGATTTTAAAGTTTAATATGCTGATTAATGTGCACGTGTTTGCCCTTAAATTCCTCTAACGTTTCGCTCGCCACGTGCCTCGTTTCCTGTGACGCACTTCAAGCCCTTCTCACCAGCGAGCTTCTTGTTAAAAGAGGCGAGAAGCTGGCACGCGTCATTAGCAATGCATAATACTCTGCTCCATTTTTTTTCCAGAACTTATGAATAATCATTTCAAACAAAGTTTTACCTTTCTTAGCTTCTATTAAATATATGTATGATGTACATGTATTTAAACTTGTGTCACTTGCATTTTTGGTGCAATGGCTACCCTAGCCTGGACCAGGTGGCACAGGTGCTGTTCAGGCAATGGGGCTTGTACGGTGAGTGAAAAGGTCCATCCAGGAATGGCTAAACAGTGCTGCTGCGCCTGTATTCCAAGAAAGCACTACATGTATAGTCAATGGTGTTATGCTACTGGGATTTGGCAAGCTCCTTGCTGCCATTTGCACGGCCTCCAGGCGCTGTGGGAGATCTGAAGGAGGCAGGGGCAGGGTAGGTTAGTGGGGGGGAGGGAAAATGCAAGGTAGCTTTGCTGCTGTGTTGCTACAGAAATCAAGCTGTGATTTTCACCTTAAGAATTCGCTTTACTTTGTACCTTAGTCCATTGTTATTTAATCTTTGTTTTAATTAGTTGTAATACCATGTTATCAAGATATACAGGGCAGATTTATGTTTTAAGGCAAAACAGAACACAACTGTTTCAAAAAAGGTATGAACGCCAAAGATCCTGTGTTGCTATTTCTTTAAAGCAAATAAACAGTTTGTTTGCATTGTGCCAACCGTGTGTGACAACAGGTTGGGATTTTTACTCGGATGTTTTAATGGACCGATCACTTGGCTGAGAACCCCGCCGGCTCTGCATAAAAAAATACAGTAAAAAAACACTATTTGGAGGGATACCTGCCAAACATTGCTTCAGGCCTCGTCCCGCCCCAGTCCCCAATAAACATCCAAACTGGGACACAGAAAGTATGAGCAGTTCACACTTTGGCCACATGATGGCGAAAAAAGATTGCGCATAATGTGATGTTTTGAAGAAATCTGTAGTGAGGGCGTCTCAAAAGAAACTTTGGGAGATTGCGGGGTAACCACGCCCCGTTTAAAGCCCCAATTGTACCATAAAGCCCAACTGTGGCATTGGGAGTTGGTAGATCCGGTGATCAGAGTTCTCAAGAGGGCTTATGCGGGAACAACAAATAGTGTAATATTCGGACTAGGAAACCAAGCCCCTCGAACTGCAATCATGTAAAACAGCAGCCGACTTTAAAGTAAAACGAAAACTGCCCAGGAAGGCTGCGCTGTTGAACATATTTGAGAAAAACCGGATTGCTCACCTTATAGGTAGATAGAGGGTACATTTTTTTTAAAGTGAAGTCAACCAGGAAGCCTTTTCCCTGATTCTCACTGTGGGCATAGATGCCAACTTTTCACAGTGGCTCGAGGGTCACTTCCTACGTTCCAGAAATGTACACAATCTACATAGCTCCACCCACCTCTTCAAAAGGACAACATGCACTGTGAACCCACCACATTGAGGACAATTGCCTTAGAAATAGAAACTAGCACCGTTTACTTTTATTTATCTTGTTGTAATCGGGTAGATAAGTGTATTTGCACCCCTCAGCGGAAGCGTGCACTGCATTGGATTTTTGAGCAGGGCCATCCTTAGCACTTTTGAGGCCCTGGGCACGGACATCTTTGGGGCCCCCCTCTCCTACAAACCAAAGGAATTAAGGGATCAAGAATACTGGTTGCACCCCCACCCGTCGCGCTCACAACCTACAGGTTGATATGCAGTCTCGCAGCATAATAAGCACGTTTACTCCCTTTAAGTCCCCTTACCCTCTTCATTCGTGCTCTAGTCAGACTGATAAACAAGTAGCATTTGAAGACCAACACATTACCAAACATGACATTTTTTAAACAAAATATTATCGAAGGGTGTTATGCAAAATGGGAATGATTTTAGCTTCATTCTCTCCATCATCAAGGGAATATCAGCATACCAATCGATGTGATTTAACACATTTAATCCAGGTTTGTCTTTTGTATTTTAAAGCTTTAAATACTTCCAAAACAATGGCTTGTGACGTTTTCATTTATAAACGTGCATAAAAACCTTTTTACTTTTACCAAAAAGCAAACCGTTTCTTGTGTCACACGAGAAGACCGTACAATATGCTTGCCTGAGGCCTGCAACATCTGGCCGCTGTCTTCTACCAGCCCTTCCACCAAAATGGCCTACATAAGAAGAAAGATCAAGTAATGGGCTAGACGATACCTGCAGCATGCAAGAAGGCAAACCTCACAGAAGACGGCACAGTAATGTAAGAGATATTAGATTATTTGACCAGGATCACAGTATGGTCTGCTGGCAAATCCAGGATACAAGAATGAACGTTTTGGTTCCATATTCTTGAATTTGGATACTTATTCACCTCTTGGACTAACAGTTTATGCCTTCGTTGGAGGCGATTGCCTAGGTTTTACAACACCCCATCTGAACAACCAATTTCTAGACCTTCACCATATGGATGATATGTTAGTTTTTATATCAACCCCTATCTGGTGCATGTATATTGCTGATAATAGCAAATGTTGTTCTGCAAAACCAACTACATATGCAGGCAGGTTTATAAACTTCAAGTAAGGCTCAGCCAGACTTGCTGGAATGTGATATTCTGATTTTGCATATGAACACATATCTCTGCAGTGGGTGCTTCACACACTGAGCTAACTTCTGAACCATTGTGGCACTCTATCAATATGCATTTCACCGTTGCCTATTGCACATGATCAACATCACATCATTCCCACAGGAATGAAAGAATGCTACAAAGTTGCGCCGTAAGGAACACACAAACTATGTATACCACGGTGAGCACAGAAAGCAATACACGAGGAATAGATCAAGGCAGAATGTACTTGTCAAATCAGAAGGGCAATGGGGTTAGATCCTTAGCAGCACCCCATAAAATATCCTGACGTGTGCAATTTAGGACTGGTGAAAAATTGAATCTTACTTCTTCAGATCAGGCAGTCCTGTGGAGCCCCCTCCAAGGTCTCTGATAGTTCCTGTAAAATAGCAAGAGGCCTTCGATGGCCTCCGCCCTCTGAGAGGGACTACACACACAAGAAAGTATACAAATGGAAGAATAAGCAAAATGATGTGGCCCCTTCCATATGAGGAGTTATGTAGAGTGTAGATGGGGTTATGGAGCACATTTTGCGAACATTCTAATGGGGTTCTATAGCTTCAACAGGAACAACAAACCATTGGACAGAGCCACGGGTACTTTATCAGACTGTGTAACAGGAAAGCTTCCTGGTGCATGCTTGTTAGGGATAATACGACAGGGCCCATGAACCCAACGGATAATAAAATCCAGTAAGGGTTTTAGAGTGGTTGAAAAATAATCTCCAGTGATGCTCCTTTTCTTTACATTAGTCTCATACACAGTCTTAGTGTCAAAACCTAGAAATATGCAAATAATCTCCACTGATGAACATGGCATGTACTTTATTCTTGGTGGAGCCAGAACAAGGATTTATGCACCACAGGAAGAACAAGAAGGGGACAACAAGATAGGCTCACTGCGTCCATCGACGACACCAAAGCACGCAAACGCACGAAGAGCCCACGGCGCAGCATAGTGAATGCTACAATCCACCTGCATCTCTGGGACAACTCACAATGCAGGGAACACACAATGCAACCCAAGCAGAGTGTTCACTGATGCTTCCAGCACACCTCAGCAGAGATGGACACACCCTGCACAAGGCATGCCTCTAAACCCAAGATGGCCACAGGGATGAGACAAAACAAAAGTAGAGGAACCCGCCCCTTCTCCTCGCTACCCCCAGCTCTCCTCCCCCAATATAAACCCTAAACCTGAGTTTTGCCTTTCCTTTACTCCACCCACAAGCCTGTGTTTTACTACAGTTCTATCAAGACACAAGAAAACAGTGAAAGAAACAGCATTTAAATGACCACATTTGTTCCAGTCGTGGTCCCTCCACAGCATGCAACTTTATGCCCCATCCCTTTTCCAGTCACCCACCATTGCCACCCCTTAAGTGAGAGGTCCATGACTTTAGGCACACGCACCCCTCCCATTACCTATACAGACAGCGGTCCTGCTCGGCGTGCGTTTGTCTTCTGCAATTAATTCATGCTTAATTGCAGAAGACAAACGCACGCCGAGCAGGGTTTTTTGGAGGTCAGGGAATGGGCGTTATGTCCTACGCAGTCTATTAAAATAAACAAAAGCAGTCCATTAACAGTGCCGAGGCTCAGTTAGATGGTACAGGGGAGTGTGACCAGCTGAGCCCCGCTTTGAATCCCCAGAAGGGGAGAAGTAAAAAAAAAAACAAAAAAAAAAACAAAGGTGTCCCTCCCTGCCATCTTGGAACAGTGCTCGCATTACAAAAAGTTAGGGAATGATGGTGGATTTCCCCAAAAAGTAAGGGAAAGTCTACCCTTTAGTTCCCGCCCACTTCTACCTCTGTTGAGAGGAAACTTTCTAGTCAAGCTTAATGGCAACCTGGACCCAACCCAGAGCACTGACCCCCACATCGCACTA